>NC_071509.1:85934551-86237582 GCF_027887155.1 Malaclemys terrapin pileata | reverse complement strand
TAAGGTGAGGGGGCTCACAGAGGGTCTCAGCCCCACATTCTCCCCCCTCCCCCAAACTGAGCTGGGTCACTAAGGGGTACAGTCTTTTAGTAAAGCTGTTGCTGCATCAGCTCTGCTGTTGTTCCATTCAGCTCTGCTTTCTCATCAACACAGGCTCGGATTCCGCCCACACCACCCAGCACAATAAACTTTCTATCACTCATATAGTATCCAGCACTAGTTACTCACTTCCCATTTGCTCCCAGCACCAATCTGATTGTGGCCATCCCCTGCTCTTGCTAGTGTGGGTGGGTCAGGGTGCACTTCTGCCAATTGGGAGGCAATCACCAGAGCAGGGCGGCGTAATGGAGGGGCGACTGGATCAAATCTGAGTGGCGTTGCAACCTAGCGCATAGGGTCTTGCTGCTCCGAGTCTCTGCCTCCACTCTGGTCTCTAATGGACATAGGCTCCACCACATAGTAGCAGCCCAGGCCTGGGAGCAGAACATGTGCCAGGTTACAATGCCACTCAAATCTGACCCGGTCACCCATCTGTCATACCAGCAGAGAAGGGACCCACCTGGCAGAGATAGATTTGAGGATGCTGAGTCCCCTCTAGTTTTAAACACCCACCACCTACACCAGCCCTCTATTGCATATCAGCCCTGCCAGGGGAATCCGCTCTGATTGACTATGTTCCTCAGCTGTCCCAATACAGGAGGAACAACAGCTAATAAGAGCCACTGCAAGAAACAGGCAAAGGTCTCTCTCCCTCCCCTTGGGAGCCAATCCCATTCACACCAGGTCTGGAAAGGAGCAGGGGAGAATGAATCTCCTGGAGTTGCCCCTCCTCAGCCTGGAAGGGAGCTAAAGGAGAACTGGTGCAGCCCCACAACACTGGAGAGAGGGGGTGAGAGCGCCTGCAGAAGGGGCCAAAAACACCCTGATATATTTGGGAATGTTGGCAACATTAATTGTCACCATCTGGGGGGGAGGGGGAATGGGGAATTCAAAAATTAAAAGTGACATACCAAAAACACATCATCTTGATCTGTTGAGGTTTGGCACATACATTTTGAAACATTGCAGTTGATACTACTTGAAGTTTCCCCATCCATGATTGTATGTCAAACATCATATGTATGTGCATATATATACACTAAGTAGCGGAAAGCCCATGCTATTGCATAGGTATTCTAGGGTTACCATACGTCCGTTTTTTCCCGGACATGTCCGGATTTTTGGCAATCAAACCCCCGTCCGGGGGGAATTGCCAAAAAGCCGAACATGTCCGGGAAAATGCCGGCTGGGCACTTCCCCTCCCGCGGCTGCTCTGCTCCTTCCCTGACTCTTCGGCTCTGTTTAAGAGCCGAGCGCTACGGGCTTCGGGCAGCCCCCATGCCTCCGGACCCTGCGCCACCGGAGCCCGGGAGGGGAAGTGTCCGGCCGGGGGCACAGGGTCCGGAGGCATGGGGGCTGCCCGAAGCCCAAGCGCTACCGGCTTCACGGTTTGCCGGGCAGCCTCCAGACCCTGCGCCCCCGGCTGGGCGCTTCCCCTCCCGGGCTCCAGCTGTGCTGGAGAAGCGCCGGCCGGGGGCGCAGGGTTTGGGGGCTGCCCGGCAAACCGTGAAGCTGGTAGCACTCGGGCAGCCCTTTTCACGTGGCTGGGAGTGGGAGCGAGGAGGGGCGGAGCTGGGGCGGGGAAGGGGCGGAGTTGGGGCGGGGTTGGGAAATGGGCGGGGCCAGGGCCCTGTGGAGGATCCTCCTTTTTTATTTGTTAAATATGGTAACCCTAGGTCTTCCCATTGGGCCAAGTAATCCACCATCTATGCTGTCTCCCTCATAAAACCAATGAAAGTGTTGCACATAAATTAGCTGTAGAATAAGAGTGGTGATTGAGTTCTCTCTGGTACTACAATTGTCCAGGACTCTTGGCCTGGTATAGATACAAGCTTTACAGATTACATCTGTGCAACAGCGAAGTCAAAATGGCTGAGAACTTAAACATTGGATGGCAACAAAGGACAAATACCAGTGATGATTAAACCTTGTGACATTCAGAACAGAGAGAGATTTCAACAATGCTTGTAGCTGTTTCCATTGCTTCACACTGACTCAGATATTCTAGCCGTAAGAGTGGCACACAGAGACAATCTTGGAATCTTATTACATAGATCAGAGGTTCTCAAACTGTGGTCCGTGGAGCTGTGCAGGCGTGGCTCCACTAATTGGGTGCCTGGACCCTTCAGAAGACGCATATGTAGGGTTAGGTGGTGGCCTTCGGGGAGATATGGGGTAGGTGGGAGGGGGCAGTGCGGTGAGAAGAGGGGCTGGGGGGGAATTTGGGATGTGCAGGGCTGCGGTGACCAGAGAAAGAGGCGACTTTCCCTAGCTCCAGGGCTGAGGCTGCTGGGGAGTGGCCCCCCTCTTTCCCAGCCCCAGCTCGGGGGCTGCCACAGAGGGGAAGAGAGGGCACATCCATCACATTGGAAAGGTAAGACTACTGATATTAAAATATGAGTTGTGTGCTTTTATTTGTAGAACAAAAAAATTGTTTATTATTATTTTTATATGGTGCTTTTATCCAAAGTGCTTTACAATAGTTAGCTAACGGTACAAACAACATTTGGAAAGTTCATTAAGTGGTCCGCCGAGACCCTCAGCAATTTTCAAGTGGTCCGCGAAAAAAGTCTGAGAACCACTGACATAGATATTCATAACGGTGCAGTCAGCACTTATGAAAATCTTTAGAGTGATTTACAAACTTTAATCAACCTTTACATGCTCCTGTGATCTGGTTAGAATTATACCTATTTTAGAGATGGGGAGACGATGACAGAGAAGGTAAGTGACTTGGACAAGTTCTCATGCCGCAACAGTATCAGAGGCAGGTCTCAGGAGTTTCTGATCCTCAAATGCAAGATCAGACTGCTACACTATCCTATCATGCTAACTAACAACAAATAGATGTGTTTCTTACTTCACTTACACTGTGAGGTTCCAACATTTTAAAATAGTGAAATTTAAAATAGTATGTCTCCCAGTTCAAAGCACAAAATATGAGATTGGAAATTAGAATTTGAAACTTTTTGCATAATTCACTATACTTATTTTTAATTCTTCAGATGCTAATTCAAAGCATTTTAAATAATTAGAAATGGAACCAGTTCCATTCTTAAAACTATTATAATTATGCAACAGTAAAAAAATTGTCATTAAATAACGTAAAATGAAAAGTATTCTACTAATAAATATTCAAACTTATCACATGCAAGACAAGTAAGTTATCAAAAATTATGTTACGTGTTTTTAAAGAAACCAAAATTCTAATCTTTCCAAATCTTTTTCTCATTTTTCCATAGCAAGTGCAAACACTGACAGGTAGCAGTTATAGAGTAGAAGATTACTCTATTATTTAACTTTTAAATCAACTAAAATATCCTTCTATTACACATTAGAGGGAGAAATAATAGCCTGCCAACTGCCATGGAAAATTTTGGTGAAGTAGCAGACTAGAACTGAAATCACTGACTGATATCTACAGCAAATACTTTTGGTAATTCTCCTGTAGTGATCACAATTACTGATGAAGTTCAAATGTGTCTTGACAGGATTGTCAAGACAAACTAGAAATGTTCACAACCTCAGGTCCAAGAGTTGGTTATTCAGTTGAATTTCATTCAATTTCAATTAATGATATACAGTGCTCTACTTTTCACCCTCTCTTTATAGCTGAAGACCTGAACTTTATATAGAACAGACTCAAAGAAAATGAAAATATAAAACAAAACACAAAACATGGAAGTTATTTGTTCTGCACCTTACACAACCACTGTTTCTCCCCCTAAATCCTTCACTGAATTATATAAAAAAATCAGGACTAGATTCAAAAGGCTGAATATTGAATATAAGAATGGCCATACTGGTCCAGTGGTCCATCCAACCCAGTATACGGTCTTTGACAGTGGCCAATGCCAGGTGCTCCAGAGAGGATGAACAGAACAGGCAATCATCAAGTGATCCATCCTCTATGGTCAACTCCCAGCTTCTGGCAAACAGAGGTTAGGGACACTTCAGAGCATGGTTTTGCATCCCAGCCCATTTTGGTTAATAGCCATTGATAGACCTATACTCCACTAACTTACCTAGTTTTTTTTGGAACCCTGTTATAGTCATGGCCATCACCACCTCCTCTGGCAAAGAGTTCCACAGGTTGACTGTGCATTCTGAGAAGAAGTACTTCTTTTTTGTTTGTTTTAAACCTGCTGCCAATTAATGTCATTTGGTGACCCCTAGTTCTTGTGTTATGACGAGTAAATAACACTTCCTTATTTACTTTCTCCACACCAGTCGGGATTTTATAGACCTCTATCATATCCCCTCTTAGTTGTCTCTTTTTCAAGCTGAAAAGTCCCAGTCTTATTACTCTCTCTTCATATGGAAGCTGTTCTTACTGCAATGCCTAACTTTTAGATGTCCTTCCATCCAGTGTTATTCACAACACTAGGCTCCCTATGCAACGCATGAGGAGAGTGAGGCATCTAAAAATGGATTAACAAAAGCCAGCAAATGGATCAGGGAGCCACGTAAGCTATCTAGTGGGAAATGCAATAGGTGGGGAGACCAAGCTCCACCTTCAAAGAATTTAGGCACCTACCTCCATTCCTGGCTGGAGTTAGACAGCTATTTTCACTCAGGAACATCCATGAGCTCTCCTGGAGTCAGCACCTAAGCCAGGATAGTCTTTTCTCAAGAGAGGAGGAGGAAGTACCCTACCTTTCCTTTATGCTCAATATCCTAGTGGTCAGAGCACTTCCCCAGTATATCAGAGGCCAAGCTTCAAATCCATCCTTTGACTGATTCTGCGGGGACTTGAATCCAGGTCTCCCTCCATTCTGAGGTGAGTGCCCTAGCTATTGGGCTATAGAGTCATACCCACTCTCTTGGCTTGCCCAATGACTATTTAAGAATATGCCAGTGGTCAGGTCACTCAAATGGGAAGTGGGAGACCCAGGGTTCATGTTCTGAATCAGGCAGAGGAGGGATTTTAACCCAGGTCTCTCACATCATGGGTGAGTGGCCTTGCTACTGGGCATAAAACCATCACCTGCTCCTCCTCTCTTTTGTGTGGGTGTTCTCAGAACATGCGTACCATACCTGGCCCAAATGAGGAGATGGGCAGGGAAATGCCTAATTTGTGAGTCTCACCTGATCCAATGTGTGAGTTGGGTGCCAACCAGCTTGCTGGTGTCAGCACTTAGGCAGATGTGCACATACAAATTTCTGCTGGTGGGTATACCATGGGACTTTACCGGTGGAAAAGTAGGCACTTAGAAGCTTTAGGTGTCCAAAGGGTTAGGTGGCAGCTGAGTGGTGGTTTTGTGAATGCTAGTAGTGCCTAAATGTTGGACTTCAGGACCTAAAAGGGCCAATTAGGCACCTCAGACCCCCTTGTGAATCTTGCTTTCATTAACTAAATAAAATGGGGCCTGATCCTGGGGGGAGCTTTCACTGATTTCAGTGGGGGGCAAGAGTAAGACCCATGGATTAATGCCCCCAAATGCGTCCCTTTTCATTTTTGACTGCTAATCCACCAAAATCTACAACTACATGGTCAAACTGATGCCTGTAAGTGCATATCATGAAAACGTGTGCCTACATACGTATTTATCTATGAAATTAGTAGAATTCTGCTTGTAGAAGCAGGTTTTTGGTTAGCACAATTCATATTAAAAATGAATGGACAAAGAGGGCTCTCAGATAGAGCACAATTAAATCCCTAATAAAGAGCCTGACTACATACATTCTTTGCTCCATTAACCATTTTATGGCTATCCTCAAAGAAGCTTTGACAATGTGTTTTAGCAAGTGTTGAAATTATTTCTGCTATAAACAGGTGTACAATGTGCAGAATAAGCACTTGAGCAAGAATCAAAGTGATAAGAGAAACTCAAGTGTCTAAAATTCTGACATGTGTAGGGCTAGTTAATTCTTAGTTCTCTATCTGTATGTCTACACTGGCCCTGTGAGGGTAAAGGGTCCCAGAGCTTGGGCTCCAGCCTGAGCCCAAACATCTACACAGCAATTTTTAGCCTCAGAGCCAGAGCCCTGCAAGCCCGAGTCAGCTGCCCCGTAGGGCTTTTATCCCTGTGTAGATGAGAAATATATGAAGGGATGGTCAAAAGAAGCCACTATCCTACCCCACCTGTGCCCTTCATAGAGGTCAGACACAATCGCAGTCCTTGCCTTCCATGACTGCAAATATCAGGATTGTGCCGGATCCCTGCACAGGAATGTAAGTGGTGGGGAGACTCCTTAAACCCTCTTCACAGACTGTTCCTTACGTGCCAAACTGCATCTTCTTTATTTCTGACCAGGGTGAGCAAAATAATAAAACAAGTTGTCAATTCTGATCAATTTCAAGTGGAAAACTTTTTGAATACACTTAAAGGTAACATTTTATCCACTAATTGAATTTGGGGTCCAACTCATTTTAATTAATATTGAGATGATCTTCATAACCACAGCTGGTGAATAGCCTGGCACCATACTACTGTATCTTCACCTATGATCTCTTCAGGTCCCAGGCAAACATCCTATAACAGAGCAGCTGTACTGCTCTTGTCAAAAGAGCGTCAACCTTGGTGTCCTAAGAGACTGAAACGGAATCAGACTAAGGCCAGAAGGGACCATTATGATCAATCTAGTCTGACCTCCTGCACATTAGAGGCCACAGAACCTCACCCACCCACTCCTGTAATACCTTCTGTTAACTATACTCTCTCTAGCATTTCATCTGATGAAATTATTCTTCATTTCTTCTAAAAATTTGTATGGAGTGTTAATAAAATAGCACGATTACACATTAGAAGTGGGTACATTTCAGTAGTGATAAAATGAGATCTATTTCTATAAAGTGCTCTGGGATATTTCTGGAAGAAGGGTATTTTATCATCATCATAAGTATAGTCTAAACTTTCTGCAGAAGGTTGATATATAAAAATTTTCACAATATTTACAAAAGCCCAAGTCTATTTTTTTTGTACATACTAGTCAGGTCCCGAAAAATTTAAAAACTTAAATCAATTGTGCTTCTTAAGGCACACAACTGCTACATAAAAATAGTAATGATCCTTGAAAAAAACAGGAAAAAAAATCTAACAGGTTTATGAATGAAGGTATGGTATATTGCCAATGGTGACATGCAGTAATTATTCTTGGACCATGAAGTCATCACCACAAATTATGAAAATGCTGAAATAATATTTCTAGTTTCATCTTTCCCTCATGCAGAAATTCCTCTGCTAAGACTGCAAAATCTTGACCTTAAATTTAAAGACATTATGCTAGTTTAATTAATTATTTAGAGCAGAGGTGGCCAACCTATGGCTCCGGAGCCGCATGCAACTCTTCAGAAGTTAATATTCAGCTCCTTGCATAGGTGCTGACTCCGGGGCTGGAGATACAGGTGCCAACTTTCCACTGCTCAACCCCAGGCCCAGGCCTCCACCCTTTCCCACCCCCTCCCCTGAGCCAGCTGCACCCTTGCTCCTCCCCCCTCCATCCCAGAGCCTCCTGTACACTGCGAAACAGCTGATCGCGGCAGGCAGGAGGAGGGAGAAGGAGGTACTGATCAGCAGGGCTGCCGGTGGGCAGGAGGTTCTGGGTGTGGCGGGGGGGCTGCTGACATATTACTGTGGCTCTTTGGCAATGTACATTGGTAAATTCTGGCTCCTTTTCAGGCTCAGGTTGGGAACCCCTGATTTAGAGGCTTGTCTTGTAATCAAGAAAATATTAAAGTTCAGACTATATTTTACTTCACACAATTTCTTTACAGAAATTAAGTCCTAAAGAGTATAATTAAAAATACAAAAATTTGATTCACTCTCACATTAACTAACAAAACATGACATATATACATTTGTCATCTTATTCATAGACCTTGACTATTAAGATACACTATGAACTGAATAACTGAAATCCAGTTCTATGGAAATTGAGATTAGACATTGTAATGTTTTTGTCTATTTAGATCTGATTCCAACAAGGTCACATATCATCTGAAAACATGAAGGAAAACAGAGTTTTATTAACTTTCTTACACTATTGTCTTTAGTCAACACTTCTTTAATATTTAGCCACATTTCCTCAAGTTTGTCAAAGGCTTCATGTCCCCCCCAAAACTGCGGAATAGTGTGTTCTTCATGATCATACTACAATGCACCTAATTCAATATGACTGAAGTTCTCTGTGAAGGGAGCTATTCCAATGAACAAGTCCAACTATTTATGGACTGGATCACTGATCTAGAAAAGTTCACAGTTCAGTTGATATTCTTAGGAAAAAAATCTGCTTGCTAGGAAGCAAAATGTTAAAAGATTTTTTAAATATAATGATGCAATTTCAGCAGATTTATGAGCACAGTATTTTTTAATGGAATGGACCCAGCAGCACTTTATTTTGAACTCCCCCCCCAGGCTGGGTCATTTAAAACTTTAATGCAGAAATCACTTAAGATTATATTGTAGGTAACAGTGGTGTCTTGACAGAAATATGGTTAAAATGACCCTACAGACCTTGGCCACCTTGTATCTCTATGTCTTTATTCTATATGCATATCTTGCACTTCACTGGAGATCTTCTATGCAGTTTGATAGGGTTAAGTTTGGAAGATAGTTTGGCGCATACAGGTTTCTAGGCAATGTTTCACTTAAACTTAATTTTATATCATCTGCTTGATGAAAAGACAAGGAGAAACATTTTTCAACTTTTATGCACAGTAGAACAGATCTAATTTCAATACTGATTCTTAATATTACAGACAGACATCATCTTCCTCTCCAAATCTGTTAGTCTTTAAGGTGCCACCAGATTCTTTGTTGTTTTTGTAGATACAGACTAACACGGCTACCCCCTGATACTTAATATTACTGGTATAGTAAAGTAACAGGTTTACTTCCCTAAATACTGCTTATTCTCAGAAAGCCTGAGAGAGAGAGAGAGGGGCTCTTTCAAGATGCTTTCATGTAAGAAAGCAGTCCTTCAATTTCACAATGCTGCTAGTGCTGAAAATAACGTCTTCATTCTGAATCTTAAAGTCCAGTTTTTTTGGTGGGAGAAAAATAATTACAAACTATTTAAGTGAGGGAGCCACATAATGGAGCTCTTTTGTTTAAATTAAATTCAGAGTGGAGATAAGGGGACCAATCTGCCCTGATCTACAGCCATTAACTTAACTGTATGGGTATTAATCAGCGCAGAATTTGTCCAGAGAGTATAAGTGAAAGTAGGAAAGGGCCTTCATTTTCCATTATTTCACATATATAATTTCTGCATCTCTGCGCTTTCCACTTTGTTCAACAACTCTATAACCATAAGCAGAGCAGTTGCTTCTGTTTTACTTTGTATACTATATTTCCATTTTCTACAAGTCCTTTATTAAAGCATCTGGGAAACCATTTTATATGATCTTCTGCCTTTTGGACACAAAGCACCAGTTCCACATCCTGGGTGTTAGCTTGATGGGAGCCATTAAGCAACCCCATCTTACACTGTTATTGATCATCATCTAATAGTGCCTATGACTTTCAGAATTATATAAATTAGCCAGAGTGAGCTTGTTGTTTAAAATACAATCCCACCCTTCTCATTTGGTCTTGGAAAAACATTTTAGTAAACATGATGAATGAGCCCACTGAAACACTATTTTGCACCCTCACCTCATTCGCGCATATCCTAAAATTTCATTTCTGCCCTATTCACGTAGAGATTTCATAACATCTTTATACAAAAATGATTCATTAAGCATACTTACTATGTATATACACACACAGAAGAACTAGATGATAAACTTCAGAACCATGTTATCAATTTCAGGACTCTGATGAGTGAATTTATCATGCACCTGTGATCTCATCTACCTCCACACTAATCTACCTCCCCTGGGATTTATTCTAATTTTCCAAACCGATAAGCAACTTCTACAGCTGACTTTTTTTTTTTTTTTTTTTTTTTTTAAAAGCAACCTGCCTGAAACTCCCCCTTTTCCAGAATTTCACCTAAAATAAAATCGTGCCTAAAACAAATTAAGGGAAAGATTCAGACTTGAGCACCAATAACAGAAGTATTGAAGATAAAAATGTCAAAACTTAAATGTCTGATATCTTGCATCCTTGCTGGGCTAGAAGTGGAAGTTTTAGATCACAAGGTTCCTTGCTTCCCAATGAGGAAACAGCACTCACTACATTTTCCTTTACAGATTTAGGAATCAACTAATCAACTTTAAAGATGCATCATTGTTATGTTCATTCTAGGTTATTTCTGGAGAATTTTATTGCTCCCTCTGAGCCCTCTAGTGTTGAATTAATGGTGTAAAAAATACACTCTGGCTTTCATGGAGGAGGGATAATCCAAATACATTTAAAAAATTTTTTTAAACAAGTTGAAAATAGTTTTCTGTTTTAACAGCAGACATATACAGAATCCATGATGATGTGGTGTGATGGAATAAAGATTGTATCACTGCTCATTAGAGATATGTGTAATACTCATGGCTTCACCACTTGTAATGAAAGCATCCAAATTCATTTTAATGAACCCTTCATGCCACACCACCATATATATTATTTATAAAGTTCCTCCCATGTTTCTCAATTGTTCTGTCATTTTGTCTTTTGAAGAAAATTCTTTTCATCTTTGTGTCTAGTATGGAGCCAAAAACAGTGTCAGCACTTAAACATAGATTTATGTTTCCTGAAATTTCCTAATAGGTTTTGTGGGCATCTAAGACATATAAAGGGCCACCTTTACTCCCACCTCTCGATCCACTTCCTGGGGATATGGCGAAACAAATTCCACCCTCGCTATCTATGATACTTTGGAAAATCTGAGTATGAACCAAGGGAACTTTCAGAGAAAGTTTAGAGCTTCTGCGCATTTCTCCATGGGAGGACATGATTTGGTCTCACAATTTTCCATCTATAAGAGTAACTATCACATGAAATTCATACAATTTGGTTTTATTTTGAGATTCACACAATATGTAAAATCCTGGCCCCACTGAATTCACTGGGAGTCTTACCATTGACTTCAATAGAGATATAATTTCACCCCATATATATACATACCAAAAAAAAAAAAACCTCTTAGAATTGGGCTCCTAATATCAAAATCTAAAATTACAAACTGTGATCTGTACTATCTCTGCAATGAACTTTTTGTACATATATTACTGTTAAATGCTTTGCCATCAGGCTCCTTCAATGTTCTGCAATGTGCATTTGATGCATGTCTCATTATATTTATACTTGTCATGTTTCTAATGTGTGTGTTGCGGCCTGCAGGAGAATAATCAGTTTTGTCAAGAAATTAATAAAAAATAAAGCAAGATCCACTGCTCTGTGCAATAACTGTATAGTCATTTACTTATATATTTATTAAATGTTGAATAATAATATTTTCAGTTTGTATGTAAGAGACCCCATACTCCCTTCCCCTATATAGTTCATGATAGGATACTACTTATTAACATTAGGATCTTTAACTTCAAGTCAATTGTTCAAACAGACACACAGTTCCCAGTTCAGTTGGTTCCAAGCAATTCTTCATATTTAGGGTATCCAGATAGCAAGTATGAAAAATTGGGACAAGTGGTTGGGGGTAATAGGCACCTATATAAGACAAAGCCCTGGATATCGGGACTGTCCCTATAAAATTGGGATATGGTCACCATATTCATATTCTCTTTCCTGCTATCTATTATGCCTTGGATAAAGAAATAAAATGTTTTTGTTCTTCATGTTTTCTAGTCAATCATCTTTACATCCCTTTGTATTTAGCCTCTGTTTTTGCACTCGTATTAAAGTTCAGTGGTTAAAATTTACGTTTCCTTTTTTAACATATTTCTTGATTTTCATAATTAGTTTAGAAGTTTTCTTCAGGGTCTTTCTTATACTGTGTTTTTTCATCTTATTTCCTGAATTCCTTCTCTGAAAATCTGAACTATTGGATTGAGGGGTTCTCTTCTCTTCCACTATGTGGTACCTCATCTACAGACAAGATTTACAAGATTCAGATGTCAGATATGTAAACTATTTTTCCTTCGAGAGCAGCAGCTGGCACTTTGCTATCTTCCATAAACGTGTGTTTCTAGCTCTAGATTTTCCTCTGGGTTTCATTATCTTCTATCAGCAATGCCACTTTGTTCTCTTAACTTAGGTTATGATGAAATAGAAATTTTGTAGTCACTGGTAAAAATCAAGTCTTGCAGAAATGTCTCCTGAGGCCTCAGTGTACACTGAGTGGAACAAGAGAGGAAGTACTTTCTATGCTCATGTATTTTCAACACATAATTGCACGTGTTCCTTCTAGAACTATTCTCATCACAGTATCTATGACATGAATCTCTTTGAACCAGCTTTTCATTTTCACTTACAAGCAGAAATACTATATGCACAGTCTGAAAATAATATTTTTGTTCCTCATGGTGTGATTAAAACCCACCTTTGTGAATTATCCTTAAACATTTTATCCTAGAGATCTATTCAAATTATGACAAAAGTCTAGTCATCCATAATTCAGAAGCAGTCACCTGTTATGTATTTGTGTTAATGGCTTTTGATATACCAATAAAGAACACTGCTGGGACTGAGTCAGCTAAAATACTCTGCACAAGGAACACAACATTGCCTGAATTGTGACCTTGTTTTAATATAATTTTAGCAATGTTTGTATATTTAGAAAATGATGATCAATATGGTTTCTCCAGGCATGATGATCAAAAGTGGTGGTATACACAAAGGAATTCATACCTATAATTTTTAAATGTATGTTATGTATGTGGTGTGAGTAAATAAGAGAACTTTCATAAATGTCAAACTACTGTCACTTTCTCTCTCTCTCTCTCTCTCACACACACACACACACACACACACATAAAAGAAAGAGAGAGAGAGCGCAAAGAGATAGGTCTTTTTTAAAGACTAAAGATATGCAAAAGAAAAAGTGACGCAGTTTGTCATTTATGAAAGTACTCTTAATTACTCACACCACATACATAACATACATTATCTGGTCGCCAAGACAAGAATTGCACAAACTGGATTGCTCAGGCAACAGTTATGTAATGTTTTTGATGTTCTAGGTCTGATCTTGGGCAGTATTAATTTAAAAAATTTATTAGTTTTAATTTCATATGATGTATACACTGCCCACACTGAATTATGTTAAATACAACCTTATTTTAGCATTTGACCTCATTTCCTTTATAGATTGTGCAGTCATGCAGGCAAGTGGACACTTGAGTGTGGGAAAGAGTTTAATTACAAACATCTCAGATTTCTAATATAGAAACCAGGAACAAAATTGAAATCAGTAATACAAGAAATTTAATGAAAACTGAGAAGGATAGAAATCCTATTTTAACCCAGAAGAAGTAGGACTGTGTTACATAGACTTCTCACAGACTACTCTATAACATGGTGATGTTAGACTGCATCGCCAACATTATTACCCAGTATTTGCACTCAGATCAAGATGTGCTTTGCATAAAACTAAGGGTGAAAGAGAAGAGGTGGTTTTAATATGAAATGCACACTGCACATGTTAGAGTACCCTCAAAGCTGCAGTAATTTATGGGGACTGCCTGAGGCCTGAAGGGACCATTTCTACAGCCAGGAATGACTGGGGTATAGGGACAGGGACTGGTTGGTGCATAAACTGCTATACTGACTCTCTTCAACAAGTGATTCCTCAACTAATGAGAAATCCTCAAGTAGCCTGATAAAACAAGTTTGGGGCTGTTTTGTATTGCAGAGGCAGGACTTAGGATCTGGCCCTATGTGTCCAGACTTGTGAGTATGCACATATCATTCAAATGGAAACTGGGGATCATTCCTAACATTGATGTCTGTCCCTCAGGAAAAACTATGCAGAACAAGAGTCAGTGATGTTAGCTGCATAGGAATTATGGAGCTTAAGAAATGGATGACTAATGGCACAAGAATGGAAGGGTAGAAGTAAATATAAAAACCATGTTTTGATGTTAACTGCGTGTGGGTAGGGCTAGGCAGACCAAAAGATAGGCACTTATACAGCCACCCATTGCCTAACTATCACAAATATACACAATGAAAAAGCATTATAAAAATAATGACTAGTTGTTAAAGAGAACTTTCACACTGTGAACAAACTTGAGAAAAAAGACGACTCATATTTAAAACAAATTTGCCAATATTTTTTCTGTCCCTTCATTTCTACTATTAAATTTTATGTTTCAGAGTAGCAGCCATTTTAGTCTGTATCCACAAAAAGAACAGGAGTACTTGTGGCACCTTAGAGACTAACAAATTTATTAGAGCATAAGCTTTCGTGGACTACAGCCCACTTCTTCGGATGCATCCGAAGAAGTGGGATGTAGTCCACAAAAGCTTATGCATTAAATTTTATGTCTCCCTCTGCTAGATTATGTTAAAAAAAATCACAATCCTGTAATGATGACATTAGCGTTTCACCATGGAACGAATTTACATCACCAAGTAAGCTGACTGGTGAGTCCATCACGCACTAGTGTAAATCTGTTGAATTCAATTCAATTATTTTCATGTAAAACAGGTGTGAGAATAGAATCACATAGAATCACACAATTTCATATCAGGAATTAACAGAAGATGTATTATTAGGTTCTAGGAATCTATTTAAACATATATAGAGTATATAAGAATATCTGCAAAAGGCAGCACAAAATTATGGAAAAAAATACAAAAAGGTGTGTAGATTTGTGTCTCATACTTTTAAGAATTTTCTCTATCATGAAACTCTTCTGTTAAAAGCAAACATTGTATTGTTCTAGACCCAAATCGTTATGGGGGGGGGGACTTTACCATGTTGAGCAAGAACAAAAAGTTTGGCAAAATGAATCAGGAATGATTGAGAAATATCACTAAAGAATAGAAGAAAAAAAACACATTCTTGGTTTAAGGGTATGTTTTGGAGAAAGAGTAATTCTCCATACAGTCAAGTATGGTGTGCAAAAAAATTTACACTGATCAAAAATATATGGGTTTTAATGAAATACCTTGAATAATTTAATGAAGTCCAACACAAATTGTCACAGAGACAAAATAACCTGGCTTTTGCTTTCTGTTATGATCCCTATGGATATTTATATCATTTGGTAGGGATTAAATCAATTTGGCTCTATAATAATGTGATAGGGTTCTATAGAAATTACTCGGAAAGCCCACAAATTCATTAGACAATAATTGCATTTCCATAGGTGTTTTAAATCATCCTATAGAACCCTACATCAGGAATATCATTTTCTATTACGTGATATAGATTGGTTAAACAACCTACACAAAAGCCATAATTTTCTATTAAATTCTATAAGACTTTTTCCATTTCCAGACTGAGCTGCTGTGAGATTTTATCTGCTCCAAGTTGTTTATCTGCTCCAAGATTTTATCTGCTCCTTGTTTTTTCACCCCTAAAATTAAAGATGGGAGCTGCGGGCGGCTGTGCCTGTGGACGGTCAACGTCCGCAAAATGTCTCGCAGCCCGCCAGTGGATTACCCTGGCAGCCCACAGGCTGCCCATCACTGGGCTAGGACAAAGAGAGACAGTGAAAATCCACGATAAATAAAGTTGTTATTAATTTGTATTAGGATAGAGCTCGGTGTACTAGGAGCAGTTTATAATCTCAATGAGCAACATCTGAAAGGAAACAATGTATTCAACTTTCGATACATATAAATCAACTGAAGTGGCACTTGCGCTGGGAGAGCAGTATTTGGTTCTAGTTATGGAGCAGATTATTTCTCATACTTCAAGGCGCTGGTAGGCATTTTTTATTGTCAACTCATAGCCTGGGATACAGAAAGATCAAGGGTGAAAACCTGACCCACTGAAATCAATGGGAGTTTTACCATTGATTTAATTGGGTCAGGATTTCATCTCACAACTTGTGTCAGACCTAGCAGGCTGATTGGTATAAGTGAGAGGCATTGTCTTAACCAATCTATAGCATCTCCAATCAAGCAGTTATTCACAAGATTAGTCCCACTGATTTTTGTGGGACTATTTGTCAGAGTATGTGTGCACCAACATGATTAAGAAGGACCCTACAGAATTATGAAGGTCTTAAAGGGTTTAGATTTATCATAAATGGAATTACAAATGTGCAGAATATGATGTAAGAGATAAGAAATGACAGATAGATGATGGGACTATACCATCACTGGATGCTATTAGTAAGATCAAGAAGTGTGATAATATATCTTAATAAAGCCGTAATTTGGGGCTAGTATGTCAGTAAAAGGCCAAATTATCAAAGAGGCTTGCTCTTTGGTGCCTCTTAGGCCTCAAAAACACAGTCAGATCTGCATGGATCGACTCCTGCACCCACACAAAGCCCCTCGGATATCACTATGGGTGTCCACGGACACAATGGTCTGGAATCAGCTGCAGCATTGGGACCTAAATTTGCACCAGTATTTACCTGTAAATGTACAAAAAGAACACACACAATTATGCATCTACTTGATTTGTGTGTGCGTAAATACAGGTGTTTGCTAATATGAGCCTAATTTCACTATTATTGGGAGACACATGGGCCAATTATGTCTTGCACGTAGAGATCTTTATGTTCTATTTCAAATGCACCTCTTATATCAAATACATGGCTATCTCCATAATCATGTCATGCAATATTTACGAAAAAATCCTTTTTTACTACTACTTATTAAAGCTAACATGATCTTATGTTTTGTCCTTAAAAATAAAAAAAACTGTAAAGAACTACCGTGCTAAGCATAATTGCATTTCTCAGTAGTCTTAGAGACCTTCTTTGAAAACAAGAACGATGTTTTTTCATTATCTGATTTTAATGAAATTTCAAAACTATGTTCCTTTTCATTCTGAATTCATAACATCATTTAAATTCTCCAAGTCTAAAAGACAGAAAAAAAACCTGACATTCCTTCATGGTTCAGTGTTACTTTAAAGCACATAATCTAATGTGACTTGAAGCTTGTGAATAGTTAAGTTACGATTACAATTTACAGTATAAAAAACTGTAATAACTGTACATCTGGGCAGTTGGCTTAAGTGGCAGAGGCTAAATAAAAGCTGGAGGATGTTTTATTTTGTCTATTTCATATTCTTCAAGGACATGGCAGCTTGCATTAGAGGACAGCAGGAAAGAAAGCATGTGCACTGTGAGAAAGCTTGCACGTGAACTGCATCTAGTTCTCTTTTTGAATAGACATCACCAGATAACTTGTCTGCAGAATGTATTCCTCCATCAAATGGACATACTGTCATTGTCCACTGGTTGGAAGCCAGAAGTTAATTGCTATCAGCATTTAGACTCTGATCACAACATGTCAAAACGTACCGTTGCCCCGGTATGCAAGAATTACACAATGCTGTTATGTAACATAAGTGTATTAGATCTCAGAATTACCCTTAATGAATCAGCAATCTGTTTGCTCTCAGCTATGTTATTTACTGCCCCCTGAGAATCTCAAGAAAACCACTGGGTCAGGTGAGGAGAGAGAGGATTAATTTTTATTAAATCCGATCCATAAATCAGGAAAAAATACTCCTGGTAGAACTCTGATAGCTAGCTATAGAATTAAATTTAGTATTTGTTCTGTGATAAATAAATAAAGTACTGAAAATCATTTTCTAAAATTTTCAAAAGGATACTAAGTGAACATACACACATTCAGTAAACACATGTGATAAGTATATAAAATTGGCAGGGCTGGCGGCAACACCTATAGTTAAAGTTGCCTGACACTTTCCATTTTTCAGTTCCTCATACTTTTTTCAAACTTTGACCGGTGGGGCTTAAATTTTCCATGGGTGTATGCCTCATGTTTAATGTTTGGGGGTTTTTTTAAAGAAAAGTTTTAGCAAAGACAGGGTAGCCATTTCCAAGAATATTATGGAAAAAATAATGTTTAACGTTGGCAAAAAATGTGTTACAACAATTTCCTTGAGAAGCTCTAGCACCCCCAGGCTTTGGAGTAGAGAATTGAAATCTGGGGGGTGGGGCAGGGAGGAATTGGGTGACCTGATGTCTCGATTTTATAGGTACAGTCCCGATTTTGGGGGCTTTTTCTTATATGGGCACCTATTACCCCCCACCCTGTCCTGATTTTTCACACTTGCCATCAGGTCACCCGGGGGGGGGGGGGATGTGAGGGGAGGAGGAAAGAGGGCAAGGACACAGCCCTGGAGTCAGAGAAGATGCTTTGTACAATCCTGTGAAACTGAGCATGTGCAAACTGCATTTTTTCAAAGGCTTATAACTTTCCTAAATCTCACAGGGACAGCAAAAGGCACATCCCTGATACAAAAGCCATTCTCCCTACTATGTTTCAAATCCCTGCTTCAGAGCATGAGAGCTCTAGAGCAGTGGTTCTCAAACTTTTGTACTAGTGATCCCTTTCACATACCAAGCCTCTGAGTGCGACCCCCTTATAAATGAAAAACACTTAAATATATTTAACAGCAGTATAAATGCTGGAGGCAAAGCGGGGTCTGGGGTGGAGGCTGACAGCTCGCAACCGATCATGTAATAACCTCGCGACCCCCTGAGAGGTCCCGACTCCCAGTTTGAGAACCCTTGCTCTAGAGTTTTCCAAAGAAAAGCTTTTGATATGGTCTCCCACAATATTCTTGCCAACAAGTTAAAGAAGTATGGGCTGGATGAATGGACTATAAGATGGCTAGATTGTAGGGCTCAACGGGTAGTGATCAATGACTCCATGTCTAGTGGGCAGCCGGTATCAAGTGGAGTGCCCCAACGGTCAGTCCTGGGGCCGGCTTTGTTCAATATCTTCATTAATGGTCTGGAAGATGGCATAGATTGCACACTCAGCAAGTTTGCAGATGACACTAAACTGGGAGGAGAGGTAGATACACTGGAGGGTAGGGAGAGGATACAGAGGGACCTAGACAAATTAGAGGATTGGGCCAAAAGAAATCTGATGAGATTCAACAAGGACAAGTGCAGAGTCCTGCACTTAGGACGGAAGAATCCCATGCACTGCTACAGACTAGGGACCAAGTGGCTAGGCAGCAGTTCTGCAGAAAAGGACCTAGGGACGACAGTGGACGAGAAGCTAGATATGAGTCAACAGTGTGTGCTAATGAATGGAAGGCTAATGGCATTTTGGGCTGTATAAGTAGGAGCATTGCCAGCAGATGGAGGGATGTGATCATTCCCCTCTATTAGGCATTCATGAGGCCTCATCTGGAGTACTGTGTCCAGTTTTGGACCCCACACTACAAAAAGGATATGGAAAAATTGAAGAGAGTCCAGCGGAGGGCAACAAAAATGATTAGGGGGCTGGAGCACATGACTTCTGAGGAGAGACTGAGGGAACTGGGATTATTTAGTCTGCAGAAGAGAAGAATGAGGAGGGATTTGATAGCTGCTTTCAACTACCTGAAAGGGGATTCCAAAGAGGATGGATCTAGAGTGTTCTCAGTGGTAGATGACAGAACAAGGAGCAATGGTCTCAAGTTGCAGTGGGGGAGGTTTAGGTTGGATATTAGGAAAAACTTTTTCACTGGGAGGGTGGTGAAGCGCTGGAATGGGTTACCTAGGGAGGTAGTGGAATCTCCTTCCTTAGAGGTTTTTAAGGTCAGGCTTGACAAAGCCCTGGCAGGGATGATTTAGTTGGGGATTGGTCCTGCTTTCAGCAGGGGGTTGGACTAGATGACCCCGAGGTTCCGTCCAACCCTGATAGTCTATGATTACCAGAATTGTTTTAACATTGAAAAATAACTTAATTTTCCCGTGCCTCATTCTCAGAAATAGCTGAACTGTTTTGACTGAAATTTTCCAAAAAACATTCAGCCTGAGGAAGACCTCTGGCATGGAAAATTTCACCCCATTTGTTTAAAGTTTGGCAGTTATAAGCAACTGAAAAGAGGATCTTACAATGTGAAGTGGCAGGCAACCTTAATAATAGGCAGGGATACCAGCCCCTCCTATAATACTTTCATGCAAATACACTATTTGCAAACTGTGTACTGAATTCATTAAATACTGACAATTTAAGGAACAATGTAGCCTTTAAATGGCCACACTGATATACTTTCATTCTTATTGTGTGATTTTTATAACCAAAAAAATGCTTTTGGGAAACACTATACAGAAATAACCTCCCTTCGACTACACACCCTTTGTTGTCACCTACCAACCCACATTGGAAACCATACAGGGCATCATCAAAAAACTACATCCCATACCCGATGGGGACCCCTCCTGAAAGAAATATATCCTGACCTCCCCTCTTCTGGCCTTCAAACAACCTCCCAATCTCATCATAAGAAGCAATCTCCCCACAGACCACAAACACCAACTCAAAGCAGCAGCAGAACCTGCCAGAACATATGCAAAACCTGCAGACATATCTCCACTGCTACAATGATCAACACCTCCCACAACATACCTTTCAAGATCCAGGGTTCCTACACATGCCTATCACAACATGTGGTACATCATCCTGTGCACTAAATGCCACAATTAACAACTATGTAGATGAAAGCAGATGATCACTATGCTCTCAAATAAACTCACACAGGAAAATGAAAAGAGAAAAACACCATATCAGCTGTGGGTGAACACTTTTCACAAAGTGATAACTCTATACCTGACCTCTCAGTTCACATCCTCAAAGGAAACCTGCACAACACTATCAAAAGACAAGTCTTGGAGCTTAAATTCATAACTTTGCTAGACACTAAAAATCATGGACTGAATAGGCACACTGAATTTATGGCTTATTACGAAGAAACTATAACCCACTAGCAAACCCCCTCCCCCAGCTGCCTTCCTTCTGTCTTCCTTTCCTCCCTATGACTGGAGGGATGTTAATGGGAAATATATGTTAACTACTTATAGAATCATAGGACTGGAAGGGACCTTGAGAAGTTATCTAGTCCAGTCCCTATACTCATGACAGGACTAAGTATTATCTAGACCATCCCTAACCAGTGTTTGTCTAACCTGCTCTTAAAAATCTCCAATGACAGAGATTCCACAACCTCTGTAGGCAATGTATTCCAGTGCTTAACTACCCTGACAGGAAGGTTTCCTAATGTCCAACCTAAACTGACCTTGCTGTAATTTAAGCCCGTTGCTTCTTGCCCTATCCTCAGAGGTTAAGGAGAACAATTTTTCTCCCTCCTCCTGGTAACAACCGTTTACGTACTTGAAAAGTGTTATGTCCCCTCTCGGTCTTCTCTTCTCCAGACTAAACAAACCCAATTTTTTTCAATCTTCCCTCATATGTCATGTTTTCTAGATCTTTAATCACTTTTGTTGCTCTTCTCTGGACTTTCTCCAATTTGTCCACATCTTTCCTGCTAAACAGTCCCTTCCACCTTGTATTTAGCTCTGACACTTTAAGCTTCACGTTTGGGAAAAACAGCTCTGTAAGTTCGAAAGCTTGTCTCTCTCACCAACAGAAGCTGGTCCAATAAAATATCTCACCCACTTTGGCTCTCTAAAATCATGGGACCAACATGTCTACAATTACACTGCATAAAACAAATTATTAACCAAGTCCAAAATGATGTACCACTTGTTTAAAATGTACCAAATTGTTTTGATTATTCTGGGCCTTATTTTCCTTGGCTCTTGGAGGGAAGTGGTAGGGGGAGGGAAGTGGCAGGTTAGAAGAGGCCTTCCACTCTCAGTATATTCTCCACACAAGGGTTACAGAGGGATCAATCACAGTCCCTGTATTTAGGTGAAGGGTAGGAACTGCTTTCCCTCTGTGTACCCTCTTGCAGTTGGTAAGGAGGAGCCAGGGCCATGCTCTTGCTCTTCTCCACCCTGGGACACAGCAATGGTGATAGCTGCATCATGCCAAAGAATGGTGGCACCTGTGTACTCCTGCTGATACCAGAAATCTTGCTGAAAGTTAGTGCTTAATAACATGCCTCATGTATAAGACACTGCTAGGATTAATACTAAAATTTCCATCCAGAATTTTAACAGCTTATAAACATACTCAAACTCTAGCATCATACTTTAGCCTCCACTTCTCTTTGGGCATCATGCAAAAAATGGAGTTCAAGCCTAAGGGATTTTTTATGTCATAGGAATAGGTTTTCAAGTTGCTATGTTTAGCAGATGGTTGATAACAGATTTCTCTATTTCCTATTTTTTAATTTTCTTGGATTTTTTTTTGACAGAATAGATCTTTTCCTGAGCAATTTGTTGAGTCTGATTGCTTGCCTTTTCTGAATTATATCTAATACTTATTTATCTTTTGTAGTTTTTCTCCATTACTTTCTAAACATAGAAAATCTTGCCCTATTCAGTCTATATTTTCTGGGTATGTGTAAAGTAATGTCTCAAAGGAAGCAAACACAATGCACACTTTCTGTCTGGCCTGCTGCTTTTCTCAGATTGTTGGAATTAATTAGGATATGGGAAACTAGAAATGTCTCATTTAAACCCAGACACAAAAATCCTTCACATTGAAAAATTAGTTTCCTAACTTTTAATTTTTTCCTTTACAGATTGGCAATTCACTGCTTAATTAGGCTTGGTATTGCTGTTTCCCCCCCACACTTTCCAAATCTTAGAAGCATATAAGAGACTCTTCCCTATACCGTATTGCAATCTGCCAATCAACATTCCTCTACATTCAGGATGGTCTCTATTAGATGCTTTGGGAGATTGAAAACTAGTTGACTTACTCTACCTAGACATGGAAGACTTTGACGCTTTGCACTAAAGATCCCTATTTAATGCCAACAAAACTAATCTGTCTTCCTCTCTGGTTTAGTTCTATGGATGCAGAAGTTTACTGCCTTGATCACATCTGAAGTGTATAATTGTCTTTCAGAATATGAGAGGGTTTAGTGCACAAAGATAGCATAGAAATTGACTATTTTAAGTGGAAGGCTTTTGGGAAAGGAGACAGGGGCTGGCCTCGCTACTACCTCATCTTGAAATAATCTGAGGTAATGTTGCTTAATGGAAAGTTCCCCAAGAGCACTAAACCTCCAAGCCAGTGTGATGACTCTCCCAGAGCCCACACCCTGCACCCGCTCTTGCACCTCACCGCCCTACCCCAGCCCTGAGCCCCTTCCCACATTCCGAACCCATCAGCCCCACCACCCAGCCCACACCCCCTCCTGCACTCCAACCCCGTGCCCCAGCCCAGTGACAGTGAGGGAGGGAATAAGAGAGGGAGGGGAAGAGTGAGCAACAGAGGGAGGGGGGATGGAGTGAATAAGGGCAGGGCCTCAGAGAAGGGGCGGGGCAGTGGCATGGCCTCAGGACGGAGCAAGGGTGTTTGGGTTTGCGCGATTAGATAGTTGGCAACCCCAATATTAATGTGGATTTAAAAATATATAGCAAAACATAATACCCAGGAAGTCAAAAGATTAAAGTAATAAAATATTTTATCATTTGAATGCCTAAAAGATTTTTGTTTACAAGAAGTTTTTACAATAGTATTAACAGATTAAATCAACCAGTGTTTAAAATTATACCCTGTTTTGTGTTACCATATGGGCTAGAATATTGAGCCTCTCTTTTGACTTTCTTTCTACTTACCTTTCTTTTACTTTGAACACAAGAATAATTTTCTTTTTACTTTGGTGAAGGATTCTCTTCTCAGTAGGATTAAATGTTTACACTAGCAAAACAAAATTGAACTTGGATACAGCCTTTGTAAGATTTGAACAAGAAAATTACACATTACTATTAAGAGATGCAGTTAAAGTACTATAAAATAAATGAAATCAGCTGCTCATAGGAGATTCTGCAGCTTATCTGTGAAAAATACACATTTAAAATAAAGTGTTTCATTACCACATTCAAAAGTAATGACAAAGGCAAGAAACAAAATTTGGCAGATAGCAACTATTTTTTTGCTTTTCAACTGCTATTCCAGTAAGTGAACTCTCCTCTTGTGACTCTCTCTGAAAATACGGCTCTGTGATTCGTTGTTTGCACATGCGAGCAGACTTTGAATGTTCAACATGCATACCTAGTGGTATATAGCACATACTGGTTCATCTTTTATTTTAAAAAATTGCTTTACAAAAATGTTAAAAGACACACCCCCCTTTGAGAACCAAAACCAAAGAGGTGATAGATAGCCAAGGCAAAGATTTTGTCACGGATGTTTTTAGTGAAAGTCACGGACAAGTCATGGGCAATAAAGAAAAATTCACAGAAGCCTGTGACCTGTGACTTTCACTAAAAATATCTGTGACGAAATGGGGAGCTCAGCTGCTGGGTCCCCACACTACCTGCAGTGGCTGGCAGATGCAGGGCCCCACTTGAAACTCGGGGAGCCCTCACCAGCCATACGGGGCTTGGAGCTCCAGGGTCTCCTGCTGCCCCTGGCAGCCAGGAGCTGCGGGGTGCCCTGCAGCTCCAAGCTGCCGCCCACGGCACGGGGGGCCCTACAGCTCCCAGTCATTGCGGGCTGAAGTCATGGAGGTCTCTTGAAGTCACAGATTCTGTGATTTCTGTGACGTCAGTGATAAAATCATCGCCTTAGTGACAGGAGTGCTGTCAGCTTTTCTGCCACCCTAGGCAGAAGGTCCTGCCCCGAAATGCCGCCCCCCACAGAGGGGGTGAAAGGTCCCGCCACCAAAATACTGCCGCAATCGCCACCCCCCCAAATTGTAGCACCCTGGGCGACTGCCTAGGTCGCCTAATGGGTTGCGCTGGCCCTGCTTAGTGATAGCTAATATCAATCAGTAATTTCATATTGAAGCAAAAATAAAGAGGATAACAGATATCAGCTATATGCATCCTCATTACTCAGTCCAGACTCTCGTTAGATTTGACTAAGTTGGGAAATTTTATCTTCTGTTTTCTACAAACTGCTATAAATTATTTAGAGTAAATATATTACTCCCCCCCCCACCCCCTGGATAAGTCTGCAATATTTGTGAAAGGCAAATGAAAAGCTTGAACTCATGAATAGAAAACGCAAGCACAATTCCTGGAGAGGTATGTTTCTCCCCTCAAGCATTTTTGATAACTGGACCTGTAATGGGGCCATTTGGCATTTTTAAGTTTGAAATATTGTAATCATATCCTTCTCTCTTTCATACACCACTATCATCTCATGCTGATGTATTTTCTCTAACAGAATACTCACTTTCGGGACTACTCTATCATATGAGCCACCACATTATATTTGACAGTCTGTACCAGATAAAATGAAGGGCATCCAAACAAGGACAAGGTCGTTTGGATTTCTGAATCTTTACAGGAAGCATTTTAAATTGTGTTTTAAGTAGAAAAAAGTACTTAAAACAGAGATTGCATGAAAAGTGCTGTTAAGTCAGTATGATTTTGAATAAAATTAGCAAGAAAAACATCTCTTCCAAGTGCTATTAAAAATAATGATGCAATTATTTTATTCTTTCAAGTCAGCACACATATAGAAATGATTAAAACATTTTTTTTAATTGATTCTTTTATAAAAAAGATGTTGCAGACTATATGATATAGCATCTACCAATTTAGCTTGCATTGTATCTTGTAGAGAGTGCTGTGAGTTGCAGGTCATCCTCTTCATACAGGTTGGGGAGCTAATCTCAGTTGGAACTGCCAGAAGGACGTTTAACTAGCAATGCAAGGGGAAGGTGCTAAGGCGGCAAATGTGCTATGAACGTGAAATCAGCATGTCATGAACAGATTGAACTAATGTGGCAAAGAATATGAAGAGAATAAATTTTCAATTGCTTTTATACCAATTTAGGAGTCTGAGTAACAAGCAAGAGCAACTGAAAAT
The DNA here is from genome assembly GCF_027887155.1 of Malaclemys terrapin pileata. Classification (NCBI taxonomy): domain Eukaryota; kingdom Metazoa; phylum Chordata; order Testudines; family Emydidae; genus Malaclemys; species Malaclemys terrapin. The sequence continues at coordinate 86,211,807 of NC_071509.1, read as the reverse complement.
TCTCACTGATGAGAAAAAAAATTGATCTAATTGGCATTGCTGAAACTTGGTGGGATAAGTTGCATGATCAGAATGTTAAAATTACTGGTCATAACCTGTTTAGGAAGGACAGTATGTGTAAAAGAGCTGAGAGTGGGTGGCATTTCTTTTAGAGTTACTTATAATTCAGAACCACAGGATATTGACTACATATAAATCAATGTGAGTGTGACAGACTGATAATATCTTGTAATATCCTGAACAAACCTTATGGAATTGAGATAAATTTTTATAAAAAAGAAGGTTTAAATAATTTGTGTGTGTGCGCTAACTTGAAAGGATAAGCATAATGCCTTTGGGTACATAGTGTTAAATTGCGTATGTGGCATTGTATATACCTTCTGTAGTAGGATGGAGATTATAATGCACTTCCTCATATATCAGCTCTTTGAAGTTCCCTGCCCTGGAGAGGTGTCCTTATACTAGTTCAAATTAGATTCTCCAGAGACCAACAGACAAAAAGGATTTTTTGAGTAAATAGCCTGGTTTTAAAACTGGCTTAAGGTCTTCTTCCTGATCCAGAAAACAGAGAGGACCCTGGTCCAATCCTTGTGCCTACTAAGGCACCACAGACTGTGTGCATGTTCTGAGCAGAAGCTGTGATGAACTTGTAACCACGAGGAATCCACTTGGGTGGGGACTGAAGGACTGCTCCTGCAAGAATCCATGTAAGGTTTGGGGTGAATTCCGGTAAGTTTATTAGCACATGTGTAGGTTCTTATATTGTTTTAAACATGTTTTATCTGTACTGCTTTTTACCTTCACAATAAAATAGGCTTGTATAGATAGAAAGACCTGCATGGCACTTATAGAAATTACACCTGTTAGTCTCTGAAGAGAAAGCAAGCAGGCCTGCTTGGGCAGCTTGTCTATGATTGGAATATCACTGAAGGCAGGGAACTGTGTAGCGTGGAAATACCCAGGTCAGAAAGGAGAGAGATGCAGGTCTCCACCCAGAAAGGCAATGACTGGGGAGCTGTGAGTGAGTGCTCTTGCTGGATTACTGAGGGGAAACACAGGTGCAGGTGCCCTGAACTGTAACAGTGATAACTAACAAAGTCCAGAAGAGGATGCTGTTGGGGGAGTCTGTTACAAACTGCATGAAACTAGAGAACAGCATGTGTGGCTCCTTAAGCACCTGCCTGTAAAGTGTTTTGTTTTATGGGACTTAAATTTTGGAGACATATGGGGACACCTCATGCAGCCATTAGCAAAATATCACTGGAGTTTAAAATGTATATGTAATTTGCTAACACAAGAGGTACTGCACCCTACAGAAGCTAACTTGAGACTAGTTCACTATGTAAAACAGGTCAGTCCCAACCAATAATATATTTGGTGCTTCAGACAGGCTAATTTCCCAAAGGTGGAAAATTATGAAAGAAAATGACTGTGGACAAATTTAGACATAAAAATATGAATTCTTTAAGATGAATTTATTAGCAGACCACAGTTCCATAATCAAGAAAGAGGACAACTTTGCCTAAAAGCCTATCCTGGTTCAGTGGCAAATGAAGGCTGCAATCAGAAATAAAAAGCAATGGGAAAAAAGGGGGAAAATAGCAATCAATATAAATTAGAAGTTCTGAAGTGTAGAAAAGTGATAAGGAAAGCTAAAGACATCAGGGAAAAATCCATGGTTGACAGGACTAAGCACAGTAAGAAGACTTTTTTTTAAAGTTTACTGTAGTTTCTGCTTATTAGCAACCTCTCGGATAAAAGCAAAAATTTGTCACTACAGTTGCCAATAAACAAAAGGCAGGTTTGCAGGGCTACAGCCAGGGAAGGAAGTACTGGGACATGCCTTCCCTGGCTGCAGCCCTGCTTGCAGCTGGTGCTTGGCACATTCCCCCCAGCACTTTCTTTCCTGGCTGAAATCCTGCAAACCTGTCCTCAAGGGTGCAGCTATGGAAGGAAGTGCTGGGATGTGCTGAGCCTGGACCACTGGTCCCAGGGCAAGGAACAGCCCAGAAAACATAGGGAGAGGAACTGTGTAGTTCCCCCAGGTCTTCCACACTTCCACTCCCCATAGAAGGCACCAGCATCCAGGCTGTAGCCCTCCTCCTCTGCCAGAGTCCCAGTGCTGCGGATTGGGCAGGGAGGCTGCAGGCAGCACAGCAGTAGGGGGATGGGAGGGCTGTATGTGAGGAGGGAAAAAGTCAGTAAGCAGCATTTCAGTTGCTTATATCCGAATCCCATTAACATTAAAGTCAATGGCACAGGATCATTCCATGGCAAAATGTTGCTAGTAACCGGAAGATTTCAATTTTGGGATTGCTAATAACCAGCATACACGTTATTAGGAACAAAAGAAATGCTCACAATGGTACAGGCCCCTTATTGGATGGAGATGGTGAGATTGTTAATAAAGATGCTGAAAAGGCAGAAGTTTTCAGTAAATATTTCTGTTCTGTATCTGCAGATATGTCGGATGATGTGATGTAAGGATGATGAAGTACTTTCCAGTCCATTAGTAATCAATGCTAAACAAAATCTACAAGGAAGAAACATTTTTAAAACCTGGATAACTTGCACCCAAGAGCTGGGCTCAGGAGATCTCTGGCCCACTGATGTTAATTTTCAATAAATCTTGGAATACCAAGGAAATTCCAGAAGACTGGAAGAGTGCTAATGTTGTGCCACTATTCTAAAAGGGAAAGCAGGATGACCCAGGTAACTACAGGCCAGTTAGCCTGACAACAGTCTCATGCAAAATAATGGAAAAACTGATTCAGGATTTAAGAATTAAAGGATAGGAATGCAATCAATGCAGGTCAACTCGGTTTTTTGGAAAATGGGTGTTGTCAATTAAATCTGGTTTCATTCTTTGAGGGGATTTCAAGTTTTGTTGATAAAGGTAATTGCATAGATATAGTATACTTAGGCTTTTATAAGATGTTTGACTTAGTATCACATGACAAGTAAAAAGTCAGCACTGTACAATATCAATAAAGCACATGTTAAATGGATTAAGGACTAGCTAACTGACAGATCTAAAAAGTAGTCATCAATGGGGAATCTCCATGGAATGGGGGGGGGGGTGTTTCCTACAGTGGGGTTCCTTGGGGATCAGAACAAGGCCCAGTGCTATTCAACATTTTCATCAGTGATCTGAAGATAAATACAGAATCACTGCTGATAAAATTTGCAGATGCCACAAAGATTGACAGATTGATATATACTGATGAGGACAGTGCAGTCAAACAATCAGGATCACTCAGTAAGCTGAGTCCACTCAAACAAAGTACATTTGAATACAGCCAAATGAAAAATCATACATCTAGAAACAATGAATGCAGGTCATACCTACAGAATAGGAGACTGTATTCTGGAAAAGCAGTGACTACAAAAACGACCTAAGCGTCATAATGGACAAGCAACTCAATATGAGCTCCCAGTGTGATAATGCGATTCTTGGATGTATAAACGGGGAGTAGTGAGTAGGAGCAGGGAGGTGATTTTACTTCTGTATATGGCATGGTGAGAACAATACTGGAATACTGCGTACAGTTCTGGTATCCATAGTTTAAAAAATATTAAAAAACTGGAGAGGGATAAAGACATAAAAATGATTCAAGGGCTGTAGAAAATGCCTTCTAGTGAGAGACTGCAAAAGAGATCAACCTGTTTAGTTTATCAAAAAGACAATTGACTGATGACTTGATTATAGTGCTTAGTACCTTCACAGGGAGAAAATACTGAGTACTCAAGGGCTCCTTAATCTTAAGGGAAAAGGCTTCCAAGAACCAATGACTGGAAGCTGAAGCCAGACAAATTCAGTGAGGGTGATTAAAAATTGTAACAAACTACCAGGGAAGTGGTGGACTCTCCATCTTTTGGAGTCTTCAAATCGATGCGTTTCTGGAAAACATACTTTAGTCAAACACAAACCATTGGGCTTAATACAGAGGTAACTGGGTGAAATATAATGGCCTGTGATATACAGATCAGACTAAAACCAGTGGTTTTCAAACTTTTTTCATTTGCAGACCCCTAAAAAATTTTGAATGAAGGTGCAGACCCCCTTTGGAAATTCAACCTCTGGTCCATGGACCTTTACCATAAATGTCTTAGACCAAAAACTGACTGAATAAAATCCAACAATATATGTTGCACGTGTTTAGCACGGCATTTGATGCAGAGTGAGAAAGCGTGTTAAACTGTGGGCTTCTATGGTTACAACACTTCTGGGCTTTGACCCGTAGGTGGGGATATTCACATACAGTACTTTTGATTGACCAGAAAAACGGAATGCCTTTTCAGGGATTTGAAACTTTATTTTCATAGTCCTCTGGAGGTTTGCAGACCACAGGTTGAAAACCACTGGACTAGATGATCTATCCCATTAATTAAAATCGTATGTTTTGTGAAATCTCTTTGCTATTAAATGCATTCTTACAAGTCATCATTCAAATCAACTGCAGCAAACATTTGTGCAGAGTAAAATAAAATGCCAACTTGTTATTCTTTTTGTTTCCTACTTATATTTAGTATCCAGTTATTTTTTTAAAGGCATAAAAGTCTGTTTTAATTCTGCAGTCCATACTTAAAGCCCTGTATTATGTCATAGTGCTATAAACAAACAAAAAGAAGCATACTTCTTAACTGCCACTAATAAGGAAACATGGTAAAGTTGTGGCAAATCATTCACATCAAAATAAGCAGTTTTATATGACAAGTAGTATTAAATGGCTCCCATAATCATTTGTTTAAATGACCCTTCTTATTTTGTCTATTCAACTATAGGGGTAAAATTATGCCTGCATATAACAAGAATAATTTACTAAAAAAGGTTTTTGATACCTTGAAAAGCCTGCACCTACAGTGCATGACTTCAAGTTGTTTATGTGAATAGTTTGCTAAGATATGAGAAAGAGATATTGCAAGCCATTGTACAAAAATTACACCATACCAATTCCTTCTTTTTCTAACCTTCCCCCAGCCCTCAAATTTGTCACAATGGTGGCTGTGAGGGCTGCAGTCCATAATTATCTCAGTTACACTGATCAGAGTTTCTGTTAGAAAGCTTTCACATTTATGCAACAGCTCTTTTGATGTATAGCAATAGACTACATTCCACATAACCTAGCACAGAACTATTATTGACTTGCACCATTTGTGTATCAACTAGTTCAAGTCAGTACATAGATCTTTCTGTCTAAGAATTTTAACAGGAGATAGCATCAATATGTAAATCTTAGTCTCTTGGGGGAATCTCTGTATCCTAGTTATTGTCTAAACGCATTTTAAAACAAAAAGTGAAGATCCACTCATATTCAATACTCTCTTCCCCCCGCCCCCTCAAACTGTGCCAACAGATCTTGAAAGCAAAACTGAGTTTAAATCCCAATACAGTGCATCTAAATTTTGCTGACACCCTAACACCAGCAAATGAAACCTGCAACCAGTGCATATTCATTGTGGTACAAAGAATATCTAACTGCTAATCTTTAATTTAAAACTAACACATTCCTAAAATAAAATACATCAATATGCACTAAATAAGCAAGTATACATAAAGTGTAGTTCTTCTCTTAGAAGTGACTATGTAAAAATGACACCTTTCTTACACAACAATTCTACTTTCTGTGGGCATGATAATATCTGAAAACTATAGTGAGAATGGGTGTGGAGGGGGCTTACTGTTTTATTGTTTGTTTGTTTTTACTACTTTTTACTCCTATTGACTGATACAGCTCTGGGGGAATGGCATATTTCTGCTTCACGCACCAAAACTGTTAATGAAGTTCCAAATGCAGGGTCAAATTCTGCTGTCAGTTATATCTGTGCAACCATACTGAAAATAACACCGTTGCACATATATAAGTGATGACATAATTTGAAAACAACGGTGCTGCACAGGTGTAAAAATGCAAAATGTGGTCTGCAGAATTTATATTACTTATGATGCATGAGTCATATAAAACCCAACTTGACTTTCAGACTCCAGAGTCAGTTTTCAGCAATATCAATTTAAAAAAAATATATATCTTTTTACTCATTGAGTAATTTTTTTCTGTAAGTAAATACAACACAATTAGGATACCAGAATGCCATTTTAGAGTCACTTTCAATAGCAGAATCATATATGATTTTCAGGGGAGGAAGGGAGAGAGAGAGCGCATAAACAAGTCAGCAAAAACAAAACTTATGATTCATCTCTGCTAAAGAGTAACAGGAAAAAGTTGCATTTTCAATATCTGAGACAACCTATTAAATAAAAGAAAATATTTAGCTATTGATAATGCAATATTTTTATGGACAAAATCATCCACTCCCACAGAAATATAATATGGGAGAGGGAAATTTATTAGAGAAACCTTGCGATGCTCATCAAGCAATTTCATAGCCATCAACCTTTCAGCTGGAGTGGGACTATGGGTGAAATTTGCAAGATTAAGAAAGGGAAAGCACTACCTATAATGGATGCTTCCCAGTTTACTCATCTTCCAGACAAATCCTCAGAGCCTTAGCCTTACTTTGTTCACAGTGGGGGACTATCTTAGGCTCCGAGGAAGGGAAGGAGGGAGTATATTACCTCTGAGGCTATGCCTTTGCTAGAAAAATAGATTGTTTTAAACATGTGTTAGCTGGCCCTATACTTTTAAAGTGCAGAATGACAGTTGTGTTTTGTGATTTAAATATATACTTTTATTTTTATATGTATTAAACTTTTTTGTAGAAAGTATTTTAAAAAAGAAAATCTTTGCCCTTCAAATGAGATTACATCTTTGCTTGATAATCCACACATTACATCCACAAGTGAGCTCTGAGTCAGGATGTTCAGAGGTCACTTCAGGTGACAGCAGCAATGGAAAAAAAAAATAAATCTGGATGTGTACTATTTTAAAAAACCAAATCTAAACTATATAAGATCTTGATTTGGCGAAATTTTTCTGAAGATCATTAGTTACCTCCAGTCACCATTTTCTTTTAGTTATCTAGGGGTGTGTGGGTTTTTGGTTTTTAAATACAGGCTGCACATTTTTATTGGCTTTCTTTACCTTATTAAAACTATGAGAAAAGAAAATATAGGTCACTTCTTCAATGCACTTGAATTGCTACAGGAAAAATACAGCAAGTACAGATCAGAACACTAAGGAAAGTAGGCTTTTCTCTTAAAATTTTAGGCAACTTTGAGAATCCCCACGTGGGAGAAATATATTTATTTTAAAATACACCATAAATTATTTAGGGCCAAATCTTGCAGTCCTTCCTCAAGCATACCAGCTGACATCAATGGGACTGTACATGGGAGTGAAAATATGCACAATAATAGTTATTTGCAGGGTCAGGCCCTAAATTAAGACTACAGGATTTTAACCCCATTTTGGAATTACCTTAAAGTCATTGGGCCTGATTTTGATCTTACACCTGTTTTATACTGGAGTAACGCTAATGATTTCAGTAAACATACAGTACTCCTAATTTTCAGTTGTGTAACAGACAAAATCCAGCCTACTGTACTTACCGGGTAAGAGAAAATTTTCCAGGGAAGTAGGAGTAAAACCATGATAAGACCAATGATCTTTAGGCCTTTAGGAAAACACTAGGAAAGTGTTTTGAAAAAAAAAATCAGCAAAGGATAGATGTGAAGAAGACTTGACTGGTATAGAACCCTTGGATAGCATGAGTCCAGTTTTCAAACACGTCAGTTCACGTATCTTAGAGCTGCATTCCAGACATGTGCAAAGATATGCCTGAAATTTCAGTGTTGTAATAGCTGCCTAATTACACTAGAATGGCTGAATTAAATTTGTAAGCATACATAGAAATAAATCTATCCCATGCCGTTTCCTTGCAAGGGTGCTGGCAATCTACTTACATGGTTCCAGTGATGACCAAGTTTCAAGTGTCAGACAGACATAACAGAATCCAGGTCATTTTCTTCATTAGCATATTATACCTCCCTGATATGTACATAAGCCAAGTTTGCAGCAGTAGACAGCCCTAAAAGGTTGCAACACTTCTCATTTTGCAAGCAAAGTGTTCTCTGTATATGAAAATTACACTTATGTGCGATCTGAATATCTAAGTAACCCCTTAGAGGGTTTTTTTCTTTGAAATAGTAAAGCAAAGTACACAGTGATTTGTTTTGAGAGTAATCATAATAGGGCACAGTGCATGTGAAAGTCTGTCAGCCTGTTCAACTGCCCTCCTTTGATGCTGAACCATGAACATGCAGATGATGAATGATGGAGTTTGACATTTTATGTCCAGACACATCCCAGTCTCTGGATTTTGATTTTTACTTTTAGGCATCCTATTATCCATTATGCATTAGTTAGTAGTAGTAGCATTGCAGTAGTTCCAAAAAGCCACAATCAGGTTGTGGCTTCATTACACTAGTAGCTGTACCAACACACAGGCAGACAGTCCCTGCCCCAAAGAACATATCTATCACATCTATCAAAATCTCTCCATTAAATGATCCCTATTAAAAATCATGTTTAGATAATTACATTTTTGGCCCATTTCCAATGCTTAAGTACCACTTTTGATGCATATATCATAAAGGTTTTGAAAATTCTTATCACATCTCTAGAGGCTGATTCTTATATGTCCCCTTCCCCGCACAAATACATAATAGTCTCTCTAAAAATCTTTTTCAGAAATGTACTGTTTGTTGAGAATATTGAAATATCACTTATAAATTGGTGAAATGACTAGGGAGAAACAAAACATAGCAACATGCAATAATGTTTTTTCAGCAGGAGAAAATCTATTTAAATATAGGGCAATATAAGCAAAAAGAGTAACTGTAGGTTTCTGTTCCTACAGTGATTCAGGAGGAGCTTCAGTAACTACAAAAGTTAGACATTTTTAAATCAGCAGGTCAGAATACCTTGCATCCAAGAACTTTAAAAGATCTGGCCAAGGAGCTCTCTGGACTTGATTTTGAGGCTGATCCACACTAACCCCCCAGTTCGAACTCAGATACGCAACTTCAGCTACGTGAATAACGTAGCTGAAGTTGAAGTACCTTAGTTTGAACTACAAGGTACTTACTGCGGGTCCACATGCGGCAGGCAGGCTTCCCCGTCGACTCCACGTACTCCTCTTGTGGAGCAGGAGTACCGGCGTCGACGGTGAGCACTTCCGGGATCGATTTATCGCGTCTAGACAAGACACGATTAATTGATCCCAGAAGATCGATTGCTTACCGCCGAACCCGGAGGTAAGTATAGATGTACCCTAAGTCTTAGAACACTGGAGAATATGCAAAGGGCTGTAAGAAACTGACATTGTGCTAAGGGTAAACTGGATGAGATGAGTAATTATAGACCTATCATCCTGGTATCCTGGCAAAATAATGGAAACGACTGATTGACTGAATGAATAAAAAGGAAGGTAATACAATAATGCCAACCAACATGGATTTATGGAAAAAATAATATCAAACTAGCTTTATATCTTTTTTGATGTGATTACACATTTGATTGATAAAGAGAATAGTGTTAATATAACATTCTTAGACTTCTGGAAGGCATTGGATTTGGTACCTCATGACACTTTGATTAAGAAACTAGAATACAAAAATCAACATGGCACATATTAAATGGATTAAAAACTGGCTACCTGATAGGTCTCAAGATTTATTTGTAAACAGGGGATCATCACTAAACGAAGGCGTGTCTTGTGGGGGAGTCTCAGGGATCAGTTCTTGGTCCTACGCTATATAACATTTTTATCAATGACTTGGAAGAAAACAAAATTAATTACTGATAAAGTTTGCTGATGACACCAAGATTTGGAGACTGTAAAAAATGAAGACGACAGGACAATGACAGAGAGGGACCTGGATCCATTGGAAAGATGGCTGCAAGCAAACAATATGCATTTCAATACAGCCCAATGTAAAGTAATATATCTAGCCAGAAAGAATGCAGGCCATACTTACAGAATAGTGGATTCTATCCTGGGAAATTGTAAGTTAGAAAAAAAATCTTGGGGGTCATGGTGGATAATCAGCTTAACATGCGCTCTCAACAGGACGCTGTAGCTATAGGGATAATGTGAGCCTTCAGTGTATAAACAGGGGAATCTCGAGTAGGAGTAGAGAAGTTACATTACCTATGTATTTGGCACTGGTACGACTGCTACTGGAATACTATGTCCAGTTCAGGTGTCCATCATCCAAAAAGGATGTAGTTAAATTGGAAAGGCTTCAGAGAAGAGCCACAAGAATGATTAAAGAATTAGAAATCATGCTTTATAGTGATAGACTCAAGGATTTTAATCTGTTTATCTTATTAAAGAGAAGATTAAGAGATGATTTGATCAGTCTACAAGTACCTGCATCAGGAACAGAAATTTGGTAACAGAGGGCTCTTCAGTCTAACAGACAAGGTATAACAAGATCCAGTGACTAGAAATTGAAGCTAGTCAAATTTGAACTAGAAATAAGGCACCTATATATTTATGAAGCATACAGTGCCTCTGACCCAGGGCCAGCTCCAGCGTTTTTGCCGCCTCAAGCAGTGGGGAAAAAAAATAAAAAAAAAATAAAAGCCGCAATCGGCGGCAGCTCTACCGCCACCACTTCATTGTTCGGCGGCAGGTCCTTCCCTCCGAGAGGGACTGAGGGACCTGCCTCCGAATTGCCACTGAACAGCCGTATGTGCCACCCCTTTCTGTTGGCCGCCCCAAGCACCTGCTTGCTGCGCTGGTGCCTGGAACCGGCCCTGCTCTGACCTATCACACTATCTTAAAAAAAAAATAAAGGAGTAGGTTGTTGTTTGAGAGGATAGAGCAGAAGAAGTTAGGTAAGATAGTAAATTTTTAAAATGCATTACTCACAAAACAGTTATGCTAACATTGTCCATATAAAAGTCAGGGTAACCTATTAATGAAATAGCATATTACAAATATAAAAGCTCTTTAAAACTCTTTTTAGGCACGTGATGGGGACAACAGTGCATATGTTATTTCAGAAAACTAGCATCCAATAAGGAGATTTCTGGGTCAGCAAAGACGATGCACTGAAAATGCAAGTCTATGTTGCATTTCCATCCTAAGCCTGGATACTCATTCCTGCAGAAAACCAAATTACTAGAGTAGAAATCTGACAGAAGATGTACCAAAAAAAAAGGCAGAAAAAAGAAAAGCTGTATCATCATGTCTTAAACGCATGTATCTCTGGAAGCACAGCAGTAAGGAATCATGGCTACACAGCTCAATATAAGCAGATCATACCTGTCATGCTAATTGTAAAGCTGTATGCAGTATTGTAGCTGTGTTGGTCCGAGGATATTAGAGAGACAAGGTGGGTGAGGTAACATCTTTTATTGGACCAACTTCTCTCTGTTGGTGAGAGACACAAGCTTTTTTGCTTACACACAGCTCTTCTTCAGGTCTAAGATCGAAAGCTTGTCTGTCACACAATAGAAGTTGGTCCAATAAAAAAATATTACCTCACCCACTTTGACATAAAGGCCAGAACTACTGTACATCTATAGGTACTGTGGGCAAACGTGACAAGGGCAGAGATATACCCATGAACACAGCTACTAATATCTTTACTGGTCATCAGCATGCATTCATCAATAATAATACAAAACCAAAGGGTGCCATCTGACCTTGAGGGATCTGAAGCCAGCCACATTTGACGATAAAAGAGAACCAGGTTGTGCAGCCACGTGTCTGCAAATTACTGATTCCATGAGCAATAGTAACTAGCAACTGATTTTCCAACAAAACCAAAGCGGTATTACTGAGGAGAAACAAGTGTAATCTGACCATGGCCAGGACTCTACACATTTGATTTCTCTATATACCCATTTCTGTTTTCTCTGAAATTTCTACAAATGTTCTGTGTTATGTCCTGAACACAACAGACTACCCAATGGGATTGTGTCACTTAGGCAGCTGTCTTGCTGCTGAGTCGGTTTTCTGTCTATAGTAACTTAGAGTGCTACAAAAGTAAACTACCTTCCCTGCCACTGGATGGACCTAAGTGTTTGTCTATAAACTCAATTTTTAAAAAGTATTAAAAATAAAGGACACAAGAAGACATTCCCTTTTGCTTCAGTAATGTGGGTAATATAGTAATTTGTTTTCACAATATCTCCTAACTATACTTAAAAAAAAAAACTTTTATAATGCAGGGCAAGATGCACAATCTTTAGATGGCATAATTTTTAGAGGCACTGAGAATCAACAGTCCCCATTGACTTCAATAGGTGTCTCGGGTGTTCAGCTTCTCTGCACCTACATAACATGGAAAACTGACTCAATCTTTCTCAAAGGCAAAAAATACTTTTCTAGGGAAAGTTACATTAGACTGTACTTATTCTGACTCTCCATACAAACATGTTGCTGTAGATAAAGCCTGGGGTGGCTCTAGACTAGTGGCCAGCAACTGGCGCCCCAGGCGCACCATGCAATCCGCCCCCCTCCCCCGCCCCCAAGGGCAGATCTAGGCTGAGGTTTTTGGTAAACTGGGAAACATTTTGCCCCTTTTTTCCTTTTAATGTTTTTTTAGTTTTTTTTTTTTTTTAAACAGAGGCTTAATTATTCGGTTTGTCCATCTGTCCAACCAATGTTTATGAGATCAGATAAAATAGAGAGACAAAATTTTCAGAATAGATTTGTACACAACAGCTAGATGATATATCAGTCCAATTTTAAATAAAAATGCATTAAAAATGTTAATTATAGTTTTTATTACTACAAATCCAAAATCATCCATTACGCTATCCTGCTTTAACTGCCATTACCACACATCCAATATAGAAAGAAATAAAAAAAACACTTCAATGAACTTTAACCTATATTTACAAAACACTCCGAATAAAAAACACTCTGTGCTCTTAAAATATGACTTTTCTTGCTTTATGTTTTGAAAATTCAGACACTAGTTCATCTAGATCCAGTTTTCCAGCTCTACTGACATTGTGGCAAGTCCAACAAGTCTCTCTTGCACCATTGTTGAACACATATGTTTTTATCAATTTTAACTTTGAGAAGCTACGTTCCCCACTAGCTATGGAAACTGGCAAAGTTAAAAGAATGCGTAGAGCTATAAAAATTATGGAAAACTGTCTCAGTTTATTTTCACAAACAAACTTCAGTACTTCTTCAGGAGTGGACAGTTTCTTAAGTCATCTTGAAAAAGTCTGAAGCTCACTACACAAATCAGTAGCATCAATGTCTTTTGAATTTTCATGAGTCAATGCCGACTCCAGTTTTATACAAAATTCTCTTATCTGTTTTGCTGTTTTCTTTTGCAAGCTGTGGATATCATATAGAAAGCCAAATACTGACTCTAGCTGCTGCATCTGTTGAAATCTTTCTTCAATCGAGTGAATAGCAGTATCAAGGACTGCAAAGTAGAAATTGACTTTGAAACTTTGTTTTGGGTTCTGAATGGGTGTGTCTCGTCCTTCATACGAAAACTGCTGTTTCTTTTGCCGAATGCGAACTGGCTCTGGTTCAAATTCTGTCGGAAAGTCTATTTCTTCAGTAAACTCAAGAGAATCTAGCAGTGTTCTTTCGAACCCTTCATCACAGCTGAATTCCTCCAGAATATTTTTAGTTTGCTGCAGTTTTTGCATAGCAAAATGTATATTCAAGTTCTTTTCTTGAAGCTGCTTACTAGTGAGGTTAATCTCGAAAAGGATATTATACCACAAAATGAGTGAAGTCACAAATTTGAAGTTGAAAAAATTCTCCTTTGCACACCATTGTCTTTACCATTCATATTACTCCCATTACATAGGTCTACAATTTTTGAGAAGTCGTCTGCTTCAGAGATAAAATGTGCTATTTATTATGTATTTTGATGTGCTGAATTCAAATATGACAATTAAAACAACTGATTGGCTACTGTTTCTAAGATATTTAAGTTTTTACATTTTATGTCTATGTATATTGTGTAGATAGTAGAGTTTTAATCATAAATTGTAAACCTAGGTCTTTTCATGTGTTTATGGTTGCTTTACATGATAATATTTCACCTGTCCTGTTTATGTAACACTTTAAAAATCAGCAAAAGGGTTATATAAATAAAATTTATTATGAAACAAAAGGCAAAAACCTATTATGTACATAGTTTAGTCCTATTCAGTGTCTACTCGGCACTTCTTGGCTTGTCTCTTGTATTCATTAAATGGAGCATCTCTGGTCACTGTCCAGCAATAGTCTGCAAGCATTGATGGGCTCCATTTGCCCTGATAGCATTTCTCCATTGTTGCAATGTCCTGGTGAAATCACTCGCCGTGCTCGTTGCTCACTGCTCCGCAGTTCGGTGGAAAAAAATCTAAATGAGAGTGCAAAAAATGTATCTTTAGTGACATGTTGCAACCAAGGCTTTTGTATGCCTTGAGGAGGTTTTCCACCCACAACCTGTAGTTGTCTGCCTTGTTGTTTCTGAGAAAATGTATTGCCAGTAACTGGAAGGCTTTCGATGCCGTCTTTTCCTTGCCACGCAGTGCATGGTCAAATGCATCATTTCGAAGAAGTTCACGAATCTGAGGACCAACAAAGACACCTTCCTTTATCTTAGCTTGATTTAACCTTGGAAATTTTCCACGGAGGTACTTGAAAGCTGCTTGTGTTTTGTCAATGGCCTTGACAAAAGTTCTTCGTCAGACCCAGCTTGATGTATAAGGATGGTAACAAAATCTTCCTTGATTCAACAAGTGGTGGATGCTGAACACTTTTCCTCCCAGGCTCCAATGACTGTCAGAGTGGCCAATCTTTCTTGATGTAGTGGGAATCTCTTGCACGACTATCCTATTCGCAGAGAAAACAGCAGCACTTTGTGTATCCAATCTGCAGACCAAGCAAGAGAGCAACAACCTTCAAATCGCCACAAAGCTGCCACTGATGTTGGTCATAGTTTATGCACCTCAAAAGTTGTTTCATGTTGTCATAGGTTTCCTTCATATGGACTGCATGACCAACTGGAATTGATGGCAAAACGTTGCCATTATGCAGTAAAACAGCTTTAAGACTCGTTTTCAATGAATCAATGAACAGTCTCCACTCATCTGGATCGTGAACGATGTTGAGGGCTGCCATCACACCATCGATGTTGTTGCAGGCTACAAGATCACCTTCCATGAAGAAGAATGGGACAAGATCCTTTTGACCGTCACGGAACATGGAAACCCTAACATCACCTGCCAGGAGATTCCACTGCTGTAGTCTGGAGCCCAACAGCTTCGCCTTACTCTTGGGTAGTTCCAAATCCCTAATAAGGTCATTCAGTTCACCTTGTGCTATGAGGTGTGGTTCAGAGGAGGAGGATGGGAGAAAATGTGGGTCCTGTGACATTGATGGTTCAGGACCAGAAGTTTCATCTTCTTCCTCGTCTGACTCAAGTGAGAATGATTCTGGTGCATCAGGAACCCGCAGCTCTTCTCCGTGGGCTACTGGGCATATAGCTGATGGAATGTTTGGATAATGCACAGTCCCCTTTTTCTTCTTTGACACACCTTTCCCAACTGGAGGCTCCATGCAGAAGTAACAATTGCTGGTATGATCTGTTGGCTCTCTCTCTCCAAATCATTGGCACTGCAAAAGGCATAGGTTTCCTTTTCCTGTTCAACCACTGGCGAAGATTTGTTGCACAAGTGTTGCAGCATATGTGTGGGGCTCACCTCTTGTCCTGATCTCCAATTTTGCAACCAAAATGAAGGTGATAGGCTTTCTTAACCATAGTGGTTATACTGTGCTTTTGTGATGCAAAAGTCACTTCACCACAAACATAGCAGAAGTTATCTGCACTGTTCACACAAGTACGAGGCATCTCTGCTCATTTTGGCTAAAGAGAAATGTGTCCCTTTGCAAAATCAAACACTGACAAATAAGACAGCACGACACTGTATGATATCTAGAGCTGATATAGGGCAATTTGTTCAGCAGAGTGTTGTAAGCTTCGTTATGATTGCATCATCCATGACTTCTGGGAATAACATGATGCAATTCATATCATGTATGACGCAATACCAGCTTCAGATTGCATCATTCATTGTTTTGCCTAAAAAGCAAGTACTGTACAAACACAGTTATAGGTTTATTCTTAGATCCAGTCAAAGATGTATTTTAGTCATTTCTGGTTTAAATTGAGATCCCTTCCTTTTATAACTCACTTATCCTCCGCCATTCCCAAGTCAAGGGTCGTATATATTGACCCAAGAGCATATCTTGAAAACTAGAGCCAATCAAAAATTTTAAGCATCATTTTCGTTCTCAGTGACCCAGAATTAGTAAAGTTGGACTACATTTATTTCAGAAGCATTTTGGCTGTAGAGCAGCCTTGTCCACGGACGTTTTCAACAGATAATGACATTGTTTCAAGCTCTTGTAGAATAGTTTCAGTCATAAATGCTCAAGTCATCTCCTTCAGTGGTACGAAACCCAAAAAATGTTCCTTTATGAGCACTTCAACATTATCTTCATCTGCAGACTTTTCCATATCTACAAAACGAATGATCGTCATTTGTTCAACATGACTCACATTTGGTGTCCAGTCCAGTATTATTAAAAAGTATTTTGCAGAATGGGCAGCTTCTACAATTTTCTTTTTAATGGCATTTGCTAGGATTTGAATCAGTTCATTCTGCATATTTTTTCCTAAGTAATGAACCTGTGTTTCATGATCAATTATTTTACTTAGATGCTCTATCATGACTGGATCAAACCAAGAAGGTAGTCAACAAATTTTAAAAAGTTTCCATTACCTGGAGTGTATAATTTTTCATTTCTACCATGACTGCAGAATGCTAAATTTTGCCCACCGAGAACTCACTAAAGCAATCGGATGTTCTAATATTTGTTACCAATATAATTCTTTTTTCTTGATCATACAAAATTTTCTTCATCGATAGTTTTTCCTTTTTTCCCCAATCGTAATTCAAGTTCTTTCCAATTCTGAAAACATTCCAAATGTTCTCTCTTCACATGAAAGTACAGAACTGAAGACATGTTTTTTCAGTCCTTTGAACCATTTTCAGTAAGTGATTTACCAATTGCTGGATTTCTAAACAACTTGCAGCAAAAGCAAAACACAGAGTCCGTTGACACTGAATACTGTAATGATGAATTTCTTCCCCATTAATGAGTTTCCTCTTGTAATGCTGAGCAGAGAATTTCCTTTTATTTCCATCTGTAGGGAAGGGAAATTCTTGAACTTGTTCGGGTCCATGTTCCTCGAGAATTTGCCTCACACTGTCATCACATCGGGGCCATGAAGCTGGGTCCCCATACTGTAACTTGTTTGTAACTTCCTCATCCTTTCTTCCTTCATTTACTTCAAGTTCTGCATGTGTCTCTGAAGGTGAATACATTTTCTCCACTTCCATATCAGTCTGATGCTGTGAGCTGCCTTCATCTAGAAGTAAGTTTCCATCATCTTGAGTTTCCAAACTGCTTTTTTGTGGATGTGAGCTAACCTCCTCTCCAAGTAAAATTTCTTCATCTGGATGCTGTGAACCGCTTACATTTTTATTTGGATTAAAGAGAAGATATTTCAGGAAGGATCCCTGCTGTTTTGCTTGGTCATTTTCCTTCTCAGCCTTTCGTTTACGATACTCAGTTCCTGAAGGTTTTCTTTTTCCTCTTGCTGCCATGGGGCATTTGAATATTGTTATGTACTGTGCTCTTGACTGCAAGCATTATAGCGTTAAGGATGGCTGACACCCCACATGGCTGGCGATTTAAACCACACTGCAGCCATCTCAACATGTCTTTTCACTGCTTAAAGGTTCAATGATTAGTAACATACACTTGCTTACCTATTAAAACACTTAGTTACAGCATTTACACAGAAACAAAATGACCTTTTTCGACGTTATAACCTGACACCGTTCGTTTGGAAAGTAAACCCCTTCCTCAAGGTTACCTACTTGGAATGTGACATCACTTTCACAGTCTATTAAGCGTTAACGCTGTTGCCTTCCTTTTATGGACCTTATTTATTACATGTGAACCAGTTATAACAAAGAAAAGTTCATAATTATGCAGCCCGATAATAACGCTAAGGTTTAATAATGCTTAAAGATACTCACATTTTGGATTTATGATGCTGAAAGATATTATTCTTTATTCTTTGGCACCAAAAAACAAAATTTTCCACAGTAATTCGCTTGATTCTTAACCATCTACCTGCAACGTGTGTTAAAATGACCATTTGACATGTATCAACTCACGATATCTCCGCTCTACATGAATTTCCGGCTATGCGACCTTGAGGTATATTCAAGTTAGGTGTCACTAGCATTGCAGCTCTTGCCGCTGGCAGTTGTGTTTCATTGTGGCTGAGTTATCGCTTATCAAAATTGTGGAGTGGGTCATCTTGACCCTACGTCACAAATTGAAATTTTTTTTGTTAAAATATGTATTTTTTCAGTAAAAAGATTTGACATATTAATAAATTCTCAGAAATGTAGAGAAATGATTGTAATTCATATTCCCTCTGGACATGCATGGGAATTGAAACAATGACATCTTGGTTATTTATTTGTATTTTTTTCCATCTTTTTTCATGTTTTTTTTTTATTTGATTTTTTTCCTCAAATTTGGTGCTCCATTTAACTTGGCACCATAGGCGACCGCCTAGTTCGCCTATATGAACGGGCCGCCCCTGGATAAAGCAGAGGACTGTTTCTTGAAACCTGGCTGCTGCAGTGGTCCCCAATACAAATGGACACAGTATCAGCTCAAGGATTCAGCGTTACAGGTTCAGGAAGTAGCTCACCAGTCTAAACTCTGGATGTCTGCTCTCATAGCTTAGATGCTATGTTACAGTATGTGTCCCAGCAATGGATTTCCCCCCAACTAATAGTTTTCTGACGAGTTGGGGGAAAGACTGGCAATCAGGCAAGATGAGGAAAAAACCCTAAAAGAGAAAAATGAATAAAAAAATAACATGAACCAAAACTAGAGGGTAAAAATTAAAGGAGAGAATGAATGGATAGAGAGAAGTAGAGAACACCTGTAGCAGAGGCATAACAAAAGGAGTTATGGGAGTACCCATCCACCAACTTACTGCGTGATGAGTTAAAACAAAATATGTTTGGAACTCACATCCATTGTATCTGGGTGACAAGAAAAAGATTAAATATAATCTCAATATTAGTCAAAGTAATGCATTTAGGCTCTACCGCTCCATATTTCTGCATGTACTTCTATTACTTGCTGGGAAGAAGGCTATGTGCTTGTCTGTCTCTCTCATGCAATGTTCCAAAAATATGAACAAACACCAATATGAACAGTAGTAAATTATATACTGTCAGCAAAGTAGAGTGAAAGGAACACTGCTAAAATGAAAGTGTCTCAAATTGTATTTATCTGTTGTATTTTTATTCTATTATGCCTGTTGGTTATAGGTATTTTGAAGTTAAAAGGGACTTAGCTATAGCAGAACTGTGCTTAGATTGAATAAAATACATGTGTACTCAAGGTATGCCTGTAATATAAACAATCACAAGTATAGTGTTTGAGAAGATATGAAGTGTGATCTTGGGAAACTCTTCTTTTATGGTCCTTAGATCATCTGCAGTAATTATTTATTTTCACAGGTTTAAGAATATAATTCTTACAATGTCTCTTACTCAATCACTCGCCACGATTTTGGTTCAAGGTTTGAGTGAAACAACTCATCTGTAATACCTAAAATAACTAACTTCTTTCACTTTATCAACTGATGGGTAGAACTTAGAGGTCAAGAAAACACATCCACACTACTAAAAATAGAAAAAGTGTTTTGTTTAAACTAAATCAGACCATTTACATTAAAACTGAATCTTTCCTCAATATTCTTCCTCCTCTCCCCGCAAAACAGGGTCCTCCTGAATAACTGTGACCCAGATGTCACAAAGAGTAATATTCTCATCCACAGTTCCTGACACATTTGTGACACTCTTCTTACCACTTGTTTCTTAAATAAAAAATAAAGGAATGAAAGTTGTTTGTGACTGCTAGTTTCACAGAGACAAATCCAGAATCAATATATTGCACCAGAAGATTATAAAAAGATTATTCAACCCACCAAACCAATATTACTTTAATGCAGGGCTGTCACATGATTAAAATTAAAAAAATAATCTCACAAATAATAATCACAATTAATCACAGTTTTAATCGTACTACTGGACAATTATAGACTATTTAAATACTTTTGATGTTTTCTACATTTTCAAATATATTGATTTCAATTACAACACAAAATATAAAGTGAGCACTGTACATTTTGTATTATTATTTTTCATTACAAGTATTTGCACTGTAAAAATATAAACAAAAGAAACAGTATTTTCAGTTCACCTCATAAAAGTACTGCAGTACAATCTCCAGGTGTGTGTTTGAGAGGACAGAGTCTGGGAGACAGCAGAATCTGAAGAATCCAAAGGGACAGAGAAACATGCATACTCTCTCTGGGCATGAAGAAACTGGGGAAAGGATTGCATCAACTATGGAAAATTCTCAGCCAGGGTATTTCCTGGGTCATGCAGATCCTCATTTTTCCTCTGCTCTAGGCTGTGGCTAAATGCTACCAATTAGCCCAAAAGCAGCTTTCCATTATAACCTCAGTTTTGGCAACACTCCAAAAACTTTTTGCCTGAAATTTATCATTGTGATTTGCAGCCAGAAGGATAATATTTGGAAAAGTTTTGGTTACCTGGATAAACTAGTTGTTTTGAGTTTGAAAGTGAGGAGTATTTTCACTTTTAAAAGCCTATGTCTGGTCCATGGTGTAGCTCCGTGTCATGTTACTTTGTGAGTTTTTATTTAAATTAATAAACTGTCTCCCCTTAGAGAAAGGGCTTGAAAGAGACTTTGGCGGGGGGTTAGACCTTCTGGGCAAAGGAAACAGAGCACCAACCCTCCAGTTACTCCTTTTGCTTATGTTTCCTTATTCAATTTATATTTATATAAATTCTCTCCTGCTGAAAAGACATTACTGCCTGTTGCTGTGTTTTGTTTCTCCCAGCCATCTCAATGGAGAGATGGCTTTCAATATTCCCAACAAGCAGTAAATTTCTGGAAAATATTTTTATAGAAACTATTATGTATTTGAATGGGGAAGGGGATATGTAATGTTTTGGCCCAAATATGTTTTATCCCCAGTGTGGAACATTCCCTTTGAGTACTTTTTGAAATATTGGGTAGATAATTCTGGAGATGCTCACTGTGGACTTTTGAAACTTGGAAAAATGGGGAGGTCCCTCAGTGGTTTAAAACTTTGCAATTCTTCACAGTGCTCAGCTGAAATGGTTTACGAAATCCATAGAGGCAGCTTTTTGAATTTCATAGTCCTGATCCAAACAAACTGGGTTGAAGGAATCTAAGAAATGCTCCAGCACAGAAAAACTTTAGTGCAGTTTTGAACATGGGAAGAACAAAATATAGCATCATCTATAAGTGAGACATTGTCCAATTTTCATACCTCAACTAGTATGAATAGAACTGATGGAGAGAGTTGCACTGATGCAAGAGCAACAGTGGAGGAATTTCACAAAAACCTCACACAGGCAATGTGAAAGGAACCAAACTGTTTAAATACAGTGCTCCAGACATTCTCTGGACAGTCAAACCATGTCTAAATATAGTTCTTTAACTTTGTTTGAAGCTTAGTGTAGACACAGCCTTCTATTATCTCCACTGAACATCTTTCAAACACTCTTTGGCTGCTGGCCCACTTAGGTCATAGGCTGAAGGGCACTTCCTGCTATTAAAATATATTTAATCTATACAAAAACTTAGATTTTTTTATGTGACATGAAAACAGATTTAGAAAGACAAGTATTTTTAAATTAAATTGAGGCAAAGGTATATCTTTTTTGATTTGCCCAGATAACTCTGAAAGGCTCCAATTTGGACTCTACTTTATGAACCAATGATGTTCAACAAAGCTATGTTTTTTTCCCCATTCTTTTTTCCCTCAAAGGCCTATTTTTTGCCTATGTTGCCAGATGACATTCCTCAAGGGGAAAATATAGCCTGGTTACTTCCAATACATTATTTTCATCATGTGAAGTAAGATAGAACCACAAAAGCTATCACATTGGTATTTTTATTGTGTTTTTATAATGGTTTTATTATCTGTAGCATAAATTATTGTATTATCCCCCAGGCACCTTGTTGTGGAGGGTCATTTTATATATGGAATTACAGTCCCCAGAGCCTACGTGGTGGAAATTTCCTTTCAAGATACATATCACATGCACGACAGAGAGGGGACACATTAAATTTCACATGGGGATTTGAACCCCAGCTCTGATTTATTTTTGCAGGCTAGGGGTGCAATAAACAAAGCTATGTAATTAGTCATCAGTGGCTGCTTGGCTTACAGCACTTCCTATAAAAGTTTACTCTTTTAAAGGATCTATGCAAACCCCACTACCCCATGAGCCACTATTGCCTTTAAGATTTCTCTAATCTGAATATTCCAGCAGTCTTCAAAGTGGCTGCTCATATGCTACAGTAATGGGGCCACATAAAAAACTTAAAATCTATATAGAACAGGAATTCTTACATTTGGAAACAGAATAATTAAAATTATTTTTACCATGTCTAATAATGAGAAAGGACAAAAGTAACTCTGAAAATTAAATATAAAAGGAACACCAAATCCCAGAAGATAAGCAGCAAAGCCCTGGCTAGGATGATTTAGTTGGTGTTGGTCCTGCTTTGAGCAGGGGGTTGAACTAGATGACCTCCTGAGGTCTCTTCCAACCCTAATTTTCTATGATTGTATTAATTGAATAGCAGTGTAACAATTAGTCAAAAATGATCCAGTGCGTGTTTGGCATGAACTGTGGATTAAATTGCTAATTTGCTTCTCAAAAGGCCATTTCTGAGAAAAAGGCTACCATGTTGGAAGGTTTTTGCTTGTTTGGTTTTTTTAAACACAATACAGCAACAAATAATTATAGTACTTTTTTTACATTTTTTAAAAAATTCTCACTACTAGAAATTGAAATGTGTTTTCTTACAGACACTACACAAACCCATCCAGAGCTTCCTACTTCATGCAGCCTGCTTTGTTATAATGATACAAAGTGGGCCAATGTACGAAGAAGGGAAAGCGGGTTCATGGACACATCTCCTCAACACCCCCTTTGGGATGACGTTAAATCAGAGAGCAGACTGCTTTCTCAGGGGATAACAATGACTGAGTCTACTAGAGCATTCAAGTGAGAAAAGGCTTCTTCCATCCTTCCCTGCAAAAGGGACAGTCACTAGCCAGTCCATAATGAGGAATATAAATGTTGAAAGCCAAAAAAACTGAAAGTCAACCCTCTCAATGGTGAATTATTTGATCAAATGGTATATATCTGGAGACCAAAGGTTTTCAGCTATTCAACTGGATACATGGGTTAAGTGAACTTCTTGAAGTGCCACAGAGTTAACAAATATTAGTAATGTTTATAATCAGATAGGTAATAAATATTTATCTGTAAACAATTGTACCAGACCCCCTTACAATATTCATCATATCAAAAATCTCAATAAGTCAATTATATTCCTCGAACAATTCCCTTTTTACAATTTTATATAAAAACACAGTAAATTTTAAATAAAATGTTTATGCATTTGTTGCTGTCATTGACAGGGGGAACAAAACTTTAAATGGAAAATGAAATTATGTTAATTGTTGGGCATCTTTCAAATAATCAGTTAGATTTCCTTCCCCCTTATTCTGACTTCAATGAAGAATTAGTCCCATGAAGTCCATAATTAAATCCTGAGCTTCACTTTGCTCTGCTGTTATAACTTCAAAACTTTTTTCAACAGTTAAAAGTTGTAACTGTTGTGGTAAGAATGTTAAACGTAAAATATTTGATAATGACTCCAGTCTAAAGGCTGAATTTATTTGGACATTTATAAACTGATCAAATTGTGCTCTACGTTAGCAACAAAGGTGCCAGGGATCTTGAATCTAGGCATGCGGGTTGCCAAGCAAAAGCCTTACCCCTGGCCCCACCATACTGCAAGATTAGATGAGGAAACTGCAGCTGATACCCCACAAACAGGGGCTGCTACATAGACCTAGTGTAATCAGCTGACTAGCAGCAGACTGCCGATTGGACACCTCTTAGCATAAATCTTCCAGTTCCTGCCAGACCCACTGTCTAAGCAACTAGTTACTAGGCCTGCTGCAGATCAGACCCCTGAGACCAAGTTCCTTCCTCCTCTCCTGATTCCCACTCCTTGCTCCTTTTAGCACAGCTTGGTCCTGGCTTCTGCTTCCTGGCCCTAACTCCAGTTACTCACTCTGGCATGACCCCTGGCATGAATTCTGGCCTCTGACTCCACCTGTGACCCTTGGCATGACTTCGGACTGTGACACCGACTTTACTCCAGGCTCTGGCCGCTAGATCAGACCACCCATGTACAAACTAACATTTTGCTTAGACCCTCTCAATCTCTTCCAGGACTCATAGCTGAACCCCTTGACCGAGTATGGACATTGCCGGGGCACCTGCTTCACCATTGCCCCAGGGGCTTGAGAGTCCACAGGAATAGATTGCTGTCCTTCAGGATGAGAACCAGAGGCTTAGGGAACAAGTACACAAACAGAAAATTGCTTCCTGAGGGAACAAGTTACAGAGCTCAGAGCAGCTGTGGGTACCCCTTGTCTCTCCTTAAAACTCAAGCTCAGGAGACCAGCCCCAGAGTTGTTTTTACCAGAGAGACACGATGGCACCCACAGTAAGTTTCATGGGTTTATTATCAGAGTAGATTCTTGTTTATGCTCTAGTCCCAGGTATTTGCCAAGGCCAGGGCAAAGAAGGACTGGCACTTAGCCTACTTATTAGTGAAGCTCTAGCTTGAGCCTCTTCCCTTCTACAGCAGGATCATGCAGTGCTGACAAGCTAAGACTGCTTTCTGCAAGTGTCTGCCATCATTTTTGATGGCCCACTTAAAGCTCCCATGGCAGACACTACCTTATGTAAGCTTTGGCAAACCCTGGGGTCAGCCCCCTCCTTTGTTGCCCAGTTTACATGCCTGGCCATAGATACTATCTGAAATGATGTTGCACTCCATCAGTTTTGGCTTGGTCTCTGTGACAAATTACAGGACGAGCTGGCATGGGTAGACTCTCCTGCCAGTTGGAGGCTTTTATGGACATGTGTATCAGGATAGACATCAGACTTCATGAATGACAACTAGAATGCAGGAAGCCCCACATCTACGTCCTGCACTTGCCAAATGTTCAACCCTCAGATTAAAGGAAGTTCGGTCCCGACCACGCACATGCAGATCGACGTGGTGCAGTTCTGCCTGTCCCTTGGAGAGCAAGAGCACCAGAGATAGAAAACCTCTGTTTCTACAGTCTAGGAGCCAGATATACTATATCCATTTGCCCTCCCAAAATCTCTGTCAGCTTGACAATGGGAAAAGATTAGGCCTAGACTCAGTGGGAGTCCCGAGCCTGGACACCACCATGAAAAGACGCCAAGATTATTATGTTCAACCAGGAAGTCCTCATCCCCACTTTTACAAATTCTTCTGTAATCGGGAATCCTGCAGAAAAAACAGGCCTTTCCCAGGCAATGGATTTTGATTGACTTGGGAGTGGGAGAGAATTTCATGGATTTTTCCATAGCACAGATCCTCAGCCTGCCAGTACAAACCAAGGCCATCCCAGATGTGGTGGAAACAGCAAATGCTTCCCCACTGATGTCGAGTTTCATTACTCAAGAGACCATTCCTTTGCAAGAGGTAATCGTGTAAGACCAGGAAAACCTATGTTTTAGTTTCATTAGCTACCTGCATTTTACCTTGATTTTGGGGACACCCTGGCTAATCTGGGATGGCCCCCATATTCTGTGGTCCCAACACATTATTTATTTCCCATTATGATTCTGTAGGAAGAACTGTCTTCTGGCTCAAGAACCCAGAAAAGGCAGTTACCTTTCCTGTAACTAGTGTTCTTCAAGATGTGTTGCTCATGTCCATTCCACAATAGATGTGCGTGCTCACCATGTGCACCAGTGCTGGAAGTTTTTTCCTCAGCAGTCCCGTAGGGGAGCACCCCTAGCAACCCCTGGAGTGGCGCCTTTATGGCGCAGTATAAGGGGCACTGCGTGCTCCCCCCCCCACCCTCAGTTCCTTCTTGCCAGACAACTCCGACAGAGGGGAAGGAGGGCAGGATGTGGAATGGACATGAGCAACATATCTCGAAGAACACCAGTTACGGAAAAGGTAACTGTCTTCTTCGAGTGATTGCTCATGTGCATTCCACAATAGGTGATTCCAAGCTATATCTGTTGGAGGTGGGAAGGAGTTCACAGATACTCGGGACGGAGTACAGCCCTGCCGAACCCGGTGTCCTCCCTGGTTTGGGAGACGATTGCATAATGCGAGGTGAACGTGTGAACTGAAGACCATGTGGCAGCCCTACAAACGTCCTGAATGGGGACATGGGCCAAAAAGGCGGCACTCAAGGCTTGCACCCTAGTCAAGTGTGCCCTCACAATCGGTGGCAGGGGGACTCAGGTCGTAACAGGTACGAAAACACGAGGTGATCCAGTTGGAGAGCCGCTGAATGGAGATCAATCGACCTCTCATGCATTCAGCCGAAGCGATGAACAGCTGTGAGGACTTCCTGAATGGCTTTGTACATTCCAGGTAAAAGACCAGAGCCCATCTCACAGCCAGCATGTGGAGGAGGCGCTCCTCACTGAACGCATGGGGTTTGGGACACAGCACCGGCAGGAAAATGTCCTGACCCATGTGGTAGGTGGACACCACCCTGGGGAGGAATGAAGGATGTGGTCGGAGCTGGACCTTATCCTTATGGAACACTGTGTATGGGGGCTTGGAGGTCAGTGCCCTGAGCTCCGAGACGCGCCTAGCTGACATGATCACCACCAGGAAGGCTACCTTCCACGAGAGGTGCGATCATAAGCACATAGCTAACGGTTCAACTGGGCTAGCACCAAGTTCAAGTCCCCCTGCAGGACTGGGGACCTAACATACAGGAAGCGATGATCCAACCCTTTATGGAATCAGCCAGTCATAGCATGGGAGAATACCGTGTGGCCCTGCACCGGTGGGTGGAAGGCCGATATGGCTGTCAAGTGCACCTTGACTGACGAGGGTGCTAGGTGCTGGTCTAAAATGAGCTGCATCGGAGCAGCCAAAGGTGAGATGCCCCGATCAGCTGCCCACCGGGAAAACAGAGACCACTTCGCCAGGTAGGCTTTCCAAGAGGATGTCCTGATCCCTTTCCGAGCACATCCTCTTCTCCCGGCCTAACTATTGAGCAGCAATGCCATGAGGTGGAGTGCCACTAGGTTGGGGTGGAGGAAATGGCCTGGTCCTGGGACAGCAGGTCCAGGCGGGAAGGCAACGGCCACGGCGGGGCAACTGCCAGGCTCGTGAGAGTCCCATACCAATGTTGCCTGGGCCATGCCTCTCCAAGACCTTGTCGATCAGCGGGATTGGCAAGGAAGGCATAGAGAAGCTGGCCCGACCAAGACAGGAGAAAGGCATCAGAGATGGCACCTGTGCCCAACCCCACCTCGGAGCAGAAGCCGGGACACTGGCGGTTCTGCCATGTCACGAACAGGTCCACCTGGGGAGTGCCCCACTTTTGGAAAATCCTGTGTACCACCTCTGGGTGTAGTGACCACTTGTGCTAAGAGGAGAAGTCTCGGCTCAGGTGATCCGCCCGCGAGTTCTGGGCGCCCGGTAAGTGGTGGCCTTCCAGGCAAATATTGTGGGCTATACAGAAGTCCCACAGCCTGAGGGCTTCCTGGCAGAGGAGCGGGCCCCGCCTTGCCTGTTGATGTAGAACATCAAGACTGTGTTTTCCATGAGAACCCTGACCACTCTGCCCTCCAGTTGCGAGTGGAAGGCCACGCATGTCAGACAGATTGCCCTGAGCTCCTTGACATTTATATGTAGGGCCAGGTCCCATGCAGACCAAAGACCTTGGGTCTGAACGCTCCCCATATGGGCTTCCCACCCCAGGTCTGACGTGTCAGACACCATCTCCACTGATGGGGGCCTGCCCCTGAATGGGACCCTGTGGAGCATGTTTCCCAGGGAGGACCACATTGTAGGGAGGTGATCACCGGTTCGGGCACAGTGAGGACTTTGTCCATCCTGTCTCTGGACTGGGAGAACACCAAGGCCAACCAGAGCTGGCGGGGCCTCATCCTGAGTCTGGCATGGCGAACTACATATGTGCACGCCAACATGTGACCCAGAAGCTGGAGGCATGCTCTGGCTGTAGTCACGGGGAACCTTGTGACTGTGCTGATGAGCTCCCTTAGCCTCGGTCTACACTACGAGTTTAGGTCGAATTTAGCAGCGTTAGATCAATTTAACCCTGCATCTGTCCACACGACGAAGCCATTTTTGGCGACTTAAAGGGCTCTTAAAAATTGATTTCTATACTCCTCCCCGAACAGGGGCTTAGTGCTGAAATCGACCCTGCTAGGTCAAATTTGGGGTAGTGTGGATGCAATTTGACAGTATTGACCTCCGGGAGCTATCCCAGAGTGCTCCATTGTGACCGCTCTGGACAGCACTCTCAACTCAGATGCACTGGCCAGGTAGACAGGAAAAGCCCAGTGAACTTTTGAATTTCATTTCCTGTTTGACCAGCATGGGGAGCTCAGAAGTGACCATGCAGATCTCCTCAGCACAGGTGATCATGGAGTCCCAGAATTGCAAAAGAGCTCCAGCATGGACCGAACGGGAGGTACTGGATCTGATCACTGTATGGGGAGAGGAATCCGTGCTATCAGAACTCCATTCTAAAAGACGAAATGCCAAAACATTTGAAAAAATCTCCAAGGGCATGAAGGACACAGGCTATAACAGGGACCTGCAGCAGTGCCGCGTGAAACTTAAGGAGCTCAGGCAAGCCTACCAAAGAGCCAGACAGGCAAACGGCCGCTCCGGGTCAGAGCCCCAGACATGCCACTTCTATGATGAGCTGTGTGCCATTCTAGGGAGTGCCTCTCTAACTACCCCAGCCCTGTGTGTGGACTCCGTCAATGGATTCTCACGCAACAAGGATGTGGATTTTGGGGACGAGGAAGATGAGGAGGAGGAGGAGGTTGAAGACAGCGCACAGCAAGCAAGCGGAAAAAACATTTTCCCCGACAGCCAGGAACTGTGTCACCCTGGACCTAGTACCCTCCCAACCCACCGAAGGCGGGCTCCCGGACCTAGGAGGAGGAGAAGGGACCTCTGATGAGTGTACCTTTGTAAATATAATACCTGGTTTAAAAGCAAGCGTGTTTAATGACTAATTTGCTCTGAAGACTTGGGATGCATTTGCGGCCAGTACAGCTACTGGAAAAGTCTGTTAACGTGTATGGGGATAGAACGGAAATCCTCCAGGGACATCTCAACGAAGCTCTCCTGGATGTACTCCCAAAGCCTGTTAGCCACGCAGTGGGGGGAGGGGTGAAGCGATCATCCCAGAGAATTGTGTGTGTGTGTGGGGGGGGGGGGGGGGGGCGGTTAGTTGGGTTTGTGCTGCATGTTAACCCGAAAACCACAGCCCTTCCTTTTAAATGGCCAACCCATTTTAAATGGCCAACCCAACAGGTGCTTGGTATGTGAAATGACGGAACTGCTGTTTGAAACCATTCCCACATGTTCTGAAGGTTAAAGAAGCCAAAAGACTGTGACTTACCATGGCTGCCTGCAAGCCGAATTCTGTTGCCTGCAGGCCCTGCGTATGTGATCTCTCACACCAAGCCGGCAAGCCCTCAATATAAGAGGCAAAATGCGACCTTGTAAAGAAAGTATACGTGCTATGTAACATTAACAGCTTGGTTCACTGTGAAAGAGTCTACCCATTGTTCTTTAAAATGTGTCTTTTTAAAAAGACTACTCTCCCTTTTTTCCCCTCCTGCAGCTGCAAATGTTTCAGCGCTCCCCGTATCATCTTCGTCCCAGAGGCTAGCGAAGATTAGAAGGTGAAAAAAGACTCACTCACGATGAAATGTTCTCTGAGCTCATGCAGTCCTCCCTCACTGAAAGAGCCCAGCAGAATGCATGGATGCAGACAATGTCAGAGTGCAGGAAAGCACAAAATGAACACAAGGACAGGCAGGACGCGAGCAACAGGACAGGCGGCGTCAGCGTGATGAGAGGAGGCAGGAAGCAATGCTTAGGCTACAGGAAGATCAAACTGATATGCTCCAGCGTACGGTTGAGGTGCAGGAAAGGCAGCAGGAGCACAGACCGCCGCTGCAGCCTCTGTGTAACCAACCGCCCTCCTCCCCAAGTTCCATAGCCTCCTCACTCAGACGCCCAAGAAAGCGGTGGGGGGTGCCTCCGGGCACCCAACCACTCCACCCCAGAGGACTGCCCAAGCAACAGAAAGCTGGCATTCAATAAATAAGTTTTTAAGTGCAGTGTGGCCTTGTCCTTCCCTCCTCCACTTCCCCCCCCCCCCGTGCTTCCCTCCTCCTCCACCCCGCCCGGGCTACCTTTGCAGTTATCCCCCCATTTGTGTGACAAATTAATAAAGAATGCATGAATTTGAAACAATGACTTTATTGCCTCTGCAAGCGGTGATCAAAGGGGGGAGGGGAGGGCGGTTGGCCTACAGGGAAGTAGAGTGAACCAAGGGGGAGGGTTTTCATCGAGGAGAAACAAACAGAACTTTCACACTGTAGCCTGGCCAGTCATGAAACTGTTTTTCAAAGCTTCTCTGATGCGCAGCACACCCTGCTGTGCTCTTCTAACTGCCCTGGTGTCTGGCTGCGCGTAATGAGCGGCCAGGCGATTTACCTCAACCTCCCACCCCGCCATAAACGTCTCCCCCTGACTCTCACAGATATTGTGGAGCACACAGCAAGCAGTAATAATGATGGGAATATTAGTTTCGCTGAGGTCTAACCAAGTCAGTAAACTGCGCCAGCTCGCTTTTAAATGTCCAAATGCACATTCTACCACCATTCTGCACTTGCTCAGCCTAGAGTTGAACAGCTCCTGACTACTGTCCAGGGTGCCTGTGTATGACTTCATGAGCCATGGCATTAAGGGGTAGGCTGGGTCCCCAAGGATAACTATAGGCATTTCAACATCCGCAACGGTTATTTTCTGGTCTGGAAAGTAAGTCCCTTTCTCCAGCTGTTCAAACAGACCAGAGTTCCTGAAGATGTGAGCATCATGCACCTTTCCCGGCCATCCCACGTTGATGTTGGTGAAACATCCCTTGTGATCCACCAGTGCTTGCAGCACCATTGAAAATTATCCCTTGTGGTTTATGTACTGGCTGCCTTGGTGGTCCAGTCCCAAGATAGGGATGTGCGTTCCGTCTATCGCCCCACCACAGTTAGGGAGTCCCATTGCAGCAAAGCCATCCACAATGGCCTGCACATTTCCCAGAGTCATTACCCTTGATTGCAGCAGCTCAGTGATCGCGTTGGCTACTTGGATCACAGCAGCCCCCACAGTAGATTTGCTCACTCCAAATTGATTCCCGACTGACCAGTAGCTGTCTGGCGTTGCAAGCTTCCAGAGGGCTATTGCCACTCACTTGTGAACTGTAAGGGCTGCTCTCATCTTGGTATTCTTGCGATTCAGGGCAGGGGAAAGCAAGTCACAAAGTTCCATGCAAGTGCCCTTACGCATGCGAAAGTTTCGCAGCCACTGGGAATCATCCCAGACCTGCAACACTATGCCGTCCCACCAGTCTGTGCTTGTTTCCTGGGCCTAGAATCGGCATTCCACAGCATGAACCTGCCCCATTACCACCATGATGTCCAAATTGCCAGGGCCCATGCTTTGAGATAAGCCTGTGTCCATGTCCTCATTACTCTCGTCACTGCGCTGCCGTCGCCTCCTTTTGAAGTTTCTGGTGCTGCATATACTGCATAATGCGCATGGTGTTTACAATGCTCATAACAGCCGCGGTGATCTGAGCGGGCTCCATGCTTGCCGTGGTATGGCGTCTGCGCAGAAAAAAGGCGCGGAACAATTACCACTTCCACCACTCCTAGGTCAAGGAGCCGCCCCACCCCTGCTTGAGCAGTGCCTCATGAGAGGGGTTCTCCAGGAGGGATGGGGATGGGGGGTGAGTGGTCGGGGTAGAGGTAAACTGGAGGGTGTAGCCCCGGGAGACGGTGTTGAGGACCCATCGGTCTGTGACCACTCCAGGAGAAAAGCACACAACTGGTTGGAGAAGGGAAGCTTTATTGCTGGTATGAACTGGTAAGTCGCCCCCGGGATCCAGTCAAAAACTGACACTTTCCCGCCTGTTTGCCCTTGGAGGGCCCAGGTTGGGGCACAGACCGGGATTGCCTCTGAGGGCGTTTATTATAGTCCCTTGACTTTTTATAAGGGGACTCATATTTAGAGTGGGTGGCTTAGGTGGGAGCCTGCTGTGGCTTAAACTTGGTCCTGGCCAGGGCCGGGACATAGAGGTCAAGGGTCTTAAGCATTGTGTGGGAATCTTTCAGGCCATGCAATTTCATGTCAGTCTGTTTTGCAAACAGAGTCTTGCCATCGAACTGAAGGTCCTGTAAGGAGTTCTGTGCTTCGCTGGACAGCCCAGACAGCAGGAGCCACAACGCCCTCCTCATGGACACCGCGGAGGCCATGGACAGCGCAGCCGTATCCGTGGCATCCGAAGCTGCCTGAAGGGCTGCCCTGGCAGTCCCTGTACCCTCCTCCACCAGAGTATCGAACTCTTATTTGTCACGCTCTTGGAGAGAGTCCTTGAATTTGGGCAGAGAGCCCCACAAATTGAACTAATATCTCCCCAGGACACCTTGGTGGTTCGCCACCCTCAGCTGGAAACTCGAGGACTAATAACCCTAAGGTCCAGTCTCCTCGAGTCTTTATTCTTAGGAGTAGGGGCTGGGTGACCTTGCCTCTCCCTGTGGTTTACCAACTTTACCAACTAGGGGCCCAGGCAGAGACAGATGCATCATGGAGGTGAATGCCTGGCTGCGAAGATGGTGTCGCCAGGAGGGCTTTGGCTTCCTAGACCACGGGATGCTATTCGAGGAAGGACTGCTAGGCAGAGATGGCATTCACCTTTCGAGGAGAGGAAAGACCCTATTCGGACACAGACTGGCTAACCTAGTGAGGAGGGCTTTAAACTAGGTTCGACGGGGACAGGTGAGCAAAGCCCACAGGTAAGTGGGGAACATGGAGACCGGGGAGATGGGTCGGAAACGAGAGGGAGTGTGGGCTGTATTGGCAGAGAGAAAGGAGAGTCAGGACAAAACTGGGAGGAAAGATCAAACCAGTATCTTAGATGCCTATATACAAATGCGAGAAGTATGGGGAATAAGCAGGAAGAACTGGAAGTGCTAATAAATAAATACAACTATGACATTGTTGGCATCACTGAAACTTGGTGGGATAATACACATGATTGGAATGTTGGTGTGGATGGGTACAGCTTGCTCAGGAAGGATAGACAGGGGAAAAAGGGAGGAGGTGTTGCCTTATATATTAAAAATGTACACACTTGGACTGAGGTAGAGATGGACATAGGAGACGGAAGTGTTGAGAGTCTCTGGGTTAGGCTTAAAGGGGCAAAAAACAAGGGGGATGTCATGCTAGGAGTCTACTACAGGCCCCCTAACCAGGTGGAACAGGTGGATGAGGCTTTTTTCAAGCAACTAACAAAATCATCCAAAGCCCAAGATTTGGTGGTGATGGGGGACTTCAACTATCCGGATATATGTTGGGAAAATAACACAACCGGGCACAGACTATCCAACAAATTCTTGGACTGCATTGGAGACAACTTTTTATTTCAGAAGGTTGAAAAAGCTACTAGGGGGGAAGCTGTTCTAGACTTGATTTTAACAAATAGGGAGGAACTCGTTGAGAATGTGAAAGTAGAAGGCAGCCTGGGTGAAAGTGATCATGAAATCATAGACTTTGCAATTCTAAGGAAGGGTAGAAGGGAGAACAGCAAAATAGAGACAATGGATTTCAGGAAGGTAGATTTTGGGAAGCTCAGAGAGCTGATGGGTAAGGTCCCATGGGAATCAAGACTGAGGGGAAAAACAACTGAGGAGAGTTGGCAGTTTTTCAAAGGGACGCTATTAAGGGCCCAAAAGCAAGCTATTCCGCTGGTTAGGAAAGATAGAAAATGTGGCAAAAGACCACCTTGGCTTAACCACGAGATCTTGCACGATCTAAAAAATAAAAAGGAGTCCTATAAAAAATGGAAACTAGGACAGATTACAAAGGATGAATATAGGCAAACAACACAGGAATGCAGGGGCAAGATTAGAAAGGCAAAGGCACAAAATGAGCTCAAACTAGCTATGGGAATAAAAGGAAACAAGAAGACTTTTTATCAATACATTAGAAGCAAGAGGAAGACCAAAGACAGGGTAGGCCCACTGCTTAGTGAAGAGGGAGAAACAGTAACAGGAAACTTGGAAATGGCAGAGATGCTTAATGACTTCTTTGTTTCGGTCTTCACCCAGAAGTCTGAAGGAATGCCTAACATAGTGAATGCTAATGGGAAGGGGGTAGGTTTAGCGGATAAAATAAAAAAAGAACAAGTTAAAAATCACTTAGAAAAGTTAGATGCCTGCAAGTCACCCGGGCCTGATGAAATGCATCCTAGAATACTCAAGGAGCTAATAGAGGAGGTATCTGAGCCTCTAGCTATTATCTTTGGAAAGTCATGGGAGACAGGAGAGATTCCAGAAGACTGGAAAAGGGCAAATATAGTGCCCATCTATAAAAAGGGAAATAAAAACAACCCAGGTAACTACAGACCAGTTAGTTTAACTTCTGTGCCAGGGAAGATAATGGAGCAAGTAATTAAGGAAATCATCTGCAAACACTTGGAAGGTGGTAAGGTGATAGGGAACAGCCAGCATGGATTTGTGAAGAACAAATCATGTCAAACCAATCTGATAGCTTTCTTTGATAGGATAACGAGCCTTGTGGATAAGGGTGAAGCGGTGGATGTGGTATACCTAGACTTTAGTAAGGCATTTGATACGGTCTCGCATGATATTCTTATCGATAAACTAGGCAAATACAAATTAGATGGGGCTACTATAAGGTGGGTGCATAACTGGCTGGATAACCGTACTCAGAGAGTTGTTATTAATGGTTCCCAATCCTGCTGGAAAGGCGTAACGAGTGGGGTTCCGCAGGGGTCTGTTTTGGGACCGGCTCTGTTCAATATCTTCATCAACGACTTAGATATTGGCATAGAAAGTACGCTTATTAAGTTTGCGGATGATACCAAACTGGGAGGGATTGCAACTACTTTGGAGGACAGGGTCATAATTCAAAATGATCTGGACAAATTGGAGAAATGGGCTGAGGTAAACAGGATGAAGTTTAACAAAGACAAATGCAAAGTGCTCCACTTAGGAAGGAAAAATCAATTTCACACATACAGAATGGGAAAAGACTGTCTAGGAAGGAGTACAGCAGAAAGGGATCTAGGGGTTATAGTGGACCACAAGCTAAATATGAGTCAACAGTGTGATGCTGTTGCAAAAAAAGCAAACATGATTCTGGGATGCATTAACAGGTGTGTTGTGAGCAAGACACGAGAAGTCATTCTTCCGCTCTACTCTGCTCTGGTTAGGCCTCAGCTGGAGTATTGTGTCCAGTTCTGGGCGCCGCATTTTAAAAAAGATGTGGAGAAATTGGAAAGGGTCCAAAGAAGAGCAACAAGAATGATTAAAGGTCTTGAGAACATGACCTATGAAGGAAGGCTGAAAGAACTGGGTTTGTTTAGTTTGGAAAAGAGAAGACTGAGAGGGGACATGATAGCAGTTTTCAGGTATCTAATAGGGTGTCATAAGGAGGAGGGAGAGAACTTGTTCACCTTAGCCTCTAAGGATAGAACCAGAAACAATGGGTTTAAACTGCAGCAAGGGAGGTCTAGGTTGGACATTAGGAAAAAGTTCCTAACTGTCAGGGTGGTTAAACACTGGAACAAATTGCCTAGGGAGGTTGTGGAATCTCCGTCTCTGGAGATATTTAAGAGTAGGTTAGATAAATGTCTATCAGGGATGGTCTAGACAGTATTTGGTCCTGCCATGCGGGCAGGGGACTGGACTCGATGACCTCTCGAGGTCCCTTCCAGTCCTATAATCTATGAATCTATGAATCTATGAAAAACTTGATCACCAGGGAGTTGGGGGCATGGTGGGTGCACAGGTATTCATGCCCCTTGGCGGGCACGAAGTACTTCTGTTCGGCCCTCTTAAAGACGGAGGGCAAGGAAGCCAGGGTTTGCCACAAGGCATTCGAAATCTTTGCTACCCCTTCATGGAGTGGGAGGGCCACCCTGCCCAGTGCCAAGGCCGAAAGGACGTTGAAGAGGGAGTCTCAGGGTTCCTCCACCTCTTCGGCTTGAAGATTGAGGCTTGATGCCACCCTTTTCAACAGTTCCTGGTGGGGTTTAGAATCCTCCTGCAGGACAGGCGGATGAGGGGCTGTGATCACGCCATCTGGAGAGGATGAGGATGGGGGTGTGGTACTCTGCGTACCCACCAGTGCCATAGGTCTCACCACTTGGTCCCCATCTGGGTGCAGAACCGGTGACGAACGCCCGACTGACTCCATCCTGGGAGTCCAGGACGGGAGGCAGACGGTCTCTCCAAGGCTCCGGCCACCGAGCGAGTCACCACCAGGGGCTGCGTCGAGGGCTATGGGGCCCATTGCTACCATGGTGCTGGCCAAGGAGCCCGGTGCCACTGCACCTGCTGTGGCACCGGCAGAGCAGGCTGTTCAGCCTGACTAGCCTCTTCCATCAACTGACGACTGCGAAGGGAGACCGGACGCTATCCCAGGACCAGCTGACCATGATCCCACTTGATAGCAGCTGCTCCGACGGGGGGATCCGCAACGGCGAGGTGCAGGCGATTGACATCTGGGACTGCGGGAGCGGTGCCGAGGCAGGGACCTCGAGCAAGACGAAGAATGGGAACGGCGTTGATGCCCGTACCGCAAAGGGCTATAATAGCCTCTTGGAGACGAGGACCTCCGCTGCCATCTGTCCTGGTCTCAATGGGGCACGCTCTCCTCGCGAGGTCTATGATCCCTCAAGGCAGAACAGTGCCTGGAACTCCTGCCAGTCGGTACCCAGCCAGAAAACCTGGTGGAGGTCGACGGGGACCAGCGCAGACTGTGCACGGGGTGGTTGCTGAGTGGCGAACGACGTCGGGACCATTCCTTCGGCCGTGAATGGTACCGACCAGACAGCGATTGCAGGGATCCAAGCGGTGGCTTGCCTCTGGACCGGGGAGCCAACGATGGCGGCGCCCCTGGTACCGGCAGAGACATAACGTCCCAGGCTGCTTGCAGGGCCTCCATCGTGGAGGGCACCCAGACGTCTGGGGAAGGCGGTACGTAGTGGGCCGGGCTACTCCGCTCAACCTGAGTCAGAGGCCAGGAGGCCAAAGGGGACTGAGTACTGCCTAAAGTGGATCTAGCCTCTCCCCTGTCTTGCTCCGGTGTCTCGGTGGCAAAGACCTCTTCTTAGCCCTTTTGGAGTGTCCCGTGGAAGGGGAGCAGTGCCAGCTGGTGGAAGGCACTAAAGGATCACCGCACACCAATGCCACGGTGCTCGGTGCCAACTCAGAACAGCGCAATGGTGTCGGGGTCAGGGCCAACTTCATCAAAATGGCTCGAAGCCAAATGTCCCACTCCGTCTTGGTCCGAGGCTTGAAGGATCTGCAAATCTTGCAGCGATTGCTGAGATGGGTTTCCTTCAGACAGCGTAAACAGTCCACATGCAGATCACTCACAGGCATCGGCCGCTTGCAAGTGTCACATGAGTTAAAGCTGGGCACACTAAACTGGGCGCAGGTCTTCACTACAGGGGGGAGTCGATTTAAGATATGCAAATTCAGCTACGCGAATAGCGTAGCTGAATTCGACGTATTGCAGCCGACTTACCCCACTGTAGGGACGGCAGCAAAATCAACCTCTGCGGCTTCCCATCGACGGCGCTTACACCCACCTCCGCTGGTGGAGTAAGAGCGTCGATTCGGGGATCGATTGTCACGTCCCAACGGGACGCGATAAATCAA
The DNA here is from genome assembly GCF_027887155.1 of Malaclemys terrapin pileata. NCBI lineage: Eukaryota > Metazoa > Chordata > Testudines > Emydidae > Malaclemys > Malaclemys terrapin. The sequence continues at coordinate 86,173,798 of NC_071509.1, read as the reverse complement.
TCCCTGAGAAGTCGATTTCTACCCGCCGATTCAGGCGGGTAGTGTAGACCTAGCCTAACTGTAAGCTAAACTACTTTAACTATAGGTACTACTAAACTATGAACTAACAGAGTCCAAGGGGGAAGCTGTAGCCAAGCTGGAGCAGAGCAGTTCCGATGCACCTTCACTGGCAGCAAGAAGGAACTGAGAGTGGGGGGGGGGGGGAGCGTGTAGTGCCCCTTATACCTCGCCACAGAGGTGCCACTCCAGAGGTCACTAGGGGCGCTCCCTTATGGGTACTGCTGAGGGGAAAACTTCTGGCACCAGTGCACGTGGCGAGAATGCACACCTATTGTGGAATGCATATGAGCAATCACTCAAAGAAGAATCGTAGCACCCAAGGCAGAGAACCCTCTTCCAAGAACCCAGACCACCTCCCACAAGGTGACCATATTATCAAATCTAGAAAGGCCAAGTCTCCATAATGAACCATGCCTTCCCGTAAAATACCAAGATTACCAGGAAGTCTTCGAAAAATGAAATGCAGACATATTAGCACTGCATTGTGGATAGACCTTCGACCCGGAGCCAAAATTCTGTTCAGATGCATAAATTCTATGTCCAAGTCAAGGTCAGCCAGGTACTTGAACAGTATCTACACTGTTTTCTTAACCATTGTCAAAATAACTGGCTTGTGTTACTTCCATTTGCCAAATTTGTTTATATAAACAGAACATACTTCCACCCAAATAAGTCCTTTCTACTCCGTGTGTGTGTGTGTGGGTGTCAGATACCTCAGGGCTCAAACCCAGGCCTGCAGTGTTGCTGAAAAAAAAAAAAAAAAAAAGTCTTACCCTCTGTGCTGCCACATTGCAAGGCCGGATGAGGAAACAGCAGCCAATACCCTACAAAAAAGGGTTAAATCTGTGGACTCAGTGGGATGAGCTGATTAGTAGTAGACTGCTTCCTGTTCCCACCACACCCCTTGTCTGAGCTGCTAGTTGCTAGGTCTCCTTCTGACCAAACCCAAGAGCAAGTTCCTGCCTCCTCGCCTGTTACCACCTCTTGTTCCTGGTTCCTGCTTCCTAGCCCTAACTCCAGTTACTCTGGTTTTGACCCTTGCCCTCACTGCTGGCTCTACTTAACTCTTGGTGTGGCCTCTGATTCAGACTCCAGCTTTGACCCTTGGCATGACTTGTGGCTCTGACTCCAATTTAACCCTTGGCATGGATTTTTACTCTGGCTACGACCCTTGGCATGACTCCTGACTGTGACCCCAATTCTACTCTGGGCTCCAACTACTAGGTCAGACTACTCAACTCTGGGCTCTGACAAAGACACCCTTCATGAATTACAGCTTTGCATTCATTCTAGGGTCTTTTATAAACCCATATAAAACAACTTTACTATTTCATCAGTTTAACACCAATTGTGTCACAGAACTGTTATTCTTCCAAGTTTCTTGGCAACCCAGAAAAATGAAACCACAGACATTTTTAGGGATACAACCAACATTAGGCCCCAAAATGTAATGAACTTCTAATCTTTGCCCATTATTAGCCTTCTATAAATATACTTGTGTAACCATAATTCTACATCTCTCTTATTCATATAAATTATAATCCAGTTAATTACATGATTACACACTTTTTTCCCTCCACAGGACCTCTGTCTCTCTTGAGAGTACAGGATTGTGAGGCTTTGCTCAAAAATAATGGTGATGAAGGGCACAGACGCCCCAATTTAGCAAGGTGCACCAAACTTTAATGGGACTGTTCACAAGCTGAAAGTTAGGCTGATGCTTTACTGGCTGAATTGGTGCCAGAATTAACAGAAAGTAGAAGAATTGAGTCAAGTGCACATAGTTTTCGGTTATCCATTTTGTGTGTGATCCTTGTGAAGGTTTCACTTTGTGTGCAGACTGCTGAAACAAGATACTGATGCACTGTATGTGCACTCTTAATGGAATCTTAAAAGCATCAGGCATCAAACCAGGACCAATGCATTGTGTGAAACAGACAGAAAATGGTGGCTTTTAATAGAACTCAACCAAATCAGAACAGAGATTTATATAGGGACAGCACAAGGTATCCCCCTGACTCCAGGATTATCTCCCCCTACCAAATTTTAAAGTCTTGCTGAAAACAATGGAAGTGCTAGAGCTCTTCAAAACAGTTTCCATGATTATTTTTATAATGGAAATTGTTAATCGACCTAAATACCAGGGTCGCTGTTTCTCCCCCTATAAAATGGATAACATTTTAAGAGCTGAGTTAACTCTTGAGGCAGCTGAGTAGGCTTGGGTGGTGATGTGTGTGTATGGGAGGGGGAGGGGGAAATAGCTCTAAGCCAGGGGTGGGCAAGCTTTGTGGCCCGAGGGCCACATCTGGGGGGGAAATTGTATGCAGGGCCATGAATGTAGAGCTGGGGTAGGGGTGCGGGAGGGAGTGCGAGGTGTGGTGCAGTGTGCAGGAAAGGGATCAGGGCAAGGGGTTGGGGTACAGGAGGGGGCTCAGGGCAGGGGATGCAGGAGGGGAGCAGCAGGGGGTTAGAGGATTCCGGGCAGGGGGTTGGGGTGTGGGGTGCAGGAGTGATTCAGGATGCAGGGCTCTGGTCTGGCACCGCTTATCTCGAGCGGCTCCGAGGTGGCAGTGGCAAGCAGTGGAGCTAAGGCAGGCTCCCTGCCTGCCCTGGCCCCGCACTGCTCCTGGAAGTGGCCAGCATGTCTGGCAGTGGCTTCTGGGGGTGGGGTGGGGTGGGGTGGGGCAGGTGGCTCAGCCGCTCACTGCCCTCGCCTGTGGATACCACCCTCAAAGCTCCCACTGGCCGTGGTTCCCCATTCCCGGCCAATGGGAGCTGTGGGGGGTGGTGCCTGCAGGCGAGGGCAGTGCACAGAGCCCTCTGCCCCCCCACCCTCCAGGGACCGCAGGGACGTGGTGCCGGCCGCTTCTGGGAGTGGCATGGGGGCAGGGCAGGCAGGGAGCCTGCCTTAGCCCCACTGTGTCATGGGGCGGGCAATCCCACGAGCCGGATTGAAAACCCTGACGGGCCAGATCCGGTCCCCATAGTTTGCCCACCCCTGCTCTAAGCCATCCTTCCACTGTCTTGATTCTGGGCTGGCATAATTTAGAAAGCAGCCTAGGGGTTCTTTAAATTATGCCTGTTGCAATGGCCCCACAGGGATCAGCTGAGGATCAAGTATAGCACTGTGCATTCCACCTTGTCCTTCTCCCTTCCTGCCCCAGCACACCCCAACACATCTCTTTCTTCTCTCAACGTGTCCCCTACCCAGATGGGAATGGGAGTGGGTGATGTATAACCAGCTACACAATCACTCTGTGCCACAATGATTTCCTTTTCTCAGTGGAATCCCTTGGTTGCCCCTTTAAAGAAGCGTTCTACTGCTTTGTGCTGATGAGGCACCTCAAAGCTGGTGGAATTAGTCTGAGAATCAGGCCCATTATTTTTTGATTGGATGGTAATGTCCATTTGAAGCAATGATCCAAAACCAGATTAAAAATGCATGAGTGTTTACAACAAAGCATTACTAGTAAACAAAATGATGTGTCTTTTAGCAGTGTTGCTTATATACATAGATATACACACATACACACAAAGCAACTTTAACAAAACACCATAATATTTTCACTCAAAATAGGAAAAAGCGGCATTGCTGAATTCCAGTATCAGATATCCTGAACTATGCAAAAAGTATTGCTTCAGATATTATATTATATATGAAAAAGACCTCTGTACTTTCCAAACTCAGCACAGACAATGATAAATGAGACTTTTAATCTGAAGACACACAAACAAGAAAGTTGGCCTGGCCCCATACATTTTTTCAGCACTAAGTGGGCCAGGTTCTTTTTTGTTTGTTTGTTTTTCGAAAATATATAAACCTGATTAACAGAAAAACTAGTAAGTAATTTAATATAGCAAGCATGCAATATGTACCTATTTTGATTTATGAATTGGGTAGTTTCAGTGCTCCAAAAATAGTTTTTAATCTAATCTGTTTTAGCCAACACAAAATATTTTTTTCAATTGGATTATTATAGTTACATAGGAAATTAAGAGTAAATAATTAGCTTCTTTTACACATTTCTGGTAAAAAAAGAGTTATGTAGAGCTAAACTGTTTCCAGGAATGTCCACAGATGGTCAGGGTTTAGCAGCCTTAGAAACCATCTCCCTTCTTAAGGGAGAAGCACCTCCCTGAGGAAGTTATATAGGGCCAGATTTTCAAGGTGCTTACTGAAGCAGCTAGGTGACCAGTGGGATTTTCAAGAGTGCCTAAACAGATTAGGTACTGAACGTCTATTGGCTTCAATGAGAGTGAGGTGCCAAAAATGCTTTTGTAAATCTCACTTGGTACCCCTTAGAGAAATGCTGATTTAAGGAATACAAAAAATTATAATATATATACTCATACCTGAAGACATTCCAAATATACTACTGCATATGCATGAATGCTTTCTACCAATGCATTTCTGTAACTTGAGTATTTTATAAGAAGAAAAAGTTTAGGTATGTTAATGAATGGCCTCATTCCACGATGAATGGACTCTCAACAGTCACACAGATACAAAGCATGTGTCATGTGCAAGAACAGAAGCTTGTCTATCAAACTTGTCTTTAGAAGTATTTGCATTAATTCTAAGCTCTAAACAGGTGTCACATTTCTAAGCCCATTGACACAAACTGTGTCAAGAGACAAAATGTTGCTTCATGATTCCAATTCAAAGGTGGTGTTAACTGAAATACATATTCTATAAACAGCACAAGCATGTCAAACTTTAAAAGAATAGACTCATGAAGTATGATCTGATGGGCTGACTCATTCACTTTGCCTTCTGTCATGAACAATTTACTGGACATTCTTCAATCAACAAAAAATTGTCAATTAGACTTCAAGACAGAAAAGTTAATAGCTCACTTTTCACATACGGGAAAATATTAAGATATAAATGCTACATCATGAATCATGTTAAAGTTGAGGCACAGACCAATGAATTCATAGCTGCTATTCACTTGTTCCTTTTTGGTCTGGGGAGGATTTTTCATTGTCATGTCATGTAAAACTGTAAAATACTATTTGCAGTGTTGAAGATACAGGATTAGATTTAGAAACCATAGTTACTGCTTACATATTAGAAGATAATATTTCATTTTGAAAGGTATTTCAAAGTGAAATATTAAGCACCGATGTGCCTGATGATGTACAAGATGCAAATAGAGAGTCTTTGCTTTGAAGAACTTACAAATGAAACGACAAATACAGATAAGACAAGATACATCAGAAACCCTAAGATATTTCTAAATTACCTCCATTCCTCCTCTTTCAAAATGTTGGGAGTAGACAGGGACCTTAACTGACTTAGGCTACTATCTCTAATTGTCACAGAGGATGTGATATTTTAGTAGAGATGTGAAGAGGAGAAGGTAGAGGCCCTGCTGCACTAACACAGATTTCATTTCGTGAAATGAGGCATGGAAAATTTTCATTCAAAATAAGAAAAAATAGAAGTGCTGAATTCCAGTATCAGACAGCCTGAACTATTCAAAAAATATTGCTTCGGATACATTATATATATATATATATACACAGCACTAAGATCCATAAGATGGAGTGGAGTTATGCAAGGCTTTGAAAAAGAGAACAAAATTATGTGTGACATGGTAGGTAAGAGTGAGCCAGTGAAGGGATCAAAGAGAAAAGTAATTTGGTCTGACTGATGAGCAAAGAAATAAGCCAGAGAGGAAGATGTTCCAGTAATCAAAGTGCAAGGGGAGTAGGGCATGGACAATTATTTTGGCCATACTTTCTATACTTGTAGACAAAGAGGCAGCAACACTTGGTAACAGCCTGAATATGGAGAGTGAAGGAGAGGACAGAATCAAATAAGTACAAAAGCATGTGTGAAATAGTGACGGAAAAGGATGGTGGAGATGTCTACTTAAGGAAAAAGGTAAAGATTTATATGGTTTAAGCCTGTTTTTTCAGTGTTAAGACGGAGTTGGCAGCAAAACATCTAGGATAATAGAGAAAGTAAAAAATGAGATATTGGACAGCACAAGGCAGGACAATAATGCAGAAGTAGATTCAAGACTCATCCTGATACAGGTGATAATTAATATTGTGTAAATAGATGGGGTGACCCAGAGAGTAGGTGCCAACAGAAGAAGGGACTAAACTCAGAGCCCTGTGGAATATCAACAGAGATAGGGTGGTGGGAGGAAGGCCAGCCTGAAAACACAGTCAGATTGTAAAGAGAAGAGCTGAGAGCACTGGGCTACAAAAACAAATGGAGAAAAGGCTGTCAGAGAGGTTTGCTACTGACGGATACACTGATGCTGTTGAGGGTCTGGCCCAATGACTCCAATAGGACTACTACAGTAATGTAAGCAAGATTTATCCCTAGGCTCTTTGTCAAACACAAACCATTTACATTATTCAGGTTGAAATACTGGCCCTCATGAAGCTGCAAGTTGGGGAAGAACTAATAAGGAACAGAATTTTATATTTAATTTTTCCCTAAGAGATATGGTCTCGTTAAACAGGAATTAACACAAGCAAGTTCTATGGCCTGTGTTATATATGAGGTCAGACTAGATTATCATAATGATCCCTTCTGGCATTACTTAAATGCATGATTGAGAGATTATTTAATTTTATTTTTTCATAATTTTTCTCTGAGGATTTGGAGGTTGGTGGATTTTTCTCCTCTGTTTACTTGTGAGAGACCAGAAAAAAAATTTATGATGGATGGACATATCTTTCTAACAAAGAGAAAAATCACTATCTAAATAATTCACTAAGCTTTTCTCTATCAGATTTTATCATTTTTATTTTTTAATATGTTGGGAAGCAAGCATACAGATTCCCTTAAAAACACAAGTTAAAGCTTTCTTGATCAAAGATTAGTGATAGAGTAATCAAATTATTTTTTCAGATTACTAGAATCCACTTAGTTTCAACTATTGTTATTGTTTATTTGTATTACAGTTGTACCTAGCAGGCCCCAAATGAAACTGGTGCCCCATTCTACTAGGCACTTTACAAATACATGGACACAGTCCCTGCCCTGAAGAGTTTAGAAATGAAATAGGAAAGAGACAAAAACTGTAGGAGGGTACCATGGCAGCTCTACCTGCCAAGGCCACAGATGAAGAAAAAAAAATATATTAGTTTGGCCAGAAACTGAGCTAATTCTAACAGAACACAGGTGTGGCGTCCCAGGCGGAGCGGATAAAGCACACGACCAATGTGGTTGCAAGCTGAATCCGAATTCTGTTTATTGCAAGCTTTCTTTTATAGTTTTTCTCAACATTACATAACACAATTAGGCTATAATAACACATCTACGGATTGGACAAGAAGGAGAATCATGTGTTTATCACATGTATAGCCCCACACCGATTGGTTCAACCGTTCCTTACATAAGGCCATGATTTGTTTACCTCATCTTATATAATCCTAGACCACCAGGGGGCCTTACATAAGGCCATGATCATCTTATATAATCCTAGACCACCAGGAGGCCTTACATAAGGCCATGATCATCTTATATAATCCTAGACCACCAGGGGGCCTTACATAAGGCCATGATCATCTTATATAATCCTAGACCACCAGGGGGCCTTACATAAGGCCATGATTTGTTTACCTGGCAAGTGTCCCATCGTGACCCTTACCTCCTCATGGAACTTTTCATTAGGTTGGTGTAGGGATGATACATCCCCACACCTCCCCCCTTTTCCTTAAATAAGGAACTTATTAAGAAACGTAATATTACGTAAATGCCCACGAAAACCATTGGGGTGTAAACAAGGATAGCCAATAAGACATGTTTTAAAGGGATCCGATGGGGTGGCCATGGACAAACAAAAAGGGCTTCTTGGCCAGTCTGGTTCGCCCAGGTGATACAAACATTTTGTCGTGGGTTAACAAAAGGTACAGAGTTTGGACATACAAAGACCCCTGCTCCTATAATAAGGAGTCCGAACAAATAGAAGTACCACATTATCAGGTGTCTAGGCTGTGACAAACAATAAGTGCAGGTCCGGTGCTGCGTGGTTCTGTGGATTCGGTGTTACTACTGGATAAGCCTCAGGCGCAAATTCCCCCTCTATATGGGCTTCCCTAATAAGTCCGTGCCAACGCCTTACGGGGTTCGGGGGGCCCGAGCCGCCCGGGATATTGTTCGAAGCATGTCGCAGGGTGGAAACATCGGATGAGCAAACGGGTTGGCGACATCCAGTGGCTGGTGCGTGGACACGTTATCCCGTCCAGTGCACCCAATCGCGCAGCCCCACAAACCACAATGAGGACAGGGGGTAGCTACATCATTCGCCGGAGGGATCTTATCCGGCGGTTTTTTCCTATATGTCCTTTCAAAGTTAGATAAGCCTGGCTCCGCCATTCTTTTCAACCTATTCTGCAACTTTTCACCCTGCCCCGGGAACTCCACCCGGAACTTTGGGGTACAAACATCATTGGTGACAGGAAAGCCGGGCTGGTTCAGGGCTCGCAATGTGTGGGACTGCGGGGGATGGCTCTTACCGGCCAAATGGGACAACTGATTCAGCATGTCCTGTAGCTGAAGGCCCTGTTTGTACATTTCCGCCCGAAATTCTTGTAACTTATCCCCTTCTGGGCTTGAGACCTCCATTTTATTCGCGGGGTCGTCCGGTAACGGGACGATACTAGGATCAGCTTTGGGTACACCGGGGATGAGTGGTATGATAGTGTCCTTACCCCCAAAGAACTTACGGGCTCCCACCGGCAACACATAAGGCGGCTCCTCTTTTGGCCGAAAGAGGTCATTAATGGCCGACTGGACCTCAGCTTCTGCCGCAAGCGTCTCTATCAGTTTCTTAGATTTGCACCATATTTGGCTTAATGACACGGCCTCCTTGTTGCCGTGAGAGACTGACTCCCAGAGGTCAGAGCCTAGACTTTCCCAGACTGCCTTATTAAAGACAGTATCAGGAGTAACAAAAAACCCGCGTCTCTGCCCCCATTTCAACAAACGGGACAACGCGTTAGAGGGAAGCTTCTCTCCCCGCTTTTTAGCGATGCGTAATAAAAAATCATGCACCGTCTCCTCCTCTGCAGACAAAGCAGAGCCCATTTTATTAAATGCAGCCGCTCACCTGTGAGCTCACGAACGTCTCTCTCGGACGACCAGGAGCCGGTATCCTCCGGTACCTCCTGCCGCGGCTGCCACCTCCGCCTTTTCTCACCGAACGCTTCAGTCGGCTGTGAGCTCACGAACGTCTCTCTTGGACGACCAGGAGCCGGTATCCTCCGGTACCTCCTGCCGCGGCTGCCACCTCCGCCTTTTCTCACCGAACGCTTTAGTCGGCTGTGAGCTCACGAACGTCTCTCTCGGACGACCAGGAGCCGGTATTCTCCGGTACCTCCTGTCGCGGCTGCCACCTCCGCCTTTTCTCACCGAACGCTTTAGTCGGCTGCCTCGATGTCCAAGCCGAATCACGTCGGGGTCACCATTTGTGGCGTCCCAGGCGGAGCGGATAAAGCACACGACCAATGTGGTTGCAAGCTGAATCCGAATTCTGTTTATTGCAAGCTTTCTTTTATAGTTTTTCTCAACATTACATAACACAATTAGGCTATAACAACACATCTACGGATTGGACAAGAAGGAGAATCATGTGTTTATCACATGTATAGCCCCACACCGATTGGTTCAACCGTTCCTTACATAAGGCCATGATTTGTTTACCTCATCTTATATAATCCTAGACCACCAGGGGGCCTTACATAAGGCCATGATCATCTTATATAATCCTAGACCACCAGGAGGCCTTACATAAGGCCATGATCATCTTATATAATCCTAGACCACCAGGGGGCCTTACATAAGGCCATGATCATCTTATATAATCCTAGACCACCAGGGGGCCTTACATAAGGCCATGATTTGTTTACCTGGCAAGTGTCCCATCGTGACCCTTACCTCCTCATGGAACTTTTCATTAGGTTGGTGTAGGGATGATACATCCCCACACACAGGTTATAAGGAAAGGATGCATTATAAAGCACTAGAGACATAGTTGCTTTTATTATTTATATAGTTCTATTTGTGTGTATAAGAACCTGCATGGGGACCAAGGACACCTCCGCATCATCATTAGATGCTTTGGCTGGGCCCCCACTGGAGAACCACTCAACAGGAAGTACGGCTGAGCAGGGCCTGAGTGGTAGCCCCTCACAATCCACTGATTGGCCGGTACCAGTATATAAATCAGGAATCACGGTGGGGAGCTGTCTGAGCAAACCAGACAAACTGCCTCCTGTTTCTGCTCCAGACCCTGCTTGTGATAGACCCTAGGCTCTGGCTTCTGACCCAAGTTGATCTATGACCTCCCTATTTGATTGCCATCTATAACCTGGCACCTGACCCTGGTCACCTGGTAATCTGACCTTGCCTGCCTCTTGACACTTAACTCTCTTTGCCTTCTGACCTGTCTCAACTCTGACCGCCTGGCATCTGACCCGGCCTGACTACTGACACCTGTTACGACCATTGGATCAGACAGCTGACATCCCAATCATGACAGTGTGGATGAGAAAAATTATGTCAATAAACTCATGAGACCCTGAATTAGGTTTAAATTTCTATTGTATGTATAATAAATATTTTTACCATGAAAGAAAGCCATTCAAAACTACATTAGTACACATTTCCAAACACCATTGTTATTTTAATGAGTATTTTACTATAACCTCAACTTATTAATGGGGCGCTGCTTAGTGTACATTAACTTGAAATTGACCAAGATCTGGATGCAATTGCTTCTAAGGAATCTATCTAGGCATTGAAAATGTGCTCATTTTCATGGTAACTGAACATCAGAATTTAAAATTCAGTGAATGGACTTAAAAAACCAAAACATCTGATTTGGGACATAAATTGAAAACTCATGCATGAAGATGATGTTCTAATAAAACATCTGTCTATAGAATGTAATTTATTTAGTTTTATTCAAAAAATGTGTGCACACTCATTTTGGATTCTTTCAGTAATATCCCAAATACTCACAGTGTGAAGCAGGAGTTATTTATTTTAACTGCATATTCTATTTAAATGCCTCAATCATGTCCCATCTCAACTAGCACAATTTTTTCTTTTGTGGTCTTCCTAAATCCTACAATCTAAAACCTCAAGGATCCAGAATTCTGTTACAAGACTATTCTCTAACTCCAGAAAGTAAAACCTTTTAACCAGGGCCAGCTCCAGGGTTTTGGCCGCCCCAAGCAGCCAAAACAAAACAAAACAAAAGCCGCAATCGCGATCTAAAAAAAAGCCGCGATCGCGATCTGCGGCGGCAATTTGGCGGGAGGTCCTTCACTCCCAGGCGGAGTGAGGGACCGTCCGCCGAATACCTGGACGTGCCGCCCCTCTCCGGAGCGGCCGCCCCAAGCACCTGCTTGAGAAGCTGGTGCCTGGAGCCGGCCCTGCTTTTAACATCCATAATTATGTCACTGTAACATACTTATATCTATCACTGAATCCAATTCATGTCACTGGCCTGGTTTTCAAAACTCTCCCTGGACTCATCCGACCCTAACTCAGTCTAGTCCTATATCTATCATCCAATGACTCCCCACTCATGCATTCCTGACTGTCCAATTCCCGTGACTACCCAGATGGGGGCTAACCTTTCCTTTGTGCTCTCTCTTCTATCTGGAATTCCATCATCCAATCTAATTACTCTCTTCAACTTTAAAAACTTTTCTGTACACTTTAATTTGATTGACATTCAACTCCATTCACTCTTCCCATCCTTCATTACTGCATTCTTCCATTCTCCCCTCACTGAAACTAGCAGATGCTGCGAGAATACTTAAGTCTTTGCTGCTTTTACATTTCATTTCTCTTTTCTTTTATTCCATTTACTGTGCTGCTTTCTTTTTCTTGTGCGCAAGGCAGTTGTTGCACCGACCTCTGAAGTATTGTATCCTACTGACATCTGTATTTGCAGCTTCATACAAATAAACTGTATTGCACGTAATGCAGTAGTTTAAGGAATATTCTCTTACTATTGAGTCATATTAAATAGAATTGTATTAGTCTACTCTACTGTAGTGGTAGAATCTTTAAATAATACCACTGTATTGCTCCAATCTCTGTTTCATTCTTCTGCAGCTGAACACAAATGAGGAATGCACTGAGCACTGCCAAGTTTCTCCATGCTGCTCAAAACAACTCATTGCTCTTAGGAAGGAAAAAAAAATGTCTTGTAGACAACAACTTAGCACTTTTTTCTAACAGAATTACTTCCATGAAGCATGGGGAGCTCTTCTAAGCAGAAAAGAGAAGTTAGAGAAGAGGCAGAACAATGATGGGCTAGGAATCAAAAAAGCTGAGTGGCAGAGGAAATTAACAGTGGCAGAGTTGTTCAATGTTCATCAGTAAGGGTATATCTACATTACACTACAAACACTAGAGTGGCACAGCTACAGCTATGCCTCTGCAGTGTAGTGTAGGCACTTGCTACAGCGAGGGAGGAGATTTTTCCATCTCTGTAGAAAATCCACCCCCTCACAAGACAGTAGCTAGGTCAATGGAAGAATTCTTCCATCAACCAAACTGCATCTACAGTGGGGATTAGGTCAACCTACCTACATCACATAGGGCATGGAATTTTTCACTGAGATGAGCAATGTAACTCGGTCGACTTATGTTTTAGGTGTAGACCAGGCCTTTCTTTAAGCTTTGCTTATTTGAAATAAAATATTCTAAATCTTTTATCAATGAATCAATTAAGAGATGATTCTTCCATAAAAATACATGTTCCTCTCGTTCCTTTTATGTTTGTTATGAATTCCATTTCACATAAGGCATGGTTAGATACTATATACAGAACAAAATCCAACTTTGGAAAAGTTGTGATCAGAATATGTGCCCTCTTCCTAATATTGTTCCCACACATCTGAATCTGTTAAATGTTAGTGTTAGTAACTCCTAACAGCCTTTAAAAATAAAGTAGCTTTTTCATCATCAGGTACTTTAATCTTAATTTTCTAACATTACAAAAATTATGAAAACATTTCTTATTTTCTAAATGATAACTCCTAGAACTCCCATGTACACAGATAGCTACATGCTTTTTGTCACTTTCCTGCCTTTTTATTCTAAATGACTCGTGTTGCTGCAGACTTAATTGGCATCAGGAAGCAGGCTAGAAATTTCATGCTGCTTGAATTGAACCTGCTACTACTGCAATTGAGTCACATGTACAATATTTCTACTTTTGGCCCAATAAAGGCACATTTTCAACCTGTTCCTGGAACGAATGTAAAAAGTCACTCTAAAGATTATGAAGGAAACATTCCATTTCTCAGGCTCTTCACAAACAGCACCAACTTAATGGTATTTTTTTGCCTAATCAACCTCAAGAAAGAGCTATTAGGGAATTCAGTGTTTATATGAGGTACCTTAAGACTTACTTTTACATGATGTATTTTACTAATTATTAAGATGTACTGTATGCAAGGAATATGGAGAAAAAATACCAGCAATACAGTAGAATAGTGTCTGTGAATTACAATCATCAATAGTGGGTTTTTTAATTTTATTTTTTTTAAATTAAGAAAGCATTTGGGCAAGAGTTCACAACAAAAGAAAGAGAAACACTCACAGAACATTCTTCCTCACATAAAAGTAATGGCTGCAAATATACATTGACAACATTCCTGTAAACGTATTTTGACGAGTACGGACAGGATGCTGAAAGGTGCTGAACTTCCTTCCAGGTCAGGTGTACCTTTTATACCTACAGTGCTAGTAGAAAGTGATCATCTTATGGGAGACACCCAGCACTTTGCAGGACTAGGCCTTTACACAATGTAGGGCAGACACACAATCCACCTACTGCCTTGGCACTGCTCTGGGGACAGAAAACACCTGCATCTCTCCAGTTCAGGATTCCCTCAACATGGGGGAGTCCTCAGAATGCATAGGGACCGCCAGCTCCAATGCCACGCTCCTAGCAGACACCAGCATAGGGAGCATATAGGACAAGGAGGCACACACTGCACTCTAGCATTTCTTCAGCTGGTGAACAGTAAACATGGCAAAGTAGAAAATTTGGCCCTTTACTTGTACTCTAAAATGCAATGAATACACCTTGGAGAATTAATCAAACTTGCTGATAAAGTCAGAATAATCTTTTTAAACACATTAATTTCATTAGTACATTGGTAGGGCAGACAAAGTCAAAGTTACAGAACAAATATCATGAATCTGAGCTACTTTATAAACATAGCATTGTTTGAGGAGAGCCAAAAATCTTTAGTGTTCTTTAAATACACCACACTGTTTCCAGCAGCAGATACTTAGTTCTCAGTCTTAAAAACAAAGAGCTGTTCTATGTATTCATCTGCAATGTCCTTAATTTAGAATTTATCGCCTTTAACATCAGAAATAAAACTGGCATAGAAAAACCAGCACTATCTATTTGCGCCAAATTTTCCAAGGGTTTCAAGCTGGTTTCCCATTTGTATTCATTCAATTTTTAAGCTGTATCACACATGGAAATTGCAATTTCTATGGGAAGAGTCCACATGTGCTAAATTTGCATGTGCAAAACACAACTTGCACATGTGGTAAACACACCATAAGTGATTCTGTACAGCAAGTTGTGTGCACAAAAATACTGGCCACATTTAGAAAAAGTAATCCTTTATGTTTAAAGGTCTTGGAGACACAATGAAATTGTCATACAAAGAAGACAAGCTGCAGAGGATAAGAAAAAATGGCAGCTAACTCATGCTACAATAATTACACAGACTGAGATCCTCGGCTGTTTAAAAGGATATTTAATGCCTTAGTACTAGTGTATAATAATACATACTTCTCCATGTTGTGCCACTAGTCTCTCTCAAACACATTCTCAAAATTAGATTTCAGTTCAGGTATTTTCATAAGGGGTTAATCAACTGGTAAGAGAAGGCAGTGTGGAATGGGCACTAAACCAGGAGTTGGGAATAAAATCCCCATCTCCTAAACCTCTTGCTGACCTACTTGGTGACTTGAGTATGTCGCTTCACTTCTCAGTGCCTTGTTTTCACCAAGAATAGGATACAGACATCTCCTTATAAACACTTCAAAATCTACGGATGAAAACTGCTACATGGCAGCTATTATTAAAGTAAATAGCCTATAACTATTTTCTTTATTGAGTGTCTTGTTTTTAAGTGAATAAATTGACACAGAAGTCCAATTTTTGCTTTAATTTACACATCCATACAACACACTTAAGTCAATGAGGCAGAATGGGTGTAAGTGAGGTTAGAATTTGGCACAAAATATTAAAACAATTATACTCGAAATGGAGTTGCTGTCAGCGATTATAAAGATTTGCATTTGCTTTTCTTCAGACTGAATTTCAACTATGGCTGCAAAGCTGTAATAGAAGTGATTAATCTATTAAACTGGCCAGTCCTCCTTAAATTACTTGTTAAGTACATCTGATGTTAGCAATTCTTGATGTGTGCTTAATCTGCTGTGATTAGACAAGAAATGTTAGATTCGGGACACTACTAAGGAAAGGCCGTTAAATAGGCCTTTGTCTTCATACAGAAAAGTTAAAAGCTTTTCTTGATACAATAAAAGTGAGTATTTACATACTGTGTCTTAATAAAGATTTCTCTTTAATTCTTCTGGAAGAGTCAAACATTTAGTAAAACAATTCAAATTTATACTGCTTTGTTCTATGCCTTCAAATACTGTACATGGCTGAACTCCAGATCAAGTAGTTGTCCTCAAATGCCTTCCAAAGAGCCCTGCCAGATTCTGTGGTTCAGAAGTAATTTAAAGGCAGAAAGCTGTAGCAAATCAGACCTAATGGAAAACAGAGAATGCTCTAGTTCATCCTAGCTGTTTGCAGAAGAGAAATGGAACACCACAAGAAAGAAAAGAAAGGAAAGAACAAAAAAGAAAAAGGAAGTGGCAAAACATTGTAAAACTCTTTACAACTGAAGCTAATCATTCACCAGCACCATCACATGGCATGTGCAGTGTCTTCTGAGAGACTGATTATAAAACTTGAAATTGAAAAACACCCCATTGTTGGAACTCTTATCTATTTCTTAAATGTTTTCCACTTCCATTTTTTCCAAATGCTATATATTATTCCCACCTTTGTTCACCTGTTTGTTTGATTAACATTTGACTAAAATAATTGCTACTGGTTAGGACAGAGATGATTATTAAGCTTAGCCAACTGTTCATAACTCTAGCAGATGGTTCTGTTCTGCTGGCCAATAGCAACTTTACAGTCCGTCCCCCCCCCCCCAATAGAAATAGAGGTTCTTTATTTAGAAACTAATAATTCTTGCAACATAGTAGGTTTGAGTCTGCCTTATGTATTCTATTTGCAGTTTACTATACTGGTTTTTCTCTTCAAAGTACATTGGTTAGTATTAATAAAAATGTACTTTTAGAGGGCCTGATTCAAAGTCAACTGAACCCAGTGGGAGTCTTTCCATTTACTTCAATGGACTTTGGATCAGGACCATAGTATTTAAGTAGCAACTAGCTAGTGTGAATTAGAACTGAATTTCAAGTCAGCTGTAATTAGAAAGGGTTAGCTGTCTTCCTTCAGTCACTGTTTTTTCCCCCCACACTTATCAGATAAGAAAATGCCATTGCACAGAGTTTTGACTGATATTTTACACATGGCAAGTGCTATTTCTACATTGTATATATTACATTCAAATTGAATACAGGGATGCATCTGGATCCAATCAAGATGGTGTTGTACAAAGTATAACAGCATACCAGTATGCATGGGGCTGGACTGAGACTTACAAGCAATGTCCTGCACTAGAACAGCATAGAGGTGCCCACCTCAACAAATTCCTTCAGCTTGGCATCAAGGTGGATTGTGAACAATACCACCTAGAGCTTCTTGGTGCAGTGGGGAAGAAACAGAAGTTTAAGGTCAGAAAGGACCACTAGATCATCTATTCTGATCTCCTCTGTATTCCAGGTCACCAACATCACCCAGCACCCACACACCAAACCCGACAACTGAAATTAGACCAAGGTATTACAGCCTCAGGAGACTAAACTATTCAGTGCCACAGGCTAAGAATAGGAAGGAGTGAGATGCACCACTGACCGAGGCCTCCACAGTGGCAGGAAATTGATTGAGATATACCCAGATGGCCCTAGCAAGTAATCCATACTCCATTCTGCACAGAAAGGCAACCCTCCGCCCCCCCCCCCCCCCCCCCCCCGCCAAGGTCACTGCCAGTCTGACCTGGGAGAAAATTCCTTCTTGACCTCTCATATGGTCATCAGTTAGACCCTGACCATGGAAGCACAAAGCAGACAACCAAGCCTCAGAGAGATAATGCTTGATGCCACCTTAGGGCCCTGGCCCAACCGGTCCAATGTCCCATCTCCAGCCGTGGCCATCTCTGATGCTTCAGAGGAAAAAGAGACAAGCAAGCAAACAGAAACCCTGCCACATGGGAGGGAGAGGAGGGGGAAAGGGAGGATCCCTTCCTGATCCCTACAGGTGGCCAGCTGAAACCCTGAAACATGACCTTTTAGGAACATCCATATGAACCAGACCCTCAAGGCTGTCCTTGAACATCACAACCCCGCCATACAACCCCACTCAAACTGGTACAGCACTCTCTTACAACTAGTTTAGTATTGTGATTGCTATTTTTACACATTTTAGAAAGTTTCTAAAATGTTTGTGTAGCATGTAGGACTAATACGTTTACTGTATTGTCAGATAAACTGTTTTGTAGGATACTGCAGGTTACCTAAAATATAGTTTAAAGAACTGTTCTAAATAGATGGGGGAGTCTACAGTGTGGAATTCCACAATTTAGGAGAGCTTATTGTATTCATCAGCTGATGGCTTTGTATACTACAGATCTATTTTTAAACAGCAAGTTTTACATTCAAATAAAGAGAAGCAAAAAAAACCCACCATATTCCTTCTTGTTGTCTGTTTAGCTGCTGAAGTTTTTGTAGGTTATAAACTCTTTTATGAGGTTTTAGAGGGTGGAGTAGCAGTCATTTTGTTCATGTTTGGTCAACCATGGAGAGCATTTGCAATTCCCTCAACACAGAGTAATAAAGTGATTACAAAGTAATCTTCCACAATATGATATGTTTTAGTAACCCATGGAAGTCAGGGCCAATTATCTCAAAAGACTATAACAGATTAGAACACTAGAGATGCTCACCACTAATTTTAAAATGTAGAATTTTATCACAAACTTATTTTCAGAGACCTCAATAATAAACATCAGGACATTAGCAGCAGAATTAAATAATCAGGTAAGCTAAAGGCTCTGTCTAGAAGAAAATATAACCTGCTTTCAAGATACTCAAGCCCCAGAAGGGTATCTACACTGGCTTTGCAATAGGTCAATGTATTCCAAATAGGTCAGCTTCCTGCACAAGGCAAAAAATAAAACATCTACGTAGAAAAAGTAGCCATTCTGGGGAAGGAGTGTTCAGGTTAATAAGTTCCCCAATTCTCTAGTTTGAGTCCCATGGAGTCCCAGGAGAGTGGACAGGAGCCTTTTACTTACCGGGAACCTGCCTTTCTACACTGGAATCCTGGTGGGAGTTGCAGGACTTCAGCCTGTTAAGAAAAGAGATTTCCTGCTCAAAGGATCCTCTCTTAAAATTCAGTCACTAGTGTTTCTGGTGTGAGAAATATTATGGTCAAGTGACCCATCTTACTTCCTCTGTCTGAACTCTGTCAGCCCACAAGTAGCTCTTCTGCTGTAACTCCTGTCAGCCCAAACACTACTGTGAAATAGTGCCTGTGTGCATCCATCCTTATATATACATATGCAAATTAACTTCCTGTATAAGAAATAAAGTAATATTTTATAAAACAAACTGCTTGACTGGATAGCTTTTATTAAAATAGATGGGTGAAAGAGTGGATTGTGTGTAAATTAGAAGATTGAACCTATAACGCAATATAAGGACCTTAATGCTTTAATGTTATTTAAGGCTCTTTTCTTTTAAGTTATGAATTTTGCAAATCTGGACTAACTGATCCACAATACTTTCATCAGTGGAAGAGAGAAATGAATGCTCAAAAGAAGCTATAGTAGTTACTGCAGAATAGTTTGTGAAATTAAGTTATCAATTGGGTAGCTTTCTGATATATTACAATAAATTATCTCATGATGGCTCTCTACTAGGACACACAATTCTAAAATTCTTGTGAGTTCTGCTATAACTTCAGTCCTTGTTCTTAAAAATTCTTGGTGTGTGTATAGGATTTAAAATTCTCAATTTGCTTTGCTCTTTTGCTTTATTTTAAAAAGTGTCAATAATGCAGTTTTTCCAAACTAATAAAAATGTGGTGAAATGGGTTGTGAAAATAACCTTTCAATGAAAAGAAGCAATATATTAAAAACACAAAAATGTTTTGACAGCTTTTGTAATAAATTTTGAGAAACTGAATAAAACTTTAATGCATAGCAAATGTTATAATGCCAATGCTGTATCTGCAAAACAATACTGCTAATATTCTGAATACTATCCTGTGTTTTTTAATTTCAGCACTATATAATTTCTGAAGAATTGGAAGGATTGCATGCAGTTGTCACTAAACAACACAGTAGATAAGGTTTACCAAGTTGATTATACTAGGCTAACCTACAAGATAATATTATGAATAGCATTCCTGACACAAAAGATTAGGTACTGTAATTCAGTCTGAATAGGTATACATTACTAATGTCTTGTATAAATTCTCCCTGTGACAGAATATATGCATTTACATGCTACAGACATGCAGACAAAACAATTCTCATTCATTTATTAGAAAAGGAAATAATTCTCCTTCTTTATATTGTGACGTTTATCAAACAAAGAAGAAATAAAAGAAAGCATTGTATTTGGGTGATGAGATCAGCACACCACCACCATGTCTGGGGAAATTCCATGAAAAATGGTTTACCATGAACTCCTTGACACAACTGTTGAAATACAGTTTTCCTTGTTATCAGTACACAATTTATTGTTGTCGATACCAAATTTATCCTGTAAACTAAAGCTGACCAACAAAGTTGAACCAGAAATGTAAGCAGGTCACCAACTAGCTAGTTTTGAATCTTGTCTTATCAAAGCAATCATATTTGCAAAGAACAAGACATATCTTCAGAACACTTATCTAAACAACACTTACTTACAGTGTAGTGGTTACTTTTATTCTCATTATCATCTGCACAAAGAAAACATACCTATAATCAGTTCCCAACATTGCACAGCACATCTATTCAGAAATCCATCAAAATTCTCCTCTTATTTTTAAGCTGTATAAAGTTCATGTATAAATAACTGACATTTTAGTATAATCTATGCATTTATAAACCTAGCTAAAGAAATTAATTTGAATAACCACTTTATAAAAGTTTATTGTATACATGGTCTACTCCAACATATGTTCTTATAGGAAATGCTGATGTGGTGGTGTTGAAACAATAAAAATGTATATTATTGCTCCTCAGTGCTGTTTTTCCCCTAAATACTTGTTAAAAAATAATGTCCAGAATACAGTTTTCATAAAAGCTACAATAAACTGTCATTTACCTTTGTTAGAACATAAAAAGCATGAATTAGTTGAAGGATCAAAGCAATTGCTATATGGTAAATTTTCTAATATGAACATATATAAATTTCAGCATTTTGTGGGACACAGGCTCCTGGTTAAGCTCTCAGTAATACAAGCTGTTTCAGGCAGGCAACCCCATGTGCTATCACTGAGCCCCATTTGTTTAATTGGAACTACTCACATGGTTAGAAGTTATGGAATCAGGGCCAAATTAAAGTTAATTATTTTTCAAATTCAACAGACATGCCTACCCTTGTGCATTTTCACCAGAGCATAAGTCCATATTCAGACATCAGTTTCACAAGAAAGGATGGTTGTTATGCCAAACTCAGAAAGACGACAAAAAGGCTTGTCTGGCAGTAAGGATGACACTACCATGTGTGGAATGAACCACATGTGACAGTCACATCATTTACTTCATGCACTACTGGAAGACACAGGGATAGATAGTCAAAGGTAATTAGGTGCCTAAAAATGCAGATAAGTACATAGTGAGATTTATAAAAGCACCTAAGCACTCCCGTTGATTTCAAAGGCAGTTAGACACCTAACTTGCTTAGGTGCTTTTGTAAATCACATTTGGCACCTATCTACATCTTTAGGCACCTAAATACCTTTGAAAATCTGGGACTCGGATACTATGGTGATGAGGGCAGTGTAAGAGCCTACATAGAATAGAACACCACGTCATCTACACTGTAGGTGGGTGAACACAGAGAAAAAATAATTGAATTCCCCCCCCCCCCCCACAACCTCGATATAGAATTTCATTTTTATAATGTTCATAGCTCTTTTTATTCATTTTCACTAATGTGTGTGTGGACAAAGCTTTCTTTGGTCAAACTTTTACAGCCAGGGTGACTAGATGAGGAATTCTGGGGGCAGGCTGACTGACGTAAGAATAACCCACAGCCCAGAGTTCAGGGCACTCACCTGGGATGTGGGAGACCTGTTTTCAAATCCCACTCTGCCCGATACAGAGCAGGGACTTGAAGCCAGGTCTCCCGAATCCCAGGTGAGTTTCCTGACCACAAGGCTGTTGGCTACTGGGAGAAGGGGGGAGTCTCAATCTTCCCCTTTGTATAAATAAATAACCCTTCATGGCTGTGAATCCCAAGCTGAAACAGGCACCTAGTTACCTTTGAGGGTCAAGGCTTAGGTGTACCCCTCTCCTTGACTTTTTCTACTGGCTAGCTTAGGTGGATCCCTGCTCAGATTGCTGTCTTCCGAGGGTCCCTTTCTTAGGTGGCTAACTCTCCCCATGCATTGTATAGGGAGCCTGGGCACCTGACTCAGTGCTGAGAATTCCACTGGATGGCACGGAACCTATATCCCTTTGTGGATCCAGCCCCTCAATACCTTTGTAAATGTGTCCCATAGCGTCTAAGTCACTTTTGAAAATGGATTTAGGTGCTTTTGAAAATTTTACCTAGCATGTTTTCAATTTTCATATTCTTTCCTGTGTCTCAGGATATGCAGAATGGGGTCAGCAGTAAGCTTGTTGTTGGTTTGTACATTTCATAAAATCGGTTAGTATTCAATCTCAAAAGTTTCTGATTACTACACATTTCCACAGGTATTATGTTGAGGCATTGCACATGGAGCAATAAGTTATGCATGAACTTAAGTACCTTGCTTAATGAGGGCCAGAATGAAGTATTGATGGCTTTGGTACTAAATTTTGGTACTAGAGGTACTAAATTTTTCTTCCAGTAAATCTCTTGGTGAAAATATAGAGATAAAGGCCCAGACCTTTCAGCATTCTATTCTATTTTTTGTGGAGGCAATCTTGCTCATGCCAATAATCACATCAGCAATGATTTGTGAGAAACATTAGAAATCTAACTACTTGTTGACCATGCAGATTAGAGTTAAAGAGTCTGATTCTTTACCCTTATTCAGGTTGTTGTAAAAAACACCAGACAGAACTTTGGATAGGCATAACGATAAAGTGCCTTACTTATGAAAAGACAGAATGATATTTTCTTTAGCACAGTTACCTTATTTTTTGAACATGAGTTCTCCCATTCCTTAAATTCATTTTCAGATGTCAGAGGAGATCATAACACACAAACTATTTGATTAGCAATGATGATTCTATGTAACATGCCCTGAAATATCTTAATTCTGTGCCAGTTATGGAAGACGAGGGTAACAGATTAACTAGAGGGGATCAATCTGACTTTTTATAGTAGGTCAAGTAGTTCATTTTCAAATGAATACTTTATTTTTTAAAATACGGGTGAAAGTGGCTTCTGTAAAACTCCAGCTGGTTAGACTCAGAAAGCAGTGTATTGTGGTACACCTTCCTGGATCTTTACTTTGGAAATGTTAGCAACTTAGCTGCAACTCCAATAACAGTACTATAAAGGTATGGGCAGGCCCTTTTGCAGCCCAATGTGGTGCTGCAGCTCTGCAAAAAGTTATTGGGACTCAAGTTCAGGGCTCCCAAAGTTACAGTTCACACCCAAATCTCTAGTTAGGTTAACCTCATCTCCTGGTAGCTGAGGCTACAGATACACAACAAGCTAGCAGTGTGATTCCCAGCTTGTGTACACATACTCACGCTAGCTCTCATCTGAGGTAGCACACAAGACATAGTAGTATAACTGTGCACAGCTAGCCACCAGAGTACAAACCTGGGCCAATGGAAGCTGCGGAGCCAGTGCTCAGGGCTGGGGCAGTGCGCGGCGCTTCGCTGGCCCCTGCACCTAGGAGCCCGACATGCCGGCCACTTCCAGGAGCCACAAGGAGCCAGGGCAGTTAGGGAGCCCGCTTTAGCTCCGCTGCGCCGCTGACTGGACTTTTAGCAGCCTGATCAGCAGTGCTGACTGGAGCCACCAGGGTCTCTTTTCGACTGGGCATTCTGGCAGAAAAACGGATGCCTGGCAACCCTAAAGCAAGAAGCAGACTAAACCCACCATCTACTTTTTAATATTGGAAACCAACCAATAACAAGTCTAACCAGTACCAGGACCAACAAGAGGGAAATTTCTTCACACAACTAATGACAAGACTATTGTAAAGTTTCAGATTCAGTGGTTGCAATTCAATGTTCATGTGAAATCACGGGTGCAGCCTTATTTACCTAAGTCCCAAAATGGGCCCCCAGTTGGAAAAAACATTCAAGTGCTCCCACTTTCTATATCCTACTTCTTTTGTCTCACTCATCCAAAATGTCCATCCCAACCAATGCTATCCTTTCTTCACTTCCTTTCCTCTTCTGTACAAAATCCCTGGTGGCTAATGCAGTATTTAGGGTTACCATATTTTGAGTGTCCAAAAAGAGGACACTCCACGGGGCCCCGGCCCCACCCCCAGCCCCGCCCAACTCCGCCCCCTCCCCTGCTTCCCGCGAACATTTGATTCGCGGGAAGCCTGAAGCAGGTAAGGGGGGGGGAGGCGCGGCCCAGTCTGGCCCCCCCGGCGTGTCCAGGCTGGGTCGGCTCGGGCCCTGGGGTGCCGGCCCCGGGCCAGCCCCCGGCCGAGCACCCCCGGCCTGCCCACACTGCCGGCCCGGCCCCGCCGGCCCCGCACCACCAGCCCCCGGCCCAGCACCACTGGCCCCCGGCCACCAGCCCAGCACCGCCGGCCCTGCATGTCCCGATTTTCCCGGACATGTCCGGCTTTTTGGGATTTCCCCCCGGACGGGGATTTGAGGCCCAAAAAGCCGGACATGTCCAGGAAAATCCGGACGTATGGTAACCCTATAATACAACAGAAGCTGAAGAAAAAGCAGCCAGAGCCTGACAGTTCCCTATAGGGCCCACTGGACTTATGGGATCCGGGCAAATTTGAGACTAGAGCAAGATGTTTACAGCCCAATATAACGTGTTCTCCTTGTTCACTTTTAGATAAAAAGTGACAACATAGTTGAGTCACATTATAAATGTCATATGTTCAGGCTAGCATAGCATATTGCAAAGAAAGCAATTAATGTATAATTAGTTTGCTGAATAACTGTTCTTTAGAACGTGTCTTTCTAATGTAATATAATTACTAAATTTTTTTTGGAAATAACATCTCACATCACACTAGCATCCCTCTGAAGTCCGTATTTTATTTCATATTTAAGGTTCCAAGTGCCACATGGCCATTAGATGAGGAACCATATGCTACTGAAAATATTTATTGTTGATAAGGAGCTACCCTGTCAGTACAATAAACTCCTGCTTGGAGGGAAACAGCAAAACAAGAAAAGTGGGTTGCAA
This sequence comes from Malaclemys terrapin pileata, assembly GCF_027887155.1. Classification (NCBI taxonomy): domain Eukaryota; kingdom Metazoa; phylum Chordata; order Testudines; family Emydidae; genus Malaclemys; species Malaclemys terrapin. Next base: position 86,148,966 of record NC_071509.1, on the reverse strand, counting down.
CCAAATTTTTGCACTAGAGATCATTCAAAGACTTATTTGCTGAGACCTTGTATGGAAACAAATCTGGCACTTCAATTCCTAACAGTGACAGAAGAAATCAAGGTACAGACAACTCATTAATACTCTATACAGATGCAAAGATGAAGCAGTGTTGAATATACATCCAAAACAGAGTGACGTACTTGGCAGTCATGGAGGAAATAAAAAAAAACAGTATGAGGACAGAACTATACATAAAGGCTAGACTCTGCCAGGGAAAACCCTTCCGCAGCTGGGAAGCCACCTCCTTAGCTAAAAGAAGAAATTCATTTAGGAAAAAGAAGAACAGGAGTACTTGTGGCACCTTAGAGACTAACAAATTTATTAGAGCATAAGCTTTCGTGGACTACAGCCCACTTCTTCGGATGCAGTGGGTGGGCTGTAGTCCACGAAAGCTTATGCTCTAATAAATTTGTTAGTCTATAAGGTGCCACAAGTACTCCTGTTCTTCTTTTTGCGGATACAGACTAACACGGCTGCTACTCTGAAACCAGTCATTTAGGAGTTAATGGGAGAGTGAAGGAATTTGTTCCACTAAGTCTGACATGTAGTGAAATCGTGAACCTGTAAGCAAGAAAAGAGTTTGCTTGGCTTTAAAAGGATGGTCACTTGGCATAGAACAGTCTCTGCAGAATGTTAATACAACCAAAATTTTCAGTGTATTCCCCCACAGGATTGTTGGGTGCACAACAGTGTATTCTTCCAGCCCCACGTCAACCACACCCATAGATCCCAGATCCTGCATCAGGATCCTCTTTCCACACAGTTAGGGGCAAGTCCATGAACACAGGGTGCTCTCTGCACATGTCTGAGGGGGAGGAGGGATGTCTTCCAGCCTCTGGTGAAGAGGAATCTAATACAACCACCCATTCAGGGTAAAAACACATTTGGTAACTTCTGTTTGATCTGTTGGTATATCTTTACATTATAAATGGAATCAAATTGCCAAATCCTGAGAGGAACAGAGTACTTGCAAGTTCCATAAATATTAAATATCCATAAACATTTGATTCAATAAGTCTGTACAGTACTAACTCACAGTGTGCTAATCTGTACCGTCAATAATACACACACTCTCTCTCTCTCATGGTAATCTCTCTCCATTTCTGAACAGTGTTGTAAAAGCAGAGTGTTATATGGTTTTGCATCCCTGCCCAGTCTGGCTGTGAAGTCTTGTTTTACTAAGACCAAATAGCTTTTACAAATGATGCAGAATTTTTTTTAGTACAGCATAAACTGTTTTAAATAATTAAAAATAAACTATACTCACATAAATTAAGGTTATTTTGTTATGCATTACTCTTGATATTTTTATTGTTCACTGACCAATTTACAAAATTTGCAAGGGTGTCTCAATCATTAGTGCAAATTAGCAAGGTTATTTATTTAAAACAAAAATCAAATATATTAAAAAGCTGAAGAGATACTTACAAAAAAGTCCAACTCTCTATTAAAATACAAAAAATGCTGAAGTACAAAAATGATTCTAAGTATGCAATCATGTATAAAGAGTGATTAGCCAAGAATTTAAGACAGGCTAGTGGATTGAATGATGAGATAATCAAGTTGAGTTCTTCAGTTAATTAGCTATCTGAAACTAATACCCATTCAATTGCAATTAGAAATGTATACCATTTACATTATAAAGGAATTGTGCTTGAGATTACTTGAAAGTGACAAGAGAGGAAGAGGAAGGAAGCCACAGATCATACATTCACTGCTGAGCAATAAATATGAAACTACTTCTTAAAAATGCCAGCATGATTAAACTATTCCACTACCATAGGGTAAATATAGAATCAATATATTCAGATTGATGGCTCTACAATAGTTAATATCGCAAAACAGATTTCACTGTCCTCTCAACAATCCATCTGCTAATCACGGTCTCCCCAAAACATAGACCAACTCACCCATCACTAGCAGGGGCATTTTCAGGGCTCCCGCAGCTTCTCTGCCAGGGATTTCAGGGCATTCTTTCAGGGCACTTGGTTGGGCATTTCAGGACCCACCACCATCCTTTGCTGGGGCTTTTAACCCCATCATCCCGGGCAGAGGGGACTCACCCTCCCTCTTTCACTGAGAATCATAGCAAAAGTTGTGCACCATTAAAGTTACAAAAAGTAAAGGAAGGCAAAAATTAAGTAGTAATGTTAACCCAGTCTGAATTGCAATGTTAACCCAGTAACGTTAACCCATCCTGTATACTTAATGGTGTGTGTGTGTATAATTTCATCATAAACAGTAATATACTTGTCACTGGACTGGGACTCAGGAGATTTGTGTTCAGTTCCAAGCTCTGACAAAATTCCTATGTGACCTTGAGCAAGTCACTAGAACTCTCTTTGCCTCAGTTCTCCATCTGTAAAACGGGGATAATGCACCCCTTCCTCACAGGGATGTAGTGAGGATAAAATTATTCATGTTTGTGGGGTGCTCAGCTACTACATTGATGGCATCCATATAAGATCGAAAATATATAGATATTCAATATACAATGTAATACCTAAGGAAAAACAGGAATAGAAAATTATGCATATGTGAAATGTGACAGACTCGTTGTTACTGGAACCTAAACTTTTGCACTCTGGTGTGATTTTTACTATGCAATCATAATGTAGCATTAACATAGGTGTCCATTTAATTTCCTAACTTTCTTTAAAAGATAACAAAAATTAAAAGCTTGTAAAACCTTGAATTCATCAGAGAAAACTTGAAATAGGTGCACCTCGCATGCACCAAATAGTGTGCTCAGCCCTGACCTCTGTTCCAGTCCCTTTGCGCTGCTCTGGTGTCACAAGGGGACAGGAAGCTGGCAGACCTCCTCAACTGGGCAATCCCCACCCGTTAAGGGAACCTCTTAGTAGCCAAACCTGGCATGGCCAGCTCTTATGCCACCCCTATTTTGGCTCCTGGAGCAGGAATGGTTTATGGGTGGAGTACAAAGCACACTGACAACTGACAGCTGCTGCATTGGTACCTTAGAGCTGCAGCCAATCATGCGTAGCTTAGAAGATGGAGGCTGAAATAGCATCTGGTTGATCTCAAGATCACAAAGCAACAGACAGTTCCTCTTGTGACTCCCCCCCCACTACACCTAATGCTTACTAGGGACAGGATTGAAGCTTTTAAATATGTACCTAAAAACAATGAAACTTTCTATTGTAAGTATTCAGTAAGCAATTTTCCATCTGTGATAGCCCCATTATATCAAAACCAATTATTTTTTACTTCAAGCATACACACTAATCTGATGAAGAGTGCATTTGTACCAACTTTCAAGCTTCAGCCATTTTTGCTGTAGCTATATCTAAAAATGTCTGATTTTTTTATAATAGAAAAAATGTAATTTTTCACTCTACTCAAAATGCAAAAATAGTGGAAGGGATTGTGTTTAATCCTTCTAAGCAAACACACTTTCACACAGAATACAAGCATAGAAAATGTCACTTAAAAAAGACAAATGTTTCAGAGAGTTATGAACATGTGAAAAAGACTGTTATAATGGAAACTGTATTGCAACTTTACTGTAACTACTGTGGTGTTAGGCAGGGCCGGCTTTAGGCCGATTCAGCCGATTCGGCTGAATTGGGCCCCGTGCCAAGAGGGCCCCGCGCCAAGAGGGCCCCGCGCTGCAGCTGTCCGCCCCGCCCCCAGCTCACTTCCCCCTCCTCCCCTCCCCTGCACGCCCCGCCTCCTCCCCTGCTTCCCGCGAATCAGAGATTCGCGGGAAGTCTGAGATGAAGCAGGGGCGGGCCAGCAGCACGAGGTAAGCTGGGGTGGGGGCGGGAGAAGGGCTCCGGGGAGGCGCGCCCATCCCGCAGGCCCCAGCGGCTCTGGCCCGGCTTGGCTCCAGCCCGGCCCAGTCCCCGCGGCTCGGGGGCCCCCAGTCCCCGCGGCTCGGCTCGGGGCCCCCCCCCAGCGCGGCTTCCGCGACGCGGCTGGGATTCCCCCCGGCGCGGCTCGGCCCCTCCCCCCGGCGCGGCTTCCGCGGCGCGGCTGGGATCCCCCCCGGCACGGCCCCCCCGGCGCGGCTCGGGTCCCCCGCCCCCCCCCCCGCGGCGCGGCTCGGGTCCCCCCGCCCCCCCCCGCGGCGCGGCTCGGGTCCTGGGGGCGGGGCTTGCAGCAAGCCCCGCCCCCAGGAATCGGGCCCCGCTCTTGGTAAAGCCGGCCCTGGTGTTAAGTATCAGAGGGGTAGCCGTGTTAGTCTGAATCTGTAAAAAGCAACAGAGGGTCCTGTGGCACCTTTAAGACTAACAGAAGTATTGGGAGCATAAGCTTTCGTGGGTAAGAACTTCACTTCTTCAGATGCAAGTCTGAAGAAGTGAGGTTCTTATCCACGAAAGCTTATGCTCCCAATACTTCTGTTAGTCTTAAAGGTGCCACAGGACCCTCTGTTGCTTTTTACTGTGGTGTTGACCAAGTAACCTTTATAATGTACAGCAGACTGAGCTGAAACTAGTAAAATAAATTAAATAATGTTCAAAACATTATCTGGAAAAATATTTTTTTATACAATTTTTATGAAGGTTTCTTTTCTACAAAAAGAGGCCACCTTTTCAGGAAGGTGAAGGACTGATGGTGTAGGCAAAAAACAAACACGATGCATATACACTCAAAACACATACGCCTTTGGAAACAAGACATACATTCAAGTATGAGAGGGGTAGCCGTGTTTGTTGCTGTTTACAGATCCAGGCTGAGTCCTGTGGCACCTTATAGACTAACAAATGTATTGGAGCATAAGCTTTCGAGGGTAAATACCCACTTCGTCAGATGCGTCTGCTTATGCTTCAGTACATCTGTTAGTCTATAAAGTGCCACAGGACTCTTTGTTGCCGTTTACAAGTCATACATTCTTAATCTTAAAATAAACTTTTAAAAAAGTTCTGGAAATGCACTTCAGCTTGACCTCTGCTATTTCATTCTAAGCATGTCTGAGCAGAAAACCACTCAGGTTGTGTTATAATTTTTTGAGGTGAAAAACTACTGAACTCTACATTATAACTAAATAAACCTTTTCATTTACTTCACTCCTTGTGCTCCTCAGCAACAAGAAAATAAGACAATTCCAGAGTATTCTCAATCAAGCTCTCTAGAAAATTAAGTTTTGTCCATTATATTAACATTATATTTTGTGTAAATCTCAAAAGTATACTGTTTCCTCAAAACAAAGGGCTAAAAGTTCATTAAATTAAAATATGCAGATTAATTAATAAAATAAGGCCCTGATCCTGCAAATACTAATACAAGTGCTTAACTTGATACATTGTGAGTAGGCCTACACACCAGGAGTATACCTATACACCAGTAAGTGTATTCAAAATTAGGGCAAGAAAACACACTTTTTTTCTCTAATGTTAGCCAGTAATTCCGGTTCAGAATTTCCACTTTAGGTAGTCAGATAAAATCTATGAATGTCTCCATTCTGTATAAAACACATATTTTATGTTTTATTTATATGCTGAGAGATATCCACATCTTTTCCTGTCTCAGTCCTCCTTCTACCAGTAAAGAGAAAAACAAAACAAAAATAAACCTGAAATGGATTTCCTCATGGACTAGATATCTGAAAAAACTTTGAGAACCACAATATGTAATAGCTGATAAAAATTATTTGTCGTCCTTTCTTTTACATTCATACAAAAGAAAAGATTGTCATCTTGAGAAATAGTGCTTCTCGTGATAATCTCTTGCTCCTAAAGCACACTGCTTATTGATTTGTGTTGTCTCAATGGACATCTGCACAACGTGGTTTGTCATCTGTGACATGAAGACTAAGGGTGTGTGTGTGTGAATTTTATTGCCTGCAGCTCAAGGTATTTGATATGGAGGGTTGATTTCTTGAGTTAGAGGAGTCCCAGAAGTTCCCAAATCCCAAAAGTTTGTGTATAGTAACTACTATTCTCAGAGGATCCCAGATCTTTCTGGAGCGATATAGGGGTTCTTCCACCACTAGAGAGTGCCAGAATGTGAGGGTTAGGATGATCTTGGCCTGCAGGTCTCTCATGTGGGGTCCAGTGAGTCAGAAAATGGTAAAACAATTGCAGAGTATGTTTCCTGACGTGTGGGAGCAGATCTATTTTAGCAAAGACACAAAGATGGCTAGCATTTCAAGGATCCTTTTGGCTAATTAATCAATCCAACAAAACACCAGTAAATTGCATCCATTATCACATCAGACCACCCTGAGAAATACAACTGAGGAGATAAGGACAAAATTTACTGTAATTAATGGTGTGTAAATAGCAGAATCCTCCACAATTTCCAATGACATTTGAACAGAAATGCATTTGGTGTATAAAAGATAGTAGGTATTTTCTGCTACCCAGTGTGGGCATGTTCCTTTTGATTGTGACCTGCAGAAGGAGGAAGATGAAGGGAGCAGAGGGTGTTTTTCTATTCATTTTCAGGAGCAGGGGAATAATGGCAGGAGTTACAGCAGAAGAGCTACTTGGGAGGCAGAATTTATTTACGGGGGGAGAGGGGGAAGGGGCCCAATTTAGCTGACTTTACTTGAGAGATCAGAAGTGATTCTGTGAGGTGTCTTGACATTTTTTTGTGAGAGGGGCAGGTATTTCATTGCCAGCCTCACCACTTATTTTGGACACCAGCCAACACTGTGGATTTCACAGGTAATTCTCACTAGGAGAACTTCACAGACTGGTTCCCTGAACAAAGAGGGCCCAGCCCTAGCCTGATCCATAAGGAACCTTGGAGGAGAGGTAAATTTGGCTCATTATAATTGCCTAGGTGATATAAAGGATAAAAGACAGTGTCTAAGTACCTCAGTCCTAAATTGTTTAAGTCTATATACACAGTCAATAAAACCTTGAACTGAACCTATTCGTTTACTACCAAACATTGTAATTTTGGAGACATCCACACTAGGCAAAGATTGTTATTAATACTTTGAACCCCTATGCCAAGAAGCAAGTATGAAATCTATGTTCTGTTGCTTCCAGATCAATTTTAATGAAAGCCCAATTAGGAGATAAATACAAAAATCAAGTTTGGAGAGCTGAGCAACATGAACAACTGTATGCCCCATTAGGAAAATCTAGAAATAGCAATAGACATTGCAAAATTCTATCATAATATGGCCTTCTATGCTAAACCAATCAATCCAGTATTTATGTCAAATATTTAATTACTTGGAATTTTCAAAAAGAAAATCAATTGAAATTTGCAGATTATTCCACAAAAATCCAGAAAATCTGTGCATAGTATCAATAGGAGAAAATGTTAGGAATTATTTTAATATAGTGTGATTTAACTCAAAATGATCTGTTCCTCGAGGATATACCCTACCTCAAACTCTGTATAGATATTTCTCTATTTTTTCTTTAATTTAACATGGCGGTAAAACAAATTAGTCAAGCTAAGAGATGAAATGTCATTACTTCTTTAACAATAAATGGAGGGGAGTTAAAAATATAAAGACTATAAAGCATTTTAAAAATTGGAATTCACAGTTTATTTCCCCCTTTAAGGGGAAAGGTGGTTAAAAGGAATGAATTCCAATTTTCTAGGTGACATGCAGTGCTGAAAAAGCTTTTCAAAACAGCTACAAATTTCGTAAAAGGGACCTTAAAATGGTAATGGGTTTGTGTCTCCAAGATATTTATATTGATTTTCTTGGGTTAGATTTTGTTCCGGCTAATTAACTTTCAGCCATTTCACCTGAACTATGTGTCATTTTTCAATAAGTCTTTCATACACATTTTGAATGAGCCTGAATTAAAGTTTTGTAATAAAAAAAACTAAAGTTAGAGAGGGATATCCTGATTGATATCCGTTATAGACTGATAACTTTTTCTGATTTGCACCATCAAGGGAGTTTTCTTCAAAAAAAAGTTTCCCTTTCACTTAGGAAAACAAGTGTTTAGTTCCCCCTCCCCCCCTTTAAGGTGCTCTCATTTTCAGAACAGCTCTCTCAAATTTAACTTGTTTTGAGGTAGGTCTTCATATTTTAGTCCCAGTATTCCCTAGGTTCTAAATTTGTTAGCCTCTCAATTTCATAGTTAAAAATTATTTACTTCAGAAATAACGAATAATGCTACCCAAGTAACAAAAAGAGTAAATTTCTTTCCAACAAAATGAAGAAAGGCACTAAAGGAAGGAATCTTGCAGAATTTTAAGCATCCTGCAAGAAAAATGTGTGTGTTTTCCACCCACCCACCCCTTCATTTGTATGCTACAGACCTGCAATAAATGTCCATTTCTGGGAGAAGAGAATATTCTAAACACTTCAAGCAAATATAATTTAAAAACAACTTACACAGTCCCTGTCAAGTAGTATCAGAATTCCTCACAAACATTCACAAATGTATCCCTGCCACACTGCTGTGAGGTAGGGAAGTAGTAGTATCCCCACTTAACAAATGTGGAACTGAGGCATAAATAGATTTTAATGACTTGGCCAATCTGATACAGCAAGTCTGTGGCAGATTCAAAAACTGAACCCAAGTTTCCTGAGTCACAGTCCAGCACCTTGAAAACAGAACTACGCATCCTCCCTTACCACAAACCGTAGCCCCCCAAATTTCCAGTGGAAGGTACAATTCAATGTGTAAAAAGTGATCCTTAAGTACATAAATTAATCAGCCATAATATATAACTTTATGAAACATAGTTTTGTTGTTAATGATACCTTTCATAGACCTGTATAAATTTAAACTGTACAATATATTTCAAGGTTCATCACCAGGTAAGAAACACACAAAATAAAGCTATATATTGCTAATACAATTTAACTGTTATAGTTAGACATTTGAATCAACTGCAGTATACTATGAGATTTGATAGTATTTGTTAAAAATCCCAATTTGTACATTAAACATGGCATTTGTTAAATATGATTTTATCTTATTTGATTTTCAAATTATATCCCTGTAGAAATTTATTTCTCTATGTATAAACCATGAAAATTTTAGTAAGCCTTACATAATATAAATAAAAAGTAATTTAATTCCCCTTATTTTTAGTAGGGAATGCCCACTATATTAGCAACACAATTAGATAAAAACAACATTTCCTATTCTCTTCCTGGTATGCAAACAAAGTAAACTTCAAGACGTGCCTTGTATCTGAAAACCAGTTGGAGGAACTACACACTCCTTTTTAGTTTCCCTGTGCTTCTCTCATAAAAGAAATAAACAAATAAACACAGAGTAGAGAACCCAGGATCTATTTCAGGAAGCCTCAGTTTGCCAGAAAGAAAACACTTTATAAAACTTCTCATGATAGACAAAGTGCATATTATTAATATGAATTTGAAAGAAGTTAACAGAAAGCACACAAGCATCAAGTCAGAAGTAGTCAAAGTATTTTGTATTATGCATGTTATGTTCAGTCCTCATTTAAATCTCTGCATTGCCTTTTCAATGATTTAATCTATTCCATATGTAGTAATTGATATTTCCAGTATCACCAAAAAGAAATGGAAAAAACAAATGCAAAACAATCAAAATAATATTTTTTTGCAATGGTTAGTCAATATGAAACTTTCACTCAACATTTAAGTCAGCAGTGTTTTCCTTTCTCTTATTCACTGAACTCTAATGCAGATGGAGAAAGTAAATAAAAGAAAGAACTGCAATTCTTGATCTCTTGCCAGTTTACAGTATTAGAAAAAGAATCTGCGCCACAGATTGGCAGTCATCCATATTTACAGTAGGCTATCGGTTTCACCCAACAGGAAGGACAAAGGATTCAGTGTGGTGTTGCTGGTTTTGTGTGCTTCAGACGTACTCTTGAAAGTAGTCAATACGAAAGTAAAACTTCATACAATTAAACCCATATTTTTTCAGCCCCATTCTTTTTGAGACCATTAAGAAAACTCAAATATGTTCAAAAAAGAACATGCAAAGGAATGAGAAATGTTAGGGTAGTAGTAATATCAACAATTTAACTTATGAAAGCCAACTACTTGAATAAGAAAGTAATGTACTGGTTAAAATGGTTTAGTTCATATTTATATTTCCCCCAAACCTGGAAGCATAGAGTGTATGATGTTTTACATCATACAAGGTTTGGAGATATCTACATCAATTTATATAACAGAGCTGGCTAAAATTGGAACTCCAACCTTAACTCTGAGGTCCAAATTCATTGCTGATGTAATTCTACTGGTTTCGCTAAAGCTGCACCAGCAGAAAATTTGGCCTTTTGAGGATTTAAACCTCAATCCTGAGAGTATATGAACATGGTTATTTTCCTGAAAATGAGAAACTCCTAAGTGCTCTTCTCTGAAGATGTACTTCTTGGGGGATTACCACTCTTAGGGTTGTCTACGCACCTACCTAGAGACCTAAGGCAAAATTCCTACACCTTTTTCTAAACCATTTGACCTGCTTGGGGGAAGAAGGGGGGGGGGTGATTTTGGTGCTGTCCTTGCTGAGGTACATAGGCTCCCAGCAGTATTCCAACAGTCAGTTTCTTTGAAATGAGGGGTAAAATACCTCCATAATAGCAGCCAATTAAAACATCAATAAAATACTAATATGAAATTTCAGCCGCCTCAACTCTATAGGGAGAAGAACGGTGAGTAATTCACTGAGATTTATTTCTTCAAGGACGAGTAACAAGTAAGAAATTGCCTCCTCTCGGAACATATCCCCCTCAATGGATACCCACACTTGAAGCCTAAAAAGCTTCTAGGATGTCTCTTAAAAACATGAGAGACTGCAAGAGGCAGTAAGAAACAGCAAGCAAAACAGAGGTGCTTTGAATAGTACGAACACCCACACCGCAGTGCACCAGGGTTCCCCCATTGATGTGTGCCTAAATGGCTTCTCTAGAGGTACTTAGTAGGGGATACCAGCCACTGAAGCTATAGAGCAGGAAATGCAAGAGGAACCAAGATAAGAATAATTGCTTTCCGCTGTACCTGAAACTTGGCTGGCACAGGATCCATACCCTTGGCCCTGGGGACAGAACGAGTGAACATCCCCATGGCTCCACTCACCTCAAACCAGCAAGCGGTGCAGGTCTCAGTGCAGCTCCTGTCAAGTCTGGGGCAGTAAATATCCCAGCAATGTAGACCTTCCCCGAGTCCTGTGGGGAGGGTGGTGGTGGTGGGGGAGAATGAAGATACCAGTGACTCCCTAATTTCAGATTTGGGAGGGGAAGAGTAGATTCTGGCAGCTCCAAATCTCTCAGGCCTGCAAAACTATGAAGATCTCATTATCTCCCCACACCCAGACATAGCAGAGTGAAAATCATGACATCTCCTTTCCCGACTTCAGGTCAGGAGTAAAGGAGAGTGAAGATCCTGGAAGCTCTGAATGACTAAATGAGCAGAGAGAGAAAGGAAGGGGAGGAGAGAGTGAGAAAAGATTGAGAGGGGAGGGGTGAGTGAGAATCACACTAGTGATGGGGAGAGAGATGGGATGAGAGAGCAAGAAAGATGAAATGAGAGGGAGGTGAGAAAATGAATGAATGGATAAGACAGGATGAGCAAATGGGACAATATGAATGAGAGTGGGAAAGGAAAACTGACAAGAAGGAACTGGATTAGGACAGAGAAATGAGAAGAGGGAGTGAATACGGGGGAAAATTAATGAGAAGACAAGTGGAAAGAGAAAGAAAAGACTGGATGACAATAGGTGGATTGAATTATGGAAAAGAATGAAGGAGAATCAATAAGTGGAGTGACTAGACCAAACGCATGAACAAATTTGGGAATAAAGGGTTGCACTCAGAAGTATTAAACTCCCATTCAGTCAGCCAATCATTTCACTCTCAGAAAGGAGAGAAATTGGACCTCCAGCTATGTGCAGGTAATATCAACCTATGTGTTAAGTGGAATTTATCAACTCTGCAATTTATCATGCACTTTTGATGACCTCACCTGCGCTCTGCTCATTAGTCTGCATCTGGCAACATTCCAAATATCCAAGTAGTTTTAATAAGCCATTTAAAAATAAATAAGGAAACCGACCTTCCTCCAAATATTTACCTTTTCCCCCAAAATGTGCACTCTTTGCCCCTTCCCTACACCTCAAGATTACCACCAAAAAAATTTACACTGGTCCACTGACAATATTCAGTCCTCAACCTAAAAATGGACTTTACATTCCCAGCTTTTCAGTGGAATACACAACACTTGCTTCCAATCCTGGATGGGCCTGAGATATTAGATTTAAAATTCAGAACGATTTTAGAAATACAAAAATTATTTTAGGTAATTCTTGGTCTGAAACAGCCTGGATTAGTTTACCTTCTATATATGATACGGACCTCCTTCATAAAGCACTTTGAGAGCTACTGATGAAAAAGTGCTGTATAAGAGCTAAGAATTATTTCTAAGCTATGGTAGTGAGAGATACCAATAACCATTAGACACAATGTCAAATGAAGCAAGACACTGGTTGGCATGCAAAGAGTTTTAAACCTCTCCAGATGAAAGCACAGATACCCTCTCTTACAGGCCTGTGGGAAGGACTTTGCTGGAATTACCATGTGAGAAAAAAAAAAATGGGTGGGCTCTTCAAAAGTGCCTAAATGACAGGAGAAAATGTCCCATTAAAAGTCAAGTTTTACCAATTAATGTGGAACTATGTCCCTACCTGTGAAGGGAATAATATGTCTATAGATTCACTTTATCTCTGAAGAATTTAGAAAGGCAGCTCAGGTCACTAGAGTCAGAAAGTTACTCACTTTGCAAGCTGAAGTCACTGCCACCAAGAAAGTAACCCTACTTGTACAAAATGTTGTACATCACAGGTATTGGGAAGCACAGAAGCAACTTTCATCAACTTTGGTCCCATTCCACAACACCAAAAGTTTTAAAATCTGGGGTATGAAATTCACCATCCCCTCATGAATCTCACAATAGGATGCTGCAGAAACACTTGTCCACCTTCGACATGTTTGTCAAGGACTAAAACAGTTGTCAGACTTTAATGAAAATTACCTTTATCCTGGACTGCAAGACAAAGAAGATATATGAGCACTTTCTGTAGAGGTATATGAAAGAATCCATGTGAGCCTTTCTACACCGGACAGAATATCTTTTGCACTTGCAGCTGAACAGCCTTCCAAGCAACTAGGACAACTTGAAACATTTATTGAAAAACTGCACCTACTTCCCTAGTTCAGTGATCAGATGTAGCCAGACTCTCAGTCTCATAGGATCAGTCATTACCATCCCTAACATGACCAAGAACCATATTTGCCTCTGCCCATAAGAGATTGTTAGGATCATCTAACCTGTGTCTTTCCTGAGCTCAGTCAGGAACCTTGTTGCCGAAAGTACTGCTGTGAGAGCATATATTATTAGCTTCTCTTCCTCCGACAGGAAAGCTTACTAAGGCAGATACTGACAGTCCGGTTTAAATATACTGGAGGGGGAGAATAACCAACCAAAACAAAAAAACCCACAGAAGTTTTTCCTGTTGTTGTGAAGGTGGCTTAGAACCCTACAGCTTCTGCTTGAAATGACACTAATTGCTTTAAACACTGGGTTGACGAAGTGCCCCTGGTTCAGATAAAATACAAGTTGACATCTTGTGTGGTTCTTTTCTTTTTTGCTTCTTTTATAGGCAGAGGAAGAAAGTGGCTTGACAACAGGCCAGAGAGAACAAAGGATGGCTTGTCTCTTTAGTCTTCATGAAACTTGCCTCAATTTTTTTATCCCTTTTATTTTTTCTCCATCATAGAGCAGATAATTGGTATTCTGCTAAATCTAGATATTGTAGTCTGACAAATGCAGCCATGCATTTCTGAAAGAATCTATGTCAAAGACAGCTGCCATCACTGCCTTATAGCTGACATCAACAGATGTCAGCCCCCTATGACTTCTTGTGTTATAAGTCAGCTTCATAAACTCCTGGTAGACACTCTGTTTGGGGAACAGGTCCCTGTATATGTGAGCCTTCTTCGACAGCTACAACTGGCAGCACCCAAGGCAGTTTCCAATGGAAGCTGCCAGCACTGCAGACTAGTGAACCCTGAGTTCAAGGACATCCAATACTTCAAGTCATAGTCATGGGCCACAATGCCATAGTGTCAGTCAATTTGGGTGCTGCTCACAGTAGCCTCCCTCACTTGACTCTTGTAGGGAAGAATAATAAAGTGGACACTAGATAAAAGATATTTCCAAAAAGAACCTCAGGAGTTAGCTAACTTTTACCGTCCAGCGCAGAATAAACTCCTAGGCTTAAGGGCAGCTGGGGGCAGCCAGGGGACTCCGCACACCGTCCCCACCCTAAGCACGGTTCCGCAGCTTCCATTGACTTGGAACCACAATCAATGGGAGCTGCAGGGGTGGCGCCTCTGGATGGGGCAGCGTGCAGAGCTGCCTGGCTGTGCCTCTGCCTAGGAGCCAGAGGGGGGACATTCTGCTGCTTCTAGGAGCTGCCTGATGTAAACATCACCCGAAGCCTGCACCCTGCACCCCCTCCCATGCCCCAACCCCCTGCCACAGCCCTGATTCGTCTCCCACCCTCCGAACCCCTCGGCCCCAGCCCAGAGCCCCCCTCTCACACCCTGGACCCCTCATTTCTGGCCCCATTCCAGAACCTGCATCTCCAGCCCAGAGTCCGTACCCTCTCTCATATCCCAGCCAACTGCCTCAGCCCGGAGCCCCCTTCCATACTCCAAACCGCTCAGCTCCACCCCCCAGCCTGGAGCACCCTCCTGTACCTCAAACCCCTCATCCCTGGCCCAACTCTAGAGTCCACACTTCCTCCCGCATCCCAACCCACTGCCTCATCCCAGAGCCCTCTCCTGTACCCTGAATGCCTCATTTCTAGCCCCACCCCACCCTGGAGCCCGCAGCTGTAGCTCTGAGCCCCTCCTGCCCCCCCCCCCGCCCCCGGAGACAGCCTGGTGAAAATGAGTGAGTGAGTGAGTTTGGTGGGGAGTGAGAGACAGAGGGAGGGGAGGATGGAGTGAGCAGGGGATCCTCAGAGAAGGGGCAGGGCAGGGGTGGGGCCTCAGAGGAAGGGCGGGGCAAGGGTGTTCAGTTTTATGCAAGTAGAAAGTTGGCACCCTAGAGCCTGCAGGGTTTTCACTGGAGACCAATTGCAGAGAAAGCTGCTTCCTGGTCACAAGAGAACCACCAGATTTTGGTGAATCTGTGTTGAGACCAGTAAAACTTTGGACTTCAGCAAATTACGCAGAGGATTCACTTCATCTGCTACTGAAATACAGCCACCTCTAAGATTAAATAGAGGAACAGTTTAACCCATCTGACGGCATACAGCAACACAAAGCATGAGTTGAGGTTTAACTGAATTTAGATTAGGTCATCTTTTCCCCGCATCTAATTTAAACTGCAGGGAAGTGGGGGGAATTGAGTGAAACGTAAATGGAATTTCCCACATTACAAGTTGGTACGAGAACACTCTGGTCATGAGAAAAGAGCCACAGTCTCTTTAATAAGCCCAAGTAGCTAAGATTTCAGTTTTACATCTTATCTGCAAGATCATTTTTAAAATGTGGAGGTCACTAAACTGATTATGAGTAAAAGCAGCAATTTACATATTCAGCTGCAAAATATATTAGAACATCTCTCAAAACAAGCGAACTTTAATTCCCACCCCTTCAACATGCCCTTCCACCACCCCACACACCTCCTGTGCCAGAACAGGAAGTGAGATGGCTGACTCAGGAGCTGGCTCTGCTTATTTTATACCAGTGTAGAAGTTCCCAGTGGCCAGGGAAATTCTTTGCTGGCCACTTGCAGACAGAATGTGGCTGCTTTGTGCCATATGTGTAGCGAAGAAAGGGCTAGACTGTAATTGAACATGTGGCTCAACTTTAAAAAAAAAAAAACTTCTGTTCTTTTGTTTTCTTCCAGTTTTTGTCCAAAAATCCTGCTGTTTTCCCTTCTCCATGCAGTTAGAAATAGAACCAGACCTGTTACTCAGGAGCAAGTCCTCCCCTCCATGGGAATATCCAGGTGTTATAGTAAAACAGTATTGCATCAAAATAAGGGAACACAGTAAAGACATTATGAGTCACAGAATACATCTATAAGTTTATAAAAGTTAACGTATATCAGAGATTTTTAACTAGTTTATCTGACTTAATTAATCTTTTTCCAAGCAGTTCAGCTGTAGGAAGCATGTCATTCTCTTTTTTTGAAAAATCCTTTTGTTCCTTTCAGTCACTTGTATAGTAGGCACTTGTTTTTGCACCAGTGATAAAATACATTTATTGCTTGCAATCACCAGGATTCTATACTTAATGTAAATAGATCATGATATATCCCCAATGGAAATTTTGTGAAAAGAGCATAAAAATTGTTGTTGTTGTGGGGAAACAGAACAATTTTGAACTCCTTCCAAAACATGAGACTAACTTGTGAATTTGAGTGACAGGTCTGCTTCTGACATCAAGCTGCATATAGAGAATAACCTCATTTTTAAAAACACAAAAGAGCAGGGGAATTGCTTGAGAAATTATTGGATCTACAAATTATTGAAGGCCAAATGAATGCGAGTCTTCTGCAGTAACTATTTAAAAAAGACAATGTATAACAGTAGAATAAAAACTAGGTGTTTTGTATCTAGCAGCCTTTCCTCATTAGACGATAATCAGCGCTAGGTAAAATTTTGGTCCAAGAATATGCATACCATATTTCTCAGGCCCATGGCTTGTCTTTGTTTGTTGTAAAGATTAAAATGAAAATCCAAAGAAATAATATTAATTTTAATACTATTACATCACATCATTAATATTGGTGACAAGAGCTAGACTTCATCTTTCAGCAGTAATGTGAGCAAGAATCTCTTTCTCATATCATCAATCATTAATCTTCAGTTTGTTTGTATTTATGAAGATAGAACAAACCAAATATTTTAGCCCCAAAACTGAGGCAACTGAACTGCAGGATAAGAGTAGCCACACACAAACACCAAAAAACATCCTAAACCAACACACGCACACACATTTGGAAACCTTGTATCTCCCCCACTAAGCAGGTGTATCTGCTACTCGATCAATGATATATTTAATTGCTGCAAATTTAAAATAAGATTTGTAAATACTAATCATGGCAATATTTGGTATTTACTTAATATATATTTTTAGCACCTATCTATGCAAACACTGAAATCATAATACAGAGTTACAGTATATAACTAGCTAAATTTAGCAACACTCAGTTTCTTGAATACAGACTCTGGAACCTCAAACACCACAGACATTCACTTCAGTGTGGAGAAACCCTACAAACTATATAGATGCTTTCATGAACCAACCAAACAAGAAAAGTCATTATTTGTTTTTGGTATGATACAAATATTATCAGGAGCCAAGAATCATACTGAGACTTTATTTTTTAATTGCAAGTCTACTGTTCTTTTTCAGAACCTGTCATAAAATCCCATGGATACTGTTAATGCTTGCTATTATATTACCTACAGTCATTGTCCTGCAAAGCTAAAGAAGTGTTCTTTTAATGAATGATCTGGGAAAAAAAAATCACTAAATATGGAGAACCAATGCCTAAGAAAACAAACTCTTACCACATCAGCATTCTATAATATTAGGAAACTATTTGCATCATGCAGCTTGTGCTATATTACTTAGTGATCTCATCCTTACCATAACAAATTATCTGCCAGAAAAAGACCTTGAAGGTCAACACTGGCAACAATTAAAAAGTAATGAAAAACATTCATCCCTAAGGCAGAGCTACAATTTCTTAGTTTGAAGCAATGTGCTGTATATTTTATTAGCTATCATTTGTTTAATTATTCATTAACAATCCTCTTATATTCCATACAGCAATCTCAGGTTCTGAAGATTTTCATTTGAAATGCTCATTCCAATTCAAGAACAAATATCTTCTAAACTAATTTTTTGATGAATGTTATGTTAACAAATTAAGGAGTTTGTTTTTGTTTTTAATTTTGAACACTCTTTCTCAGACCTGGACCGTATGCTCTGTCTTTCCAATAAAGACATTGTGTGTGTCCACATTCATCTGGTGCAGTATCCCTGAGAAAACACACAAGTTTTCAACCAACTACCTCTTTTTTTTTTTTTTTTTTTTGCCAGCCAGGATCATTTTTATTCTGGTCTCATATGCAGTAGCAGCTCACACTAGCACAGTATTTTTTCAAAAAGAAACTCAGTGAGTTCAAATAAGGAGATAGCCTCATAAAATAATTTTATGCTGTAAGTGCCATTTTACTTCCAGAATCTCAACAAGTAAATAAAATCCTTTTAAAGCCTTAATAGAGAAATAAGGAGTTGCTAGGACAAGCAAGGGTTAGATTGGTAGTGTCTGAAGTTTTTAATTTACTTTTCCACAAGGACACGTGCATTTATGCCCCAACTGCAGGTCACAGATACTAGGGGAATTAAAATAATTTGAGATGTGAGCAAAACCTTATCACTTTGAGGCATAAAAGCCTGTGCTAGGGTCCCCAGTTAAGAATTTCATTAATGGAAAACATTAAAATATTTGAGCATAATTTGTGTTTTTTTGTAATTTAGTCACCTTTTTTTTTTTTTTTTTTTTTGCTTTTTTTCTTTCCTTCCAGATATATACCTCACATTCTGAAGTATACTTTTACATTACACTAGTCAGTTATGATGCCAAAGGTTAAAAATTTTATAAGTATACATTAATAAAATAGTGATGTGAGGGAAGAGAAGGTTGCCTAACAAAAACATACATTCATTTAGAAGTACTCTGAATTTTCTGGTGAACACAGTAAAGTGAGCAGAACCCATAAAATGTGCATTTCTATCTAATGAGGCAAATCGCATCTAATGCTCTCAGAAAGTATTTATTTGGCCTAATTAAACCCACTAGATCCTGGAAAAGAAGACAGCATTGTTCTCCAGTAGTCCTTGGTAAAAAACAAGCACATACAGAGAGTTACAGGAAAATAGAGATTTACAATGCAAGTAACCTACTTAAAGCACTAAGATGTACTGACACTTCAGGCTTGATCCTGAGATATGCTCAATACCACCTAGAAGATGCTGAGTAAGTAGTGGCGGGAGGGGAGTATTTCCAAAGCACTTATTTTTAAACACAAAGTTTATTTTTAATGCAAAACAAATTTCCAGGCTCATAGAGGAAATTCATTTTGTGATAAACAATTTGTTCTGGGCAGTAGCTAAAGCTAAAGCTATGTAGCAGCCACCCTAGAATATCATTTATGATGTTTATGAGAGAAAAGTGTAGACTGCAGAGCAGAAGGGAAAGGAAGGCACTGAGGAACTTCAGATCTAGGACTAGACTGAGACCCCCACCCCCCACCCCCATCTATCTGGCACTACAAACAGTAGAAAATATATGCCTGTAAAATGCTCCTGCTCTGGCCCTCCAGACCTTTTTGATACCCAAATGGGGTAGGGCATGTCCCATTGCTTCTTGTCCTTCTGGCAGAAAAATTGGCATATCGGGCAAACCTATGAGAATCTGGAAGAGTGAAAGTCCAGTAAGTAAACTGAAGAGATCATGAACAGTATCCATTGACACTGTGTTCTCCCCTCCCGCCGCCTGTTGCTGGTGAAAGAAATGGATCTGTGGAGGTTGGCATCCCTCGCTTTGAAAAAAAATTCTCCTTGGCCTCCTTAGTGAACTCAGCCATCTTGAACCTGTTCCTTGGGGCTCTTGCTACAAGATGAGGGTCTAGAAGTCTTACTACGCAAGACATGAAAGGATATCCATGAGGACATGAGCAATCCTGGTGAGCGAAAGAGAACCATGAAGATTTCTTGCTCTCCACCAAGATGTTCTTTTCAATATGGAGGTTCTAATGAGCTTGAATCAAGGCCTCCCCAATAAATGTTATTTCTATGAATGGAGTGGCAATGAGTCTGTCTTTTCTGGCATCATGCCCTTAACCAGAGGATGCTCTTCCCTGTAAGCTTACATGTAAATAGCAGGGACACCAGCAGGAACGGTCTAATATTTGTAAAGAAGCCAGTATAATGAGGGACTCTAAGCACTACTGAAATACAAATAATAAACAACCATCATCACTACACATGAACTTGGAAAACAAACAGAAGTTGGCCCAGACTTTTTTCATTTACTTGTCTGATAAATAAACTGGAGGTCACACTGGCATGTCATTCTATCCTATTATGTATAGGTTATAATATTCAGCTCATCACGGCAGTATCAGAGTATTTTCCAGTAGTACATTAAGCATCGTGACTTACATCCATCACATGTTGTTTGTTCTCTCCTCTTGCTCCCAGAGGGAGAAGTGGGTGCAGTGGAGTGTCTTGGTTTAGTTGGGTTTTGTTGTTATTGTTGCTTTAAGCTCATGCTGTACCCTCAGGTTCCTATTAGAAAACCACCTTTTCAGGATGGGTGACTTCAGTTTTATACACAGGCATGATCTCAAAACATCTTTCAGGGACGCAGTAAAAATAATGTTTAACCCTAAAGAGATTCAAGCATCTGGCATATCGCAGGTTTCCATGACCATATCCTTGATGTCCTCATGGAAAAGGAAACAGGCAGGGCTTTTGCCTAGACTTCAATGACCTATTGTGTAACAAAATCCAGGATTGTTCCACTGCTTCCCAGAGCATATCAAAACTCCTCTACTGCCAACACTCCTTCTGCGAGGCGCACTCAGCCTCCTCAGAACTTTCTAGAACCTTCCATCTTGCTCCAGAGTGAAGGAAAGGGTTTCTTTCTCTAGGGATCACTCACCCTTCTCACACATTTCTAGAATTTGAGGGTGCCAGATGACCAAGGACTGCCATCCCCTGCTAGCTGGAGTTGAATCAGTGTGGAGCTTAGAGAGACTGAGACAAGAAGGCATGGTGATGTTTACTAATTGATTTAATCATGTTCAAGAGACTCTTGAATATGGTTCTGGTAAGGAAGTATCATTTATTTGCAAAATGTTAAGTTACCTAAATGGAGGAGCCAGCTCAAAAAATTGCATGGAAGCAGGAGACAATGGCTGATCAATGTACGTGTTTTAACATAAATACTTCATTTTTCAAATGGAATACATACGACTGTTTTATTTCAAAACAAATCCTAACTCCTACCACCCACATAATTTATTGTAGCTAGTCTTTACAAAATGTTCTCTCTCTCTACAATTCTTTGTGTTCTAAACCAAATTCACTTGAGAAACTAGCCTTTCAGTACGAAAAGTAACACTAATTTGCTGAAGTAAAGACTTATCTAAACATGATATGGAACTTTCTCTTTGCAAAATCTACAGAACTTTCTTAACAAGCTGGTAGAAGCAATTTAGAATTCCAAAGCAGATCTCTGAAAGTGTGCAAATATTTATCAAATTAGGTACACGGGGAAGCTAATGCCAAGAGTGCTACTGAGAGTAAACATATTTCTGTTTTAAACACTTGTGACCAAATATAAAGCTTATTCTTATTGAGTAAAGGGTACTAAGAAAACCAGATCCTTCAATAGGAGACCAGACAACAGGCCTTTATGAGAAGCAAACATCTACAACAATTCCCGATATTTTATGCATATCGGTACAACTAAAGAGCAGCTTTTAAACCAGTAAACTCTAAAAAGTGATGTAAGTACAGAAAAGGACCTAGTCACCAAATACACCTCTACCCTGATATAACGCGACCCAATATAACACAAATTCAGATATAACACGATAAAGCAGTTCTCCAGGGGGGTGGGGCTGTGCACTCTGATGGATCAAAGCAAGTTCGATATAACGTGGTAAGATTTTTTGGCTCCCGAGGACAGCATTATATCGGGGTAGAGGTGTAGCTTTAAAAAACTGACCTTTGGGATTGAAAGATTGATTTGTGTCATGGATTTATACATACTTACCTATGTAAACCAAAAGTAGCAGCTACTCATAATATGGCTTTCAAGAATGAAATCAGGATCTGATTTTATCTGGTACACCACAGTAATTTGCTCTGCAGCTTCATGAAACACTTACAAATAGCATTACAGCCAGAAACCAACTGTTGCTGAAATGCATTTAGTAAAATGTAAAATACAGGGAAATAAAACACTGTAATTGTCTCTCAACCTACATTATATATAGTGTTCCTAAATTATATAGTATTATAGTTTCTAGTTTTTAATATAGTTTCCCATAGAGGAATTGATAACTTAAGAGACATTCACTGGCCTTTTCTCTATGGAGATCTAAAACAATATCCTACGCAGATTTATAAACCAAATAAGTCTGTAGCCTCTTATTAGATCCCAAGGGATAAAATCGGTTTTACAAAACTACCACTTGCAACAATGCATGAAACATCTAATGCAAACAGCTTCCTTTGCTAATCTATTTCTCACTCACATAACAATTTTCTTATACATAGCTACAGTTGTACTTTACCAGTTGTGACGTTCCCCTCTAGCGTTATCTGGACTGGTGATCTGCTAGGTCACCCCAATCCTTGACTCTGGGAGCCAGCTTTACCCTGGTCTGCTGTGAGAACCCCCACTCCTGGGCTGTTCATAGCCTCTAGCATGTAAGTTGCTCCTTGGATTGTGCAACAGAATGACACTAGCCAATATCTCCAGTCCCAGACAGAACCTTAGGAACCTCCATCTTGCAGTGTCCAGTTATATAAGCTTGCAGTGTCCAGCGGGCATGAGTTCATCAGTTTAACAAAGAAATTGATATGTACCAGGCTTGTTATTCCATGGGGAGTCTCTGACACTTCAAACTAAATGTACTGCTTCAGGTAGAATAAACGAGCAGATTTATTAACTACAAAGATAGATTTTTAGTGATTATAAGTGATAGGCAAAAAGTCAGAGTGGTTACCAAAATAAAAGCACACAACTCTAAATATAAACTCTCAACTCTATTAGACTGGGCAACATCTAGATTAAGTAGTTTTTCTCACCCCACTGGATATTGCAGTCCTTAATATACAGGTTTGTTCCTTAAACCTGGGCCAATCTCCTTCGTTGGAATCTTGTCTTCTTCTCAGTGTCTTAGTTGCTTTCAGCGAAGGTGGAGGCAGGAGAAGGGCCCAATATGTGTCCACTCTGTCTGTTTTATACCCTCAGTCCATGTGCTTGGGGAACACAAGTCCAGACATGTCTGATGGGCATTGCTGAGTTTCTCCAAGCAAGGTTGAGCAATTCCCCTGGTGTAGCCTCATGCAAGTGAATCATTGCATTGTAACTCCCTTGCTGGACAATAGCTGTTAATGGGTTGTTTGACACCCCACCCAAGTGTTGGTTACTTTCCTTTCTGTTGCCTCTGGGGCAGCGCCGTATTATTGCCTAGGTCGACAAGGCCTAGGCCTAGGGCGGCAAATTTTCAGAGGCGGAAGCTCCCCTCCACGCCCCGCCCCCTGCTCCAGCTCACCTCTGCCTCCTCTGCAAGCGCGCCGCGGCATCCTGTTTCTCTCCCCTCCCAGCGCTTGCACCGTGAAACAGCTGTTTCGCAGGGCAGGGAGGGAGGGGGGAGGAGGGGGAATGCCACGCGCTGGGGGAAGAGGCGGGGCCAGGGATGGGGATTTGGGGAAGGGATCCAATAGGGGAAGGGAGGGGGTGGAGTTGGGGTGGGGACTTTGGGGAGGGGGTTGGAATGGGGGTGGGGAAAGGGCGGGGCCAGGGCGGCAATTATTTCCTGGCCTAGGAGCAGCAAAATTATTTATCCGCCACTGCTCTAGGGAACTAATATCTGGCTGATTCCCCAACTTACAGCATATTTTAGTGACCATCATACAACACAATTCTCATAACTTCATATGTATTAATGATACACATATATAGATAAATGACTTCCAGCAGATCATAACCTTTCCCCTGATACATATAAAGCATGCCTTGTAAGGCAAGATCACGATTATATGAAAATGAGGAATATGGGGGTTATAGTATGCTCCCCCCCAAGGTATAGAATGTCATGCCAGTATACAAACGTTTAAGAGAAAATCTGTACTAGAAATCTGTACTAAAATCTATACTGTAATAAATATACGGTTTGTAATACTGTACATCCACCACCATATATAATTCCTTGCTGGTTCTCTGAATGGCTGGACCTAAGCAAGGCACGAAGTAACCCATCAGGTTCTCTGTTCTTCAGATATCTCAGAAAGTATTTCATGGACTTGATCCAAATGTAGCAGGATGTTAAAAAACCACATATCCACCAGATAAGTAATTTGCGAGGCAGTTAAATCAAAGGTCAGACAGTTCCTTCAAAAGAGGCCTTGTGGGGATTTTGATTTGATACTGTTTGTAGCTCCACAATTAATCACAAAATAACAAAAGATTCAAGTCATTAGAGGCAGGGTTTGGAAGGTTGTAAGGAATCCATGGTATGAACAACAAGAACACAATTTCAATGTGCAAGAAAGAGGAACTCAGAAGTAAGACACACAGTAACAGGTAATACCAATTATAAAAAAAATAATACCATTGATTATGCATTTAGGCTCAGATCCTGCAAAGACTTAGGTATGTGAGTAACCTATACACATGAGTAGTCCCATTGACTTTAACGGAAGTACTCACGTGTATAAAGTTACAGAAGTGCTTAAGTCTATACAGAATCAGGACCCTAGCACCACATCTTGTGCCAACTGACGCCTGCAGAAGAACTCCCAATGACTTCAATGGACACAGGAGTAAGACTACCACTAAACATAGGATTCATGGTTCCAAAGCCAAAAAGAGACCTCTGTGATCATCTAGCCCTGACCTCCCATATATTACAATCCATAAAATTTCCCCAACATAATTCCTATTTGAACCAGAGCCTATCAATTAGAAAAACATTCCATCTTGTTTTTTTAAATTGCCAGAAATGGAGACTCCATCACAACTCTTGCTAAGTTGTTTTCATGGTTAACTACCCTCAGTGCTATATTTTTGTGTGTACACCTTTTTTCCCAGTCTGAAGTTGTCCAACTTCAACTACCACTCATAGGACATTTGTATGCTATGTTATACCTTTGTATACTAGTTTGAAGAGCCCATTATCAAATATTATCTCCCCATATAGGTAGTTTTCAGCTGTGATCAGGTCACCCCTTAGCCTTTTCACTATTAAAATACGGTAAGTAGATTGAGCCCTTGGAATCTATCGCTGCAAGGCATGTTTTCCAGTCCATTCTTGTGGCTCTTTTCTGAACCCTCTCCAATTTATCAACATCCTTCTGGAATTATGGACACCAGAACTGGACATAATATTGCAGCAGAAGTTACAGCAGTGCCAAATGCAGAGCTAATACAACTTCCCTACTTCTACTTGACATTTTCCTGTTTATGCATCCAAGGATTACACATTAGCCCTTCTGTCCTGAAAATTTGAGCATCCAGTATTTTAGAAACTGGAAATGATAAAGCACAACTAAATCCGGAGCTGCTGCCACTGTCCTTTTTTTGATACATGACATATATATTAAATACATTACTTTGAAATGAAACATAGAAAGAAGGAAGGATCCACTTTATCGGAAATGTATTATGTTAGGGCTCTACCCTGATCTCACTTAAAACAAGTTATTTTTTTTCCATAATCTAAATGCAGAGATGGCAGAAGAAGATTGGTTAATATAAAACATACAATGTTGGTATCCTGCTTCATAAAATGTGGTGTACATCTGAGTAAAGTTCCCAGATACATGACAGAAAAGGAATTGAAAAAGTAAATACATACATTATTTTCTTCTTTTTCCCAAAATGTCTAGAACAGTGGTTCCCAAACTTGTTCTGCTGCTTGTGCAGGGAAAGCCCCTGCCGGGCCAGGCTGGTTTGTTTACCTGCCGCATCCGCAGGTTCAGCCGATCGCGGTTCGCAGTGGCCGCGGTTTGCTGCTCCAGGCCAATGGGGGCTGTAGGAAGCGGTGGCCAGTATGTCCCTCGGCCCGCACGGCTTCCTGCGGCTCCCATTGGCCTGGAGAGGCGAACCGCGGCCACTGGGAGCCACGATCAGCCGAAACTGCGGACGGGGTAGGTAAACAAACTTGCCCGGCCCGCCAGGGGCTTTCCCTGCACAAGCGACGGAACAAGTTTGGGAACCACTGGTCTAGAACTTTGATAAAAACTGATATGTAAGTGAAAGTAGCCCACAAAAGTTTTAAGTATTATATATAACTGGTGCTTTCCGTGCATAGCATATGACTCTAGGTCACATCTACCTTGACATTATTTAAAAAGTTAAATTTTTCCCCACAGACTGAACCATTCTTGAATAGCTCTCCAAAGAATCACAAACAGTAAACGTGAATTATAGTTAATGGCAAAACTCCCATTGGCTTAAATGGGGATAGAATTTCACCCAGCCGATGCAGGGTGGAATTTTCTTCTTAAGTTGAACGATACTAGTACAGTTCTTTTGAGGTTTAGTTTTAATATCTTAGAGCTAAAATATTTTTTCATTATAATTTTTATTGCTTTTTTTTCCAAATAGCACATGGATAACATGAACTTGTACAGTAATCACAATTCATTACAGAAAGCGTTATAGTAATGTCATTTGAAAGGGAAACACTTGCCTATTTAATAAAAAAAAACCTGCCCGATTAATAACTTGTCCATCAGTTTCTCTTTTAGACAATGCAAGTCTTAATGAATAAAGCTTTCACTGTATAAGAGAATTACTCTTCTTCACAGTTAGTCTCTCCTCCAACCTCTCTAGTTTTCTACTAAAATAATTCTGAGCTTAGACTCAAACTGAAGAATTATTTTATGAAAAAAATCTTTACATTACCATAGTCTGTGTTCTACTACTATGAATATTCAGATAGACAAAAAGTGGTTCAGTAAACCTCTTGGCAGACAAAGATATTTATTTCTATTCTGTTCTACGTAGGTTTTTTTTATACTGCGCTCATCACCACGGTATCTGAGCACATTCTAGTGGCATCTGTATCGTGTTTGTTCGCGCATTCTCTCAGTATATGCCCTCAACTAATGCAGAAAAACTAAAGTACATTACAGCTACAATAAATTGAGAATAAATGTATTAAAATTTTAGAACTAGCATTACAAGCACTAAATTGAACAAAAATTAAGACGTTTATAATGAAAGAAGATTGCAAGTGTAGACATTGTCAGAATTAGGCTGAGTTTTTGCACTGTCAGTTTCACTGGTGATAAGGAACCGGTAAAAGAAAAGCTCTGGTTTGTGTTCTCACTCACTTCGACAGGCATCAGATAGTGTTCACATTTGCAGCACTTCCATCTCCGATGAGAGCAGTGCACTGAGGGCAGCTATCCCACAGTGCAGCTCTCTCCATTTGATAGATTCAGGTCTTGTGGGGGGAAAGGGGTGAGTTTGATCGTGGGGCATCCTTGGTCCCTGCACAGCCTCCTCTCCCCAAACACTGATCAGCTCCAGTAGCTCAGCATTGCTCCAAGCAGGGGATTGTTTGTTCCCTGGAACAGGCATTGTCACCTGGCCAGATAAGTGAGCACTTGCCAAGAAAACAGGAAGGGGAGTTTTAAAGTTCCCTGGGCTTTACAGGGGGAGGGGCAGACGTCTGTTTACCTGGCGTCGGAGCAGCAGAACTGATGGTTAGAGTGATCACATAGGCACTATGGGATATCCTCCAGAGGCTAAAAGCTGTGTAAACAGGAAGAACATGTCTTCACTTGCAGATCTCTGCAAAAGTATCACTGGTAAGAACTGTACGCCTCTTGTGGAGGTGGTTTTCTGTTTGCAGTGAAATTTCTGAGTTTCACCGCAAAAAGTCATTGGCAAGTGTAGACACTCCTGCAGTTTTTGCGCAAAAAGGGGACTATTTGCACTTTAAATGCCAAGTGTAGACATGCCCTAAAGCAGTGTTTCCCAAACTTGGGACACCGCTTGTGTAGGAAAAGCCCCTGGCAGACCGGGCCGGTTTGTTTACCTGCCACGTCCGCAGATCCGGCCGATCAGGCTCCCACTGGCTGCTCCAGCCAATGGGAGCTGCTGGAAGTGGCAGCCAGTACCAGGGCCAGCTCCAGCTTTTCTGCCGCCCCAAGCATGAAAAAAAGACGAGCGGCGGCACTTCGGCAGCAGCTCAACTGCGCCGCTTCTTCTGCGGCAGTTTGGTGGCGGGTCCTTCCTCTCTTCCTCTTCAGCGGCAATTCGGCGGCAGCTCAAAGAGGAAGAGAGGGAATGAGGGACCTGCCGCCAAATTGCCGCCGAAGACCCGGACGTGTCACCCCGATACCGGACAGAGTGCCGCCCTTTGAATTGGCCGCCCCAAGCACCTGCTTGCTAAGCTGGCGCCGGCCCTGGCCAGTACGTCCCTCGGCCCGCACCGCTTCCAGCGGCTCCCATTGTCCTGGAGCAGCGAACTGCGGCCAGTGGGAGCCGCGATCGGCCAGACCTGCGGACGCGGCAGGTAAACAAACCGGCCCGGCCCACCAGGGGCTTTCCCTACACAAGCGGCGTCCCAAGTTTGGGAAACACTGCCCTAAAGAAAAGTAGCACTGAGTGTTGAAGCACTTTAGTGTTTTATTGTATTTGGTTTTCTATTTGACTTTTTATGATAAAACTAAAGCTGCAACTGCAACCAGGCATAGACACTTTGTAATAATTGTCAGCAGACAAACTCTTGAGATCACTCATAACTCCAGCTTATATTGTTGTCTTAACAATTCAATATAGAATCAGTATTCTGATATATTACTTGAAAAAAACAGTTGACCATTAGATGTCAAAACAGCAACAATATTGTCATTAGTTTCTTCCCATCCACGGTAGACACACCATTTCTATGATTAATATTGTTCTCCACAGACTCATTTACTATACGGAAAATCACAGCAGTTGAAGGCCCTAGTCCTACAAACATTTATGCAGAAGTTTGGGTCTACTGATTTGTAGAGAGTTACTCATATGCACTAAAATTACTCACACATTTGCATGATCAAAGCCCAAGGTTTCACAGTTAGTTGTCTGATTGTTTTACCAATGACGAATAACTTTCACCTGAAAGCATCTCCTCAATCATAACTAAAAACTCTTTTATAGTCTAGCGATGCTGTAAAATATCACAAATAAATTTAACCAACAAGAGATTTTTCTAACTCTTAAATATCCAAAAAGTTACATTACACTGAACTGGTTTGAAAAGGAAATTTGACAGCTGTTTTTCCATAAGCTCTCCTAATTATGTCAATATTACCCCTACAATTGCAGAAGTAGAATTTGCCTCTCTTTATATTCCGGTTTCTGGATTCAAAAGATATTTCAACCAGTTTAATGTGTAAAATGCATCAAGTCTTTTTCCTTTTAAAAAAAAAAACAAAATCCTTAAATTCCAATTCATAAGAAATTTATTTTCCATTATAATGGCTAAAAATTTAGCTTTCAGTTTTATCTCTTTAATTCCCTCTCTCTAATATACTTAGTACCAAGAGAGTACTATAGTCATTCCAACAACTATGTACATCACTGAATGCTGAATTCTGACTTCTCTCGTTACTGCTACTTTTCTGGGTCTTTTAAAGGCTTATATCAGACTGCTGATGTGGTTGTTGCTCGGAATACACAGCACTGACAAACAAACTGAAGCCCAAATGGAATTTTCTAATTTATTGATTCCACTGCTTGATTTCCAATAGGCCTCCTGTTTTTGTTTTCCCCCTCTGAGACCAGAGCCAATCCCCTGCATGGCCACTGACTTTCCCCAGAACTAGCTAGAAATAATCTGCTGGACTCTATTTATAGGCTCAAAAACTCAGACATTAACTGGTCAACCAAATTTTTCCATGCCTTGTTCCTCCTCCCTTTACTTACACATATTCATACTCATACACACATACATACACACACAATCTACTTTGGGCAAAACTAGATCCCAGAGTTCTGGGTTTCTCAAGGGGATAAGATTTTATTCATACTACATACACACCTATACAGTAGAGATTAATGGAGATTCAAATACCAACTCACTTGTAGACAGCCTTTGTATGTCATTATTGGGCAGGCTGATAGCTCATGGATCTCCTTTTATACAGGAAGTATTGGGCTGAATTCTCTCACACCAGCAGAGGTACATTAGTGTAAAACCAAGTACACGAAAGAATCAGGCCACCAACTATAAATACAGAGATTTCCCCAACTGTAAGCTAAAATTCTGCAAGTCAGAAAACAATCTAGATTGATGCATATTCTCTCCCCTTATGTTGGATATGTAGACAGCCCCAAATTAGAGCATCTATTGGCAGGCTTGAATTACATCACAATATAAGACATACACCCATTTTTATTATTATATTGTGGTAGTACCTAGAGACCTCAATTAGGTTTCATAGCAGAAGGCAGTCCATGCTCCCCCCCCAAATTAGAATATTCAAGTTAACACGTGGACCAACCAAAGATCTTCACTTACAAAAGAATCTAGTATTATTTTAAGTGGTAGCATATTTAGATGATTGCTAGATAGAATTATTACTAGGAAACAACGTTTACTTCAAGCCTAGTTTACAGTATGATGCTGCTCTTGTACTAAGACTGGTTGAAGAAGCCCCAAGGGTAGAATTCATGCTCTATGTCCAACTTTCCTGTGTTACACTCCTAATGTTATGTTGTTATAGTAAACGATTTGAAAACAATTATTTTTTGACATGTGAAACTTATAACAGCAAAATTGTTTGGAACAATTTACACATAATAGTCAAGATAACACACAAAATAAAGTCCCGGTGAATTGCATGTTTGTGTGTGTAGCAAGGTTTCCTATGGAGTTGCAGATGACTGTAAAATATTCTTCCATTAACTGACAGAGGATTTAATATAGGCCCTTATGGACTATTACACTTGTAGTGCTCCCAATACAGAACAAATTAAGGAGTCCTTAACCCAGCCAGGTACGATATCAGGAGTCAGAGAACACAGTATCAAAATCCCCTTTTAGATTTACTGTTGTTCCTTAGATTATAACTACTGAAAAAGATGAACCTATTTTTAAACGTGTTGAACTAAATCCCAAGAGATTTGGGACACAACTCTCAGTGATGTCAAAGAGAATGGAGAGGACCTAGTACCTCTTATTATTATATGCTAAGTTTTTATGCCAATACCTATCTTGTTTTTCTTGTTTCCTCTCTCCTTCCACATTCTTATTAATTTTCCTTTCCCGTTCGTAGTCTCTCATTTCCTTATTCCTTCCCGCTCCTGATGGTGTTACTATTCCTGCTATGACCAACATGTAATCTTCTGCCCCTTCATTATGTAAATTACCTTGATGTACACTGATTTACTGACATGTAACTTTAGGGTTACCATATTTCAATACTGCAAAAAGAGGACACTCCACGGGGCCCCGGATGTATGGTAACCCTATGTTACTTATGACACCACTTAGGTCACCTCTGAATTTGGTGTACTCTGCAGAGTGGAAAAAAGGTAATACATCCCCCAACCAAGAATTACTGCCCCAATGTGTTTACTTCTTTTAGGAACTTTGGGGATATAATGTACCTGTGATGGGGTATATAAACCCCATTCCTACTGAAAGCAGGGAGGACTTAATATAGGTCCAGGAAGTGGATCAGTTGTGTGTATTTACAACTGCAATAGGAGGAGACTTCGCTGTCAGAGCACAGAAGATCTGAAAATAATGAAAAGGAAACTCTTCCTGGGAGTTTTGTGGAAGGTCTCAAGACTCAAGCATCTAAGAATGATGTTATTGGTGTATTAGAAAAACAGACTGCTAGACATACAGAAGAATCATAAAATAAAATGTCCTTTCTAATTTACAAGGACATTTTAATTTTTTCCTTCTTATTTTATACATTTTCATGTAAAGTAGTAAATAACCAAATTATAAAATATTAGGAAGCCAACATGTTGAAAATGTTATAAAGTTACCATATTAATAAAAGCAACTTTATATTTTATTTGGAAATCAACTAATTATATTTGACTCAAATAGCATATGCCTTCCAAGTATACTTTGTGCACATAAGGTAAAAAAATGTAACACTTTTGATTCAGTTTCATTCCATGTTAAAATGAATTTGTCCGGCCTTTACAACGTATAACTAGCTGCGATACAATAAGTTTGCTTTTATAAAGTTGTATTGATCCATAAGATAGCTTGTTTTTCAATACAAGGCAGTTTGATCTGTTAAATTAGTTTGCATAATTTACTACTACTTGGCAGTATCTAACTAAGCTGCCTATACCACCACACACCTCTGCTTTCTTTTATTGACAAATCAGTGGTATAATGTGTGTATGCACGTATGTGTATATACCACATGTGGATGTTTTTACCACCTCAAATGGGGGAAATTCATTCCTGTAAAGAGGGACATCTCGAGGCTTATTCATCACTAAAGTTCCACTGTCCCTGTATTGGACTTAGACTTTATTTTTATTTATAGCAGTGCTAAAAAGGAAGCCCATCCATATGTTCTTGGCTCTCCTGACATAACTCATAAATAAAAGTGCAATAATTGAAAATAACCCACCTCAAATTTCCCTCCCCCTTGAATAATTTCCCATGGCTACAATTACAATTCCTTTCCATTTCCAAACACCTGGTACAGAAGAGGAATGCTGCACTGAGTTCTTGAAGGTCATCAGGTTCAGTCCAAAATGGTGTCAAACACTTTTGCTGGCCCTCTGCAGAGGTGAGTTCATTGATAAAAATAGGGCAATCTTAAATCTATTGTTGTTGCAGACTGGTCCCACTTTTTAAAAAAAATTATATTGCTAATAGTTACACATTCTTTTCACCATATAACTCACTCCTGATTTCTTTTAAATAAATTCAGACTTTTGTACAAAACATATTAAAAGGTGAAGGCTAGAGGCCCCCTCCCTTCCTTCTCAAAAAGTTTAATTTGAAATTAATAACAGCACTTTATATTATCCGTTTCTGCAGACTGACATTGTCATTGACCCATATTTAATCAGTCAAAAATGTGGTGTCTAATTTATGTCTTAATGTCAATTCTGGGGCGGGCGGGGAAGAACACATGGATCAGTGTTCACATTGCACTCCCTGGACCAGGGAAGCTAATGATGGATCAGTGGACCAAATTCAGTGATAAATCCTGGTCACATGCCACCTGAGGCACATTGATGTCTTTTTTTTTTAAATGTAAATTTCAGTCTCAAGACATGAA
Source organism: Malaclemys terrapin pileata (assembly GCF_027887155.1). Taxonomy (NCBI): domain Eukaryota; kingdom Metazoa; phylum Chordata; order Testudines; family Emydidae; genus Malaclemys; species Malaclemys terrapin. Next base: position 86,115,936 of record NC_071509.1, on the reverse strand, counting down.
AAGGTTAGTTACAAAATAAGTGCAAATCAAATACATTATTTCATTGCAATTTTTTTAAAGAGTTAGCTGGCAGTGGTAATAAAATGTTGGGTAGTATCCAATATTTACTTCCATATGCTGAATAGAAACTGACATGTCTGACTCTCCCCTCCACCCCCCACCCCCCCACACACACACAGTTTGTTCATCTTCCTGCTAGTTTGCACAAATTCAAATACAGATTTAAGGAATTATAATTGAATTTATTTAAATTATTCAGTTATTCCACAGTGTATTTGAAGGAATCTGATGGTTAAGTTATACAGGGTTTACACAGCTAATCTTGCTGAAATGTGGTTTTACTTCACCTTTTACAGCATGTTGGTCTATGATAAAGGCTTGGTGTACATTGTTAACAGGTTAGTCATTTAAGTAACTTTTTTGTAAACCAAATTCTTAAAGAATGTTTAGTGACCAATATTTGTTTTTAATTATTAACTTAAATAAGCCTTTGTGCTAAAAATAATTGGAACCAAGGTGCAATCCTCCCCCAGCACACCTGAATAAACACACTATAAACTGAAGAGGTCAGCAGGGGACATGGGGAACAGAATCTTCCCCAGGGTTGCAAAGCTATGAATGGAGGAGCTCTGTGGTCTCTATTGGCATCTAAGGGCTTGTCTTCACTACCCGCCCGGATCGGCAGGTAGAACTCTCTCTCTCGGAGATCGATTTATCGCGTCTCCTCGGGGATAATCGATCCCCGAATCGACGCGCGTACTCTGCCAGCCCAGGTAGGAGTAAGCGCCATCGATGGGGGAGCCGCGGCGGTCGATTTGCCGCCATCCTCACAGCGGGGTAAGTCGGATCAGATACGTCGAATTCAGCTACGCTATTCCCGTAGCTGAATTTGCGTATCTGAAATCGATCCCTCCCCCGTAGTGTAGACGTAGCCTCAGGACCACAGCAGCAGCCTACAGTTGCTGCTGCAACTTCCCTATACAATTTATTGCAGAAAGATGTTTAGCTGGGAAATCCCAGCTCCCTTCCCCCAAGAATTCCCTCCCTGCTTGGGTGCATGAAACTTCCCTGATGCAGGGCAGGTGCAAAACCCCTGTGCAGGATCCTCCATTTCAGAGTAGCAGGACTCATGGATGTAGTGCATATACGAACACATACATAATGTAAATAAGCAAATACATCATTCCTGACTGTACTCTGTAGTACAATTTTGGATACAGTCAGAGTAATCGAATTGACCGCTCATGTATACTACTGATAGAACCACAGCAAATTTCCCACTTACTTAATCTGCAATACTCAAACTACTGTATTCCTTAAAAAAAAAGAAAAGAAAAAAGAAACCCTGACAACTGCGCCCTGTTTTGTGATTTTTTTTCCTGTAGACGTCATAAATAATGCTAAAATCCTCTTTTGAACCAAGTCCTTAGTCTGCACAGCCAAAAGGTTACTGCCATAATGCATTGTCTCAGAAGTGCAACATCCCCTTCTCCCAATTTGATGGTATTTACAAGGAAACAGCGAAAAGAAGCCAATTTTCATTTCCAGCTTCAATTCTGATGTTTTTGAAATCAGATCACCAGTTGTCCTTGAACTAGAAATACAGCTTAATCTTAAAATACTCCCTTTATCACTCCGTAGTTTATAACAGTGTTAATGAAAGAGCTAAGTATACAAACCAAGATTGATTTTTAAAGGCAAGATGTTGCCAGAGTAAACTGGGACTTTTAGACTATGACACAATGTTTCAAAATGGCCTGATTTATGGGAGCAGCGCTGTCAATGTGCACATATGAGTGAGGGTTATGAAGTACACAGATGTGTGTTTACAAATTTTCAACTTGTGCAAGCTCTTCAGGATTTACACACACTATTCAAATGTACATTTTTGAAAATATGGGCTTTTGGCTCTATCCGAATATGAACTAAACATAACTGCTATCCCTTGTCCTCTGTGGCCTGAATCTGCCATTGTCTAACAAAGCATGATTACAAAAATTCTTCTGAACAGACCACTGCTTTGCCTAGCGAACTGCTCAAACCAATTTAAGGGATTCAGAACCCTACAGTGCGATCTCTAAATTTCATGAGCAGCCTCACAAAAAAATAGCTCAGTTTACTCTAAACAATAAATTAATGGAAAAAACAGAAATTGTGAAGTTTCAGCACCAAAAGATAGTACTTTTGATTTCCATTGCTTTGAATTAATGTGTCTTCACCCTTATGAGATAAACAATCAGATAAATAGTACTATTACAAATATTTAAAAAGTTATTTCTATATTCATGCAAGGCGTACATTTCAGCATTGCACTCTTGAAATAGCAATGTAGATTTAGGTAGATATGATTTTTTTAAAAATGCAATTTTTCAGTGCCATCTGCATCTTTATCCCTCATAAAAAGGCAGCAGCAACACATGAAAAGACAGACAAAAAAAGAAATGGAAATGTAGTCTATTTACAGGTTCCACATAACTGCTGTATCATGTTAGGATTATATGGAATTCAGAAAAAAACGTTAGCAAAAAGGCTAGGAAATACCCTATAGTTTGACAGCCTAGGAAAACTAAAATCCCACTGTGGACAAATTGAATTACTTACTCCCTGATACTGGCTTATGCTTAAAAATTTTTTAGTCCATTGACTGATGAGCATATCTAAACTGCAGCTACAAAGCTGGTCTCATGCCTGACAATCTTTTTGCTTATTTTTTAAAAAGCTAAACAAACAATTTACTATCCTGGTAGTTTATACTGCCCTCCAGGAGAAGTGTACATATAATTACACTCACTTTACGCCCAAAATGCAGTAGAATAGAAGGTGCAATTTTCACTTGGTGCAGTTTTAAAAAAAGTGGAAGGTAAATTTTCAGCCTCAATATGATGTGCTGATCATTCAGTGCAACCACAGTTTTTAAATGTGGGTCCAATCAGACATCATCTTGTCCTTGGGTGAAGCACAACATTTGCACAAAACAGTTTAATCTTAAAGTAAATGAAAGCAAATGCTAATTAACTGTGACAACCTTATTTTCTTGTCGGACAATTCAAGTTGTCCTTGGATAATTCATCTTAAAAACCATGTCCTGCCTGTGACCATGGATCACAAAGAGTTAAGATTTCAAATACTAACGGTAATTCAAGAGCAGTGCAACAGGTAAAAAAGCCCAAAAGAGAGAATCTTATTTCAGAAAAAAGCTTTTGTTAAGTCATAGTTTAATTCATAACTGACTGGACTAAATATTGTCCTAGCATGTATTTAACTGAAGAATTCTGATCCAGAAGTAAAATGAAATCTAAAACTTAGGTATATTATCTATGCAGTCTTTATTTCTGTACAAAAAAAATTGGAAATGTTTAGGTAATACAATTCTTACAATCAAATCTAAACACTCAAAAAAGGTGTTTAAACAAACAAACAAACCAAAAACAAGACACCTTAGTAATTCCAGATCAAACAATGCATAAATACTAAAAAGCACAACCAACTTAGTCACAGTTATCTATCTTACGTAGGAGAAGGAATATGCCCACAAGTAAATCAATGGCAAAACTTTCATTAATTTCAGAAAGAGCAGGTTCCAGCCATTAAAATATTTTTTGCAAAAGTTAAAAAACAGAACTGCATTGCATAACAATGCTACAGAAGCAGAAACTTAGTAAGACAAAAGGATTCCGTAACATTTGTTTCAGTTGTTTTTAATTCAGTGTCTATAAAAGGGGCATGGTGAGGTCCTATCAGTATCCTGCTGAAATGCAGTCAAGCCAAGCAAGAAGAGTTTTGATCTTTTTGTTTGCTCAAAGTTCAGCACTGGGATTCAAACACAGCTGAAAGCAAGACAAACAGAAGAATCAGAACACAGATAGAAGTTCCTGCTTGCTCTTCCAGCAGCAAACGCAATTCAGTTTCTAAAAGCCCTCTGTCTCCTCCCCATGCCTTTGAAGTGAAAAAAAACAGAAGAACCTCCCTGCTTCCCCATCCCCCATTTTCAGTGAGACAGAGGCCATGGTGGCCCCCTAGAGGGGCATATAAGACAGCCATGGTTCTCCATCCCTCATCTGTAGGGAGGGGGATAGAACCACCCCTGGTACTTTCATGGGGAGAATCATTTGAGAATGGAGCATTCCCATTCCCTGGAGTATAGTGAGAGAGATCTTCTTGCCAAACTGCCTGCCTGTATACATCTCATGCTGGTCACAGGATAAAGGTGGGTGCTGATGCTGGTATGTGAGATTGTGATAGTCGATATGTAGGGTGGAAGCAGAGTTGCCTCTGTGCAGGTGTGTGGACATATAGGCATGGGGCAGCCAAGAGCAAATAGATATTTTGGTCAGAGAGGGTGGAAAGACAAGGATTGTGGGAAAAGCAATGTCACCTACTCACGATTTTATCATGAGATGCACAATATTTGATTTTTTTTTTTTAAAGTTCCTCATGTTGGCATCAGGAAGGAGATGGAGAATAGTGAGTGAAAAGGAGGAATAGAAGGGAGTCTGAGGGTATAATAGGAAACAGGAATGGCAGAGAAGGAGAATGTGAATGGTAGGAAAGTAACTAACCATAAGGGGAAAGGAAGGGAAGTATGGGAAGACATGAATGCTTGGGACAGCCAGGAATATGAAGGATGGATCACGAAGGGGGAGACAATTACAAGGAAGAAGAACAGATGGTGCCCACAACAGGTAAGTAACTGAATTTCCCTTATGAGCAATGAAATGGGGGAAGTATGCATTTAAAGTTTCATTTTGAATCTGATATAACCACACATCTCCTTAAGTTCTCAAAAAATCAAAGGTAGATTTGAAACTTATTTTTTAAAAATCTTGCAACTGGAGGGTCTGAATCACGATTTTTAAATATATGCAGAGATAATGCCAGAAAAGAGGAAAATAAGTTGCGTGGTAACAGCTGAAGTGCCTATATGATTTTTGTTTTAATTGGGGGACTATTTAAAAATAGTTATGCTTCTGTATGTAAATAAACAAGTCTTGTTTAGAAGTCAGAATATAAAGTTGTGGAATGATAAAAAAAATTGACCAAAACTGAATTACTCTGATTCCTCTCTTAACACACTGCTGTTCAGTGTTGCTGTAACAATGGATGCCACATTTCCACCTTGGAGGCACACACATCTCAAAGTAATTCATGTACATACTACTCTGTAATGCAACTGCCAGATATGTGTGAGGCATATCAAATTAACATTAAATGAACTTTACAACTGGAATTTTTTTTTAATATAATGTCTGCTTTGAATGTTCCCTTTTATCTATCAATGTGTTACTGTCACCACCCTTGTCTACTCACATCATAATATATATTTACTAGATGACAGAGTTAAGTCTGTATGTGCAGCTTTAATGTTTGCATTTCCCAACTTCAGTGCTTGACCTATCAATCTTAACATTGTTAAAATATTTTCCCCAAACAAATTTTGATTTCAATCAGCCTTACATCAATTCTAGCTTTTGCTATTATGATAAGAGATATAGTGCTTATAGTAGTTTACAATAGAAGATACCTTTCAGAAGCATTCCTTACAAATATAGATACTAAACCCAACAGTAATCTATGTAAAGCACCTGAGTAAGTATTTAAATCCAACCCTATAGAGCACATGCTTAAGTTCCATTAAAGTTAAATGCATTGCTGAACCCAGATGTTTATTGACTCTAGGCCTCCCACACTAGTCCCACTGTAGACTGAGTACTGCCTGAGTAAAGGCTTTGCAATGTTATTCTCACTATCGCAATAAATTTACTGTGACAAGATGGTCGATATAGTATGGTGGGTCTTGCGCTTTTCTTGGTGTGGGGGGGCTAAAATACCATCCCTTACCCCTGTTCTTGGGGCACCGAGGGCCCCACTAGCGGCCCAGGAAGGTGGTAAAGGAGGGAAGCAGGGGAGGGGTCTGGGTTTGCTCCTCGCTCAGAGTCCCAGCCCCCTCTCAACCCCTGCAGGTTCTTACCCTCTTCTCCCTTGGGTGGGGTACCTTCTGTCCTTAAACACTGGGGGAGGAAATGTCCCTCCCCTGCTGGGGCAGGGTCTCCCTTACTCCGGTTTTCTGTTCCTCCAAGTCTAACAGCACACCTCCATGCTCCAGTCCTCTCTCCTTCCCCCTGACTGCCTGAAGCAGGGGGTTTTATTAGGTTTCTAACAGGGCCTTAATTGATTACAGGTGCTCCAATTAACCTGTAGCAACCCTCCCTAGTCTACAGGGAACCATCCCTTAATTAACCTAGGGTTTATATACTTCCCTTCTACCACTTCCCACTGCTCCCTGGCCCTCCTGTATCACATATCCCCTTCCCCGGCTCAACGCCATGGGGTTGGGCTACTTGGGACAAAAGACAGTGTTGTCATGATAGGCCGCCCGCGTTGCTGTGTTGGCTGCCGGCTCTATGCTGGATCCGGAAGTGAAAAGGTTGTAGGGACAGGAACCATCTAGTCACTCGTGCATTCCTCTCCTTATTTGTGCGCATCCATTGGAGCGGGGCGTGGTCCATCACAAGGGTGAACTGCCGCCCAAGTAGGTAGTACTGTAGAATCTCCATGGCCCATTTAATTGCTAGGCATTCCTTTTCTACTACGGCGTACGGTTGCTCCCTGGGCAGGAGCTTTCGGCTGAGGTAAAAGATTGGGTGCTCCTCATCTCCCACCATCTGTGAAAGGACGGCCCCAAGTCCTACCTCCGAGGCGTCTGTTCCTTTGTGAAATCTGGGACTATGAGCACTGGATGGCTGCAAAGAGCTGTCCTTCGGTCTGTGAAAGCTTCCTCGGTCCACTTAACTATCTCCGGGCCCCGAGCTCTTATTAGGTTCGTCAGAGGCGCTGCCCTTGTGGCGAAGTGAGGGATGAACCGGTGATAGTTCCCTACTATCCCTAAGAATGCTCTGATTTTTTTTTTTTTTTTGATTGGGCGGGGCCATTTCTGTATTGCTTCCACTTTGTTCCACTGGGGCTTCACCAGGCCCCTTCCGACTACGTACCCGAGATACCTGGCCTTAGCTAGCCCTATTGCACATTTGGATGGGTTAGCGGTGAGGCCAGCCTGTCTAAGAGTATCTAGTACCGCTTCCACTTTCCCCAGATGTGTCTCCCAGTCAGGACTATGGATTACCACGTCATCTAAATAGGCAGAAGCATACTTGGTATGGTATCGAAGTAATCTGTCCATCAATCGTTGGAAAGTTGCGGGGGCCCCATGGAGCCCAAAAGGGAGGACGGTATATTGGAAGAGGCCATCAGGTGTAGAGAAAGCATTTTTTTCCTTGGCGTCCTCAGCCAGGGGGATCTGCCAGTAGCCTTTTGTCAAGTCCAAGATGGTCAAGTATTGGGCCTTGACCAACTGATCCACCAGCTCATCAACACGTGGTATCGGATAGGCATCTAATTGGGATACCTCATTTAACTTCCGAAAGTCATTACAAAACCTCAGGGTGCCATCAGGCTTGGGGACCAAGACAATAGGGCTGGACCACTGGCTGTGGGATTCCTCAATCACCCCAAGTTCCAGCATCTTCCTTACTTCTGCCCTAATTTCTTCTTTTTGCCTCCAGTATGCGATATGGTTTTATGGTCACCCTTGCTCTGGGACAGGTGACAATGTGGTGTTGGATCAGCGTCGTACGGCCTGGTTGTGTGGAGAACACATCTTGGTTCCACTGGATCATTTCGATGACCTCTGTTCGTTGTTCTGGGGCTAATTCAGGGAATATCCTTACCTGCCCTTGTGGGCCATTTGCCTGGGGTGTGGCCGGCAGGATGGCCAGGCACGTCTCCCAATCGTGCCAGGGTTTCAGTAAGTTGACATGATAGATCTGCTCTCGCCTTCGGCAGTCTGGCTGCTTTACCTTATAATTCACCTCCCCAACAGCTTCCACGATCTCATAGGGTCCATGCCAACTGGCCAGGAACTTACTTTCTGCTGTTGGTACCAGCACCAGCACCCGTTCTCCTGGCTGAAATTTCCGTGTTTTTCCCCGACTATTGTAGTAGGTTCGTTGGGCCTCTTGTGCTTACTCCAAATGCTCTCGTACTATGGGGGTCACTTGGGCTATTCGTTCTCTCATCTGGGCTACATGTGCAATGACATTCTTCCCTGGGTTGGGTTGTTCCTCCCATTCCTCCTTCGCGATGTCTAATATGCCACATGGGTGGCGTCCATACAGTAGCTCAAAGGGGAAGAAACCAGTAGAGGCTTGGGGAACTTCTCGTATTGCAAGCATCAGATATGGTAGGAGGGTATCCCAATCTTTTCCATCTTGGGCCACCACCTTTCGGATCATACTCTTGAGAGTGCAGTTAAATCGCTCAACCAGACCATCTGTTTGGGGATGATACACCGAGGTCCACAAGGCTTGGACACGGAGCAGGGTACATAAGTCTTTCATTACTCTCAACATGAAGGGAGTCCCTTGATCTGTCAGGATCTCCTTAGGAATGCCTACCCTAGCAAAAACCTGCACCAGTTCTTTTGCGATTGCCTTGGACGTGGGGTTCCTTAAAGAAATGGCTTCGTGTAGCGTAGTCCAGGATGACAAGTATGCTTCGGTGGCCTGGGCTGTTCATTCTAGTGGGCCCACTAGATCCATTGCTATTCTTTCAAAAGGAACTTCAATTATGGGCAAGTGTACCAACAGGGCCCTTAACTGAGGTCGGGGACTATGCAGCTAGCACTCTGGCAGGAGGTGCAATAGTGGTGGATTTCTGCCCGTACCCCCGGCCAGTACAACCTTCTTAGGACTATCCAGGGTCTTGTCTGCTCCTAAATGTCCCCCAAACAGATGACTGTGAGCTAATTCTAATACAGCCCTTGTGTGCTTCCATGGCACCAAGAGCTGTTCTACTACTTCCCCCCGTATTGGCACTACCTGGTACAACAGATCCTGCTCAATTATATAGTATGGCCCTGTGCCTTTGGTTTTCCCTTCTACTGGCATGCCATTTACCTCTACTACCTCCTCCCTCACGTTTGCATATAGCGGGTCATCGGCTTGGTCCTGCCCAAAACATTCGCGTGCGGAACCAATCTGGCCTGATTCTATTGACTTGGGTTCCCCTGCTTCTTTTGGGGTGCTTCTGCTTGTGCTGGGGGCCGTCTCTGGGTCTCCACAAGCCTTCCTCCCAACCAGGGCAGCTTTCTGGTTTGCTGCCAAGATCCTGGTTCCTAATCTTTTGTCTGCTCTCCTTTCCCGTCTGGATTTCCAGGACTTCCCAAGGGGTGAAAATAACTCTGGGGAAAACCCAGCAAAAATTGTGGTAGGATCATCCATGAGTACCTCACATTCTGCTTGGGGTTTACTTCCCTTTCCTAACTCAAGGCGGGGGGGGGAGGGGGAGTAGGCGCTCGAACCCAGGAAAGTCCCTGCCAATTAAGACTGGGTAGGGGAGCTTGGGGACCACCCCTGCAGTCATCTTGGTAGTACTTCCCTGGATCTCAATCTGTATTGGAATTGTGGGGTAGAAATTTACTGTGTCATGCACACATGTCACTCCAGTGCTCTTGGCCCAGCTCAGTTGGTCTTGCCCCACTAATTTCCCTGAGACCAATGTGACAGCACTCCCAGAATCCACCAAAGCTATGGTCTGGATGCCATTCATCTTTACTGGCCTGGTGTACTCATGTTGGGCCATTGCAACCCCCACCAGGCTGATTAGGCCACATTGGTCCCCGGGATCCCCCAGATTACATTGCATGGGCTCCTCCCTGTTGGGGCACTGGGCTGCTATATGCCCCAACTCCCCACACTCATAACAGCGATATCTCATTCCAAAGGTTGCCCTCGGTCTTGGGCCCTCTGACTCGCTTCCCCAACCCTCTCCTTCCGGACCCACAGGTCCCTTTGGGGCCTCAGGCCACTCCTTGGTGCCTGTTCTTCCAGCTATGGCTTTCCTGGAGTTCTCGATGATCCGGGGCCTCGGGGTTGGGACTAGTTTCCTAAAACACCGCGTTTCACCTCCCAGGGTTTCGAACAGTTCACGGGCTGCCAGTTGTCTCTCTACAAGGGTGACTAGTTCGTCATAGGTGGAGGGGTCATTCTGGCCTACCCAGGCTTGAAGGCCCGAGGGTAGTCCCCTCGTATAGTGGTCCAGTACCAGGAGCTCCATCATTTTCTCTGAGCTGAGAGCCTCCGGGCGTAACCACTTCCAGGCTAGGTGGATTAGGTCAAATAGTTGTGATCGTGGTGTCTTGTCTTCACAGTACTGCCATTCATGGAACCTCCGGGCTCTCAAGGCCGTTGTTACCCCTGCCCTGGCTAGGATCTCTGCCTTCAGTCAGGGGTAGCCTTCTGGGCCTCCCCGCACAAAAATGGGGCAAGGATCCCTGACCACTGGTCTCGGGGCCAGGCCTCCCTCAGAGCTGTCCTCTCAAAAGTCAGGAGGTACACCTCCACATCATCCTCCCGGGTCATTTTCTGCAGACAGTAGCTGGCCCGTATGGTCCATGTCCCATCGTACCCACGGCTCAGCTCTGTAAGGACCTTCACTTGGTTCACTAGTTCCTGCAGCATGGCCCGATCTTGGGTGGCCTGGGTCATCAGCAGGTGATTGGTCTCTTGCTGCAGCCACCTGGCCTCCTGTTGGGCAGCTGCCTGAACCTGGGTAGCCTCCTGCTGGGTGGCAGTGGCTTGCACCAGTGCTTTGACCAGATCCTCCATCTTGAGGATGGGTGGTTGTGACCCACTCTGGATTAGGTTCACAGCGCAGAAATCCCACTCCTGACAACTTGTGTGACAAGATGGTCGATATAGTATGGTGGGTCCTGCGCTTTTCTTGGTGGGGGGGGCTAAAATACCACCCCTTACCCCTCCTCTTGGGGCACCGAGGGCCCCACTAGTGGCCTAGGAAGGTGGTAAAGGAGGGAAGCAGGGGAGGGGTCTGGGTTTGTTCCTCACTCTGAGTCCCAGCCCCTCTCAACCCCTGCAGGTTCTTACCCTCTTCTCCCTTGGGTGGGGTACCTTCTGTCCTTAAACACTGGGGGAGGAAATGTCCCTCCCCTGCTGGGGCAGGGTCTCCCTTACTCCGGTTTTCTGTTCCTCCAAGTCTAACAGCACACCTCCAAGCTCCCGTCCTCTCTCCTTCCTCCTGACTGCCTGAAGCAGGGGGTTTTATTAGGTTTCTAACAGGGCCTTAATTGATTACAGGTGCTCCAATTAACCTGTAGCAACCCTCCCTAGTCTACAGGGAACCATCCCTTAATTAACCTAGGGTTTATATACTTCCCTTCTACCACTTCCCACTGCTCCCTGGCCCTCCTGTATCACATTACCTATATGCAAACACATCTTTATAACAGTCAGATGTCCAATAAGCCAGCCACATTTACTGTGGATATATAAAGGTGTAATGGTTTTCATACAGGACATTTCAGAAATCAGAGTCTTCCAGTCCTTATTAAAATTATGAACTACAATATATACTCATTCATAAACCAAATTTTTTTTAGTAAAAAAGGCAAACACCAGAGAAGGTGGTCGGCTTATGAATGGGTATGGAGAGGGAGAGGTGGGACACAGCCCATCCCCCCAACAGAGGGAGCAAGGAGAGGCAGCACAGCCAGAAGGGAAGAGGCAGGGCCAGAGTCTTTCCGCTTCTGGCCATGCTGCTCTCCCCCCCAGCCTCCAAAGCAGCTGCAGCTCCGGGGCTGGAAGGGTGCAGCCGTGCCGCTCGGCCCCGCCCTCCAAAGCGGAGTGTGGCCACACCGCTGGAGCACACTGCAGCCGTGCCACCTGGCCCAGCCCACTGGAACATGCTGCAGCCGCGCCGACCGGTCTAGCCTGCCGGAGCAGGCTGCAGCCACGCTGCCCAGCCTGCCAGAGCAGCTCCAGCTAGGTCAGAGACATCCTCCCGAAGCCCTCCCCAGATAAGGTGGGAAGGGATGGGAGGGGGAGAGTGTGGGGGTCCCGGGGTGGGGTCATGTGAGGGTGGTCACAGGGGTTACTCCCCTGAATCCCAGCTTCTCCCCCCCAAAAAATTTCCCCACCAGTTGCTGTCCCGGCCCATCAGAGTAAGCAGCTGGCATGCCAGGACACTTTGTTTACTTAGGTTTACCTCTGTGCCTGTGGACACTCAAGGTAAACAAACCATCTCGTCCCACCAGTGGCTTATCCTGATGGCCCGGGAGCCAAAGTTTGCTGACCCCTGAATTATAGGGTCGGCTTATGAATGGGTTATAAAAAATTTCCATTTTTACTTATCCATCTTGGGGGGGAGGGAAGGGTCAGCTTATAGACGAACCGGCTTATGATCGAGTATATATGGTAATTTGTATTTTCTGTAGAATTTTGCTAATGTAGATTTCTTTAATCTGCATATTTTAGAATCTGTACACAAAAATTGGTGCCTTCTTCTCACCTCTCAGCAAAGAGGTAATAGCAGACTTCTGTAACGAGGTCTTTCATAATGTACTTTCAGTAATGTAAGTATAATACTATGCTATTATTTTCATAATAAATTAACCAAATAAATGTGTTGCAGTATCCTAGTTTTCTGTGTGTTCTTTCAGTTACTCACAAATTCAGCAATTAGGGCAAATTGTCAAGATTCCCCTGTAAGTGTTTCCATACCCCATGGCCTTTCTGACCTCTAGATTTTCATAAAAGACAAAAACATTATTAAAAACGCCAATGTTGTGGATACACAGATTTAAACATGCAGCTCTCTAGGGCACAAACATCCATGCCACATAGTTTGCTCTATGTGGACCTTTCACTGATCATTTTTTGGATGCAGCATCCAATAGAAATTATCCTGCATTAACATTTTTTTCCATTGAAAATTAAGCCTCAAAACCCAAATTTTCAGAGGATCTTGGAAATGTTGTGCTATGTATTTACAAAATCTGAATTTGTGAGCACAAAAAGCTCACAAACAACTGAGGAAACAAAAATAGCGGACCACTGGGCACATAAATGCACATAGGTACAGATAAGGAACAATTTGAACATTTGGCCTCAAATATTCATGTGATCCTGTAAATTTTCATTTACTCTCCTATTGAGGGAAATAAAAAAAAAAAAAAAAACCACAAACAGAAGTTGCTGCTTTAGCAAGACTATAAAAATTATTTTTCTAACAATTTTTGGTGTAAATAAGCTACAAAGATAATCTATCATTTAAAAATGGAAGAAAGGAAAACTATGCTTAAAACTAACTTTTACGTTAACAAAGAATCCCTACTTAGTGATAAACTTTTCATAATACTACTTTTGGGAAGCTAAGGTGGGGAAAAATCCTGTCAAGTTTGGAGAACATTTCAGCAGCTTGGTACTGTTCTATAAAGTCCTCTAGTACAGGGGTTCTCAACCTTTTTCTTTCTGACCCCTACTCTTCATTCCCACTCCATCATGATATTAAAACGGACTCCTGAGGGCATTCTGCGCCAAAAGAGTAAAAATTCTGTGCTAGAAAATTAAAAATTCTGCGCAAAATATTCTAAAATGCTGCAAATTTTATTTATCAAATAAATGTGGAGGCTCCACCATGGCACTGGGGAGCACAGGCCACTGGCTGCACAGAAGTAGGAGATCACTGAGCAGCTCCCCCGCCCCAGAACACGGACTCAGCGGTGACGCTGCACCCAACCCTGACATAGCGCAAGGACCGGGCCTGCCCCAGAAATACTCCAAGGCCCTGCCCCGCCGTGCCAGGTGCACCAGGTGTGGGCAGGCAGGCTCAGCAAGGCAGGATCCAAGTGGACTTAGCATGGGGGGGGGGAATCTAAGTGTGGGTTGAGAGGGTTCTGTGTGGGGTTAAAAATGGAACCTATCAAATTGAAATGGCATTGGCCAAAAGTGTCATTCAAATCACTAGAAAATAAAAAGTTAAACCTAAGTACTTTCTTTTATCACCTGTCTGAACAAGTAACACTTCTGAACCACAAATCTAAGTCAATGCCCCAGGGTTGTTTCCTCAACCATCGGTGCATGGATCTTCCCATTCTTGCACAGAAAGGGGATGTGACCACATTTCACTTGGGAACTATGTTGGGGGAGGAAGTGGAAACTGACACAGCACAAGGACTGGGCCTGCCCCAGAAACACCCCAGGGCCATGCCCCGCCGTGCCAGGTGCACCAGGTGTGGACAGGCAGACTCAGCAAGGCAGGATCCAAGTGGGTTTAGTGTGTGTGTGGGGGGGTCTAAGTATGGGTTGAGAGAGTTCTGTGTGGGGCAACCTGGGTGCAGGTGGCTCAGTGGGGGAGGGAGTGGATCTAGATACACAGGGGCTTTTGGGGGGGGGAAATAATATTTGCTAGGCCATTATTTGTGTCATATGATTTCAATAAGTGACTGTTCTCGATAATATTTAAAACAAAGTTTATTTACAAAATATTTGTGATATTGTGGCATCAGATTTTAAACCAGAACTATCCATTTAAAATCAGTGATGATTTTACTCAAACTATCATGGCACAATCTGGGTTTTCTTTTTAGCACTCTATATACTAGATACACAAAGTGGATATGTTGCTGACCCTGCAGAGGCAGACCCCTATGATTGCAGACAGTACCTTTTCAGGACTGGGGCCATGTTACATAGTCCAGTCTGTCTACTCTGACAGACTTCACAGTTTTAAGCATAAAAACTATTGCTATTACCACAAATACTACAAATGAATGAATCAACAAAGAATACACACATCTAATCTTAATACACATCTTTTTAAAATATAATCAACCACTAATATTTTTAAATACATACATTCTGTAGGGTTTGTTTGTTTTTTAAAATCAGCAAGGTCTTGACTGAAAGCCCACTGAAGCCAATTAAAGTTTTTCTCTTAAAAGTAAGTACCTGCTTAACTTTAAGCATTTGGTTAAGTTCCTTAACTTCAATGGAATTTAATTGCAATCTTGAATGGGGATGCTTTCCTGAATCAAGGCCAAAAACCAAAACTTTAAAATAACAAAACAAGACAAGAAAGGTTTGCCTCCTCGATGAGTGGTGCAAAACTCCTCACAATAGTCAGGAACAAAAACTAAAAACTTAAAAAAGGAACCTATCAAACTGAAATGGCATTGGTCAAAAATATCATTCAAATCACTGGAAAATAAAAAGTTAAACCTGAGTACTTTCTTTTGTCACTTGTCTGAACAAGTAACACTAAGTCAATGCTCCAGGGTTGTTTCCTCAACCATCGGTGCATGGATCTTCCCACTCTTGCACAGGAAGGGGATGTGACCACATTCCACTTGGGAACTATGTTGGGGGAGGAAGTGGAAACTGGGCAGGTTGGGGAGAGGAATGGGGTGAGCCAGGCGTTGGGGGAGAGATATACATTGTCCCTCTCTCGGCCCCACTGAGATTATCTTTTCTGCAGTATCCTCTTCCCAATCCCTGCTATACTTGGGTGCCCCGAAGACAGCAACCATGAGTCCCTAGTAGTATAGCTACCATAGAGCCATTCTGCCATAAATCCACTGGGTTAGGGAACAAGCCACTAGTCTTTTTTTTTTTTTTGGGGGGGGGGGGGGGGAGAAAGAGGGGGAAGGAGAATGCAACAGGCAGATCGCTCCAGTGGGATGGTGTTGGGGGATTGCCATAAAGGATTTTACCGTGCAAGGAGATGAATTGGCCCAATATATGAATTTTAATTACTATCGAAATTACTCTTAATAGCTGTTAGTGGTAAACCTACAGAAACAGTGGTTGCTTTTATGCACGAAAATGACTAAGAAAAAAATAAAATGAGAGTATTGTGTGTGTGAGGTGTTCTGGTAAGTTGCGGAGGCTCTCTCATCAAATCTGAAGCAGAAGGTTATCTTTTTCAGTTTTACTGTTGTTTCAAGCAACCATGACATGTTCCTTAACCATTTTGAAAAGTATATAGCTAGCATGATCATGAGTCTTAGAACTACATTTTGCCTCAGATGAGCAATCATTTTTAAAAGATATCTTATTTTCATTCCAAGTGCACATTTCTCTCAATGAAGTCACACAACCAAACATACCTGACTGGTTTTAAACCCACATTGCTATTTACTTTAACATTTCTTAGAGATACCATTCATTTTGAAAAAATATATTTACATGTGTGATGCACACTAAAACATTTTATGCACCTAATTTTTTTTTAAAGAAAAAGACATGCTGTACACACATTAGCATAAAATTCAAAAGAAAAATGTATTTTTGCATGGGAAAACCACATCTTTCCTCATCATATTAGGTACTAGTTCTACAAATAATAAACCCTTATTGACTAAACATCAAAAGAGCAACATTTATGAAAAACAAACAATGACAAAATAAATGAGGAGAAAAGGGGAATGTTCCTGATGATGGTTTGTACTGGGCATAATCAGCATGGTGGCAAGAATCTGTCATGTCTGGATAATGTTTATTAGATCTGGTTAGCAAGAACAATTGACTTGTGAAAGCCCCAGTTTAATAGGTATCATTTTAAGAAAAGAATATTCATTCTCATTAATGGTCTCAAGATTAATTCTCAAAACCTAAATTTAACTCTGCTCCATGCCCAGCCATCCTATGCCTTCACCATGTAAGGCAGCTGTAAATTAGAGGGCATCTTAGTGTTCATTATGTGCGTGCTGAAAAGGAATAACATGAGGTGTGTCCCCCCACATTAATAGGGTGGACAGGACTGAGAAAGAGTTAAGATTGTGTTTTGAGACAACCATTCCTAAAAAATGTGTGACATCTTATACAGGGCCGGCTCCAGGCACCAGCTGAACAAGCAGGTGCTTGGGGCGGCCAATGAAGAGGGGCGGCACCTGCGGCAATTCGGGGGAGGCAGGTCTCTCACTCCCTCTAGAAGCAAAGGACCTGCTGCCAAACTGCCGCCGCCGATTGCGGCTTTTTTTTTTTTTTTTTTTTTTGGTGCGCTTGGGGCGACAGAAATGCTGGAGCCAGTCCTGATCTTATATGAAACTTTTTCTGCACTTACTGGTACTTTTTGACTTCTGAACAGATCTCTTTCTGCACTAAAGAGAGATTAGTTTCTCTGTGGCAAATAGATTCCTATCTCCATGAAACACTATATAAACACGACACACACCCAATCATTAGCAAATAAACAAAAGTTCTTATGTTTTGAATTTTTCCTTCAAACACAATCCTAAGTAACAAATACTAAGACAACTACAATACATTTTAAATAAAAAATACAGGCCATTTCTAAATTTAAAAGGTATCCAAGAGAATTTACTCTAGTAAATTTCTTAGAAAATTTTGAAAGTAATCTATAATGTGAAAATGACCACTGCAATTTCTTTCAAATTTCATACACAGAATAAAATCTTCTCCATCCGAAGAAGAAATTTTTTTCAGGTCAGATTGTTTCCCTTAAAAAAAAAAAAATATAGAAAGGACATTTGTAAATAAGGCTTATGATGGAACCATGATTGCACCTGTAATGATAGAGCCATTCCAAACAGCTTAATAGTAGTAGTAGTAGTAGTAGTAGTATTGTTTTAACACCACAATAGGGTTATGCTGTGAAAAAGATAACGTATGCTCCCACTCTGAAATATACAACAGATGGGTGGACCGTTATGCCCAGGCAAAGCCCCACATCATCTTCAATGGGGCTCTGCACAGATGCAGCAGTATACGGACATGATAAAAATTTCAAGATCTGGGTCATATACATAGTAAGGACAACACTAACACCCATACCAAACATGCATCAAAAGTTTAGATTCCAGTCTGAGGGCACTGATTATTTACCTATTGGTCTAAATAGAGGCAAATAAGTGGGTAGATCGATCCTTGACTAGTGTGACAGGCAGATCACAAGATGTTTCTACAAGACTGGTAAGAAATTGTCATTTAACATTTCATATGTCCCTACAGAGCAGTTTAGGCATTTAATTGTTGGTGAACAGGCTCATAACAATAAAATGTATACAATGTCACAAAGTGAAACATACCAAAAAAAGTCATAACATATGAGCATTTGCAACCCTTACTCATGATGAGTAGCACTTAGTAATGCAATTACTCTCATGGATGTTACTAGGACTACTTACAGAAGTAAGGACCTCAATGTGATTTTTTTCCTTTAAATATTTCACTAATCCTCTAGTGAACTTTATTCTAGGATACAGAAATAACTTAGAGAATTTTTCACTTGACCACAGCTCAAAGAGCCGGGAGTTTAAACTTAAATATGCCGGATTGCAGTATACCCAAGTTTTGTACTGGGGTGGAATATACACTTTTCAAGTGGAGACAGATACCAAAAAAAAAAATTTATGTCAGCAGAATATGTGCTTTATAGAATAGTCAAAGCAAACGTGAAATATGGCTTGGAAAATG
This sequence comes from Malaclemys terrapin pileata, assembly GCF_027887155.1. Classification (NCBI taxonomy): domain Eukaryota; kingdom Metazoa; phylum Chordata; order Testudines; family Emydidae; genus Malaclemys; species Malaclemys terrapin. Next base: position 86,097,652 of record NC_071509.1, on the reverse strand, counting down.
ATAGATTGGAGGAAGAATGACTGAATTGGTGTTTATGTTTATTTGGCTTGGGGAGAACATTTAGTATTTCTTTAGTTCTGACTTTTGCCCCATAGGCTTCATGTAGACAGATTTCCATCCTTCAGCCACAAGTAGTATATTCAGTTTGTTTTATTAATTAGAACATACAATTTTTAAAAAAATCTGAAAAATAAAGTATAAATAGAATATATTTTTCTGTGATTCTCTCCCCCCACCCCCCCACCCCATGAAGGAAAAGATAAATGTTGCATTCCCAAAAGGTAGTGAATCTACTAATCAGAGCAAGGGACCTGGGGTGGGAAAACTTAAGTTCTGTCCCCAACTCTTCAACTGACTACTCTGCACAATGTTCAGCAAATTGTTCTGGCTGCATCTACACTGTCAAAAACTGGACATGTGATTCACCAAAGGAGTCCACCAGTGCAGCTCTCCTGGCAGTAGCAGCAGTGCAAACTGTAAAGTAGAGACAGCTCAGGTGTGCTCTGAGCAAGGTTAAATAGATAACACAATGAAAATGCTTAAGCCCTGTTTACAGTACAACTTCCATCATCACTATCATCAGTATAGCTGCACCAGTGCTTAATTATAGGTCTCACTGATTCCTCTGTAGAGAAGGCCTTCAAATCTCTATTCCCAGTGTCCCCACTTGTAAAATAGGCACAATACCACCCATTTTTATAAGATTCACTGAGATCCCAGGTTGAAGTGTGTTATATTAGTGAAAAGTATTATTACTACTCATTTGTGGTGTAACTACAGAACTATGATAAATGTATACTATCAACAATTATAAAGTAAATTATTTGCAGGCTTCTTTTATACCTTCCCTATTCTAAATGTTATTGCCCTAAATACACACACACTGTTCTATCTGAAGTATATGGATACTCCATTTGTTATTAAAGCGTGACTATTTAGGATTCAGAAAAGTAGTACACAATTCAAATGATATTGGCATATTTCACGTCCCCAGAATCAGATTAAATCAGATTGTAGTTGTTTCAAATGTGTCAAGTCTTTAAAGCCCTCCTCAGTTTAAGAGAAATTTCTATGTACACCTTTACCCCGATATAACGCTGTCCTTGGGAGGCAAAAAAAAATCTTACTGCATTACAAGTGAAATCACATTATATCAAACTTGCTTTGATCCGCCGGAGTGCGCAGCCCTGCCCCCCCGGGTGCACTGCTTTCCTGCGTTCTATCTGAATTTGTGTTATATTGGGTCGCGTTATATCGGGGTAAAGGTGTATGTGTCAACCACAATGTTCATACAATCACAATTCAGAAACAACGTTTGCCACAGACCCTCATGCTTAGTTTTTAAATTTAGTCAATTAAAGATGGATACAAGTTCATTACACAAAACTTAGAAACTTAAGTTCCTAATGTACCATTTCCATTTTATTTCCTTCTGAACATCACCAACAGTACAAAGCATTAAAGCAACAACTAAGAAAGAATAGCCAGTATATGGCACATGAAAGTAATGACAACAAGCTCCACTATTAAAAACAAATACTTATCGTGGAAGAAGATCAAAAAGTAGCACTATCACATCTAATTATAATATATTCTGTATTTAAATATTGAGTATGAAACATGCAGGTTGTTTTTATTAAAACCAGAATCAAAAAGCTAGCAAAATTAATGAAGAAACTGACTAATAAATCATTGAAATACACCAAGAAATATGTATGCAGCTTTAGAAATTAAAAAGAAAATATCAAGCCTAAATTGTGCAAAAAACCCCAAACCAAAACAAAAAAAAAACAGTCACACTTATTTAGACATTGTGTAGTATGAAAAAACAAACAAACAGGATTTCAGTTTGCTCACCTTGACACATTTTCTGGAATGTATTCTAAAACTGGATACCCATCATGTCTTCTGGACGCTAAGTCAGTATGTGATTTCCATGTCTCAACTAGTGTACTGACTGGAGGAAATGAGCTCACATGCTGAAAAGTCTGCTCTCTAGCAACAGGTCGTGATAAAGATATTGTGCCTTGAGCTCCAATCCTGTAGTGAAATGATTGTCCACCTGAATTCACACCAACAATGGCAGACGATGGCATACTGTTCTCTTGATAATAGTTGCCATCATCAGGCTCCTGTTTAATACCCACAGGTAGGCCTGGATTTGGAAACCCACTACCTTCACAATTGCCATCAAATGATGAAACAGGTGGTCCTAAAATCCCAGAAAGAGAATAATAGTCTTTGTCGTCCATAAAAGAAAAATATGAACCATCCATAAATGGAAATGGATTTACTGCTTGATTCCCTTTAAAAGAGGCACCAGAACAAGAATGTTTAGCTGATTCCTGTTTTACTGGTACTGAAAATGGGGAATCAGAGTTGATTTTACTATTTTCTCCAATACATGAGCTACCAAATGCTCCATCTGGGTCAGGCTTTATAAACTGAACAAGATTCATCTGACCAGCTACACAATTGTTCGAGATGGCATTCTCCATTTCCTCTATTTTAGGAAATGTGATTTCTTGAGCACCTTTGTCTTTTGTTTCTGGACTAGGAATAGTATCTTGGCCTGTGCTAGGTCCAGCAGGTGCTCCAGAAGCAGGGAAGCCTAGGGCATTGTTTACTGGGCTACAGATAGAAGATCCCACAGTGCTAACAGCTGGACTAGAAAGACTGGACCTATTATTTGTATTGGAAGGGCTGGCAATAGAGCACCTTGAGTTCATATTTGCAGGACTGGAAACAGAGGATCTCATAGTGATATTATTAGGACTTGAGACTGGAGATTTCACACTGCAGTGACTAGGAGGGCTTGAAATTGGTGATTTCATGCTACTTATAGGACTAGAAAGAGGAGATCCCACATTACTAACGTGTGCGGGACTGTGCAATCTAGAGCTCCGGTTTTCAATGTTAGGTGAGCATGACAAAGGAGTTCCCTGGCTGACTGGGCTGTGCACTGGAAAATTTACAAAATTAGTAGAAGTAGTTGAGGATACACAGTTAATGCCAGCTGGGCTACAAACTGAAGGAGTCATGTTCTGAGGACTACTGCCAGAAGGAGTTTTCTCAGGACACGTTATAGGGCTTTTGACAATAGTGCGCATGAGACCACCATTCATAGAACTTCCAGAGTCCGATATCAAAGATCTCAAGGGCCTATTTGCACTGTTTAAGGGAGAGGCACAGTGGCCATTTTCCTTATAGAACTTTACCAGCTGCTCAACATTTTGATAAGTCTTCCCAGGACTTATGCTCCCTTGTTGATTTTGCTGATCGTAGGTATAATCAGCATCTCGTATGGAATCCATGTATAAACCCATAGATTCAGCAACTGTTGCTGAAAGTTCCTTTGAGTCTGACTCACTCTTTATGTCAGAGTTTAAAATACCAGGCTGATTATTATCTTGCTGCAGGCTAGGGAGTAGTTCAGGTTTTTCTTTGCTGTTTCCTTGAGCACTGCTGTTTGGAAAAGCACCAGATATACAGCTTACATTTACAATCTCCATATAATTACTCTCATCAGTCCGCTCTCCAGCACCTGAAGAATACTCCACAGACTGAGAAACTTGACCCCACCGTTTCTCCATGTTTAAGCCTTCTGGGTAACTGTAGTATCCTTTTGTCTCCATAACTAGGAAAAAATACAAAAAAAAGTAAAATTAATAAATGATAGGCTTTTTATGATTCCATATTACAATTCAGAGGTTAATAAATGTAAAATACTTTTATCATGTGATGTTATTTTCTACATATAATATCTAGTATAATAAATGCTGTTTTAAAACAATAACCATAGATTTTGATTAGCCATAACATAGCCATGCAGACAAATAGGAGGGTGTACAGATCACCTCCTGCCTATTAACTACTTTAGAGGGCTATTAAACCTTACCTCTGGGAGCTGAGGGAAGCATAAAGCCTGCACAGCTGATGCTTCCTCCAGAGAACAAATGAGTAAAGTGGGAGGAGAGGGACAGGCAGTGAATGGACCCATGATTCCACACTCCCCTCTATGCCAGCCAACCCAGGTAGAAAATGAGCTGTACCCTGAAAAAGGCTGTAAGCAAAATACTCCTCACCTACCACAGCTGCGCATAAAACGTACTATCTAGTCCTACATTATTTTGAAAAATCTAACAAATAAGACTTTATTGAATTAAATGTTAGTTCAATGACTATTTTAGTGATTTTTAAAAATTATGCACAAAATGAAATGTAAATACTTATAAACCTTACAGTATACAAAAGGGTTTTTTTTAGTTTGACCAATATACTGAGTGCTCAAGTATTCAATGTTAATGTCTAATCTATTTAAAACCATAACACTTTTTTCTCCCCAATTTTTTTTTTTTAAAGTTTGTACTCAACCTAAACAAAAGAATTTGAAAGCAGGATTTATGCTTTTTGCTATATAGATATAGATACAGTCCTGATCCTGAATTTCTTCTTTTTTTCAGCCAAAAGCATCTTTGCAGACACAGGGAGCAGTACAGCATCACCACTGATTCCTATCCATAGCTTGTTCCTCCATTAAGGCCTGACTCGTCACGTCCCTGCATACAATATCCCACCATCTAGTCAGGGGTCAGCTTCTAGGTTGGACTGACTGTGGTGGTGTTTGTATTATTTTCTTTGGCATCTTATGTGTTTGACTTCTGCAACGTCCCCACCAATGTAATCTTTTTCAAATGGCAGCCAATCTGATAACCCAATTTCACATCCTCCTCTCCTTCTAATTTCTTTATTTGTCTTAAAATCATTGGACTTTACACCTGCCACCTTTGGAAGAACTCTCATCTGTACTGCCTCCAGCCTTCAGATGTCTACTTAATTAAATCAGCTGCTTCCAGACCAGAGAGTAATACTGTTTGGAAGGAAACATTATGGAAAGTAGCAAAATCATATAAAGTTTCAGATAAGATAATTACAATTATAAAAGCTATGTATAAGGATTCCTGCAGTGCCATAAGAATCATTGGAAAAGCAAGCAACTGGTTCAAGTCAAAGTTTGGTGTAAGACAAGGGTGCATGGAATCACGATAGCTTTTCATCATGTTCTGAAACTGGACATTAAGAACGGTAGACAAGTTGGAGACCATGACATTGGGTGATCTTGAGTTAAGCTCCTTAGTTTATGCAGATGACATCATAAAACTGGCACAAATTTGAATTAATGGTTAGACTCCGTGCTACCTAGGAAAATTGATGTAGTCCGCTTGGATATATAATAAATGCCAAGAAGACGACACGCATCTTGGAAAAGACACGATACATAAAGTGTTTTAATGCAGCTGCAGTGAAGTCATAGAACAGGTAAAAACTTACATGTACCTATCACTGCTGACAGTTCCGTCAAGGATGAGATTAAAAGTAGACAGCTGTGCACAAGTGGTGCACAAAAATTTACGAAATTATGGACCAATAAAAGCATTATGTTTGGTATCAAGTTGAATTCCTTGCACAACCAAAATTTTGATGGTCTTCAATAAACCAGTGTCCTACACATCAAACAGTGTTCATATAGGTTAAAATTTTCCAAACATAAATGCCTAAAGTTACACACACAAACTAATATTTAGACTCCTAAAGAAATATTTAAAACATGTTGAGCACCCCCAATACTCTCTGAAACCAAATGAAGCCATGGAGTATTCAGCATTTCTAAAAATGAGAACACTCATTTAGAGGTATAAATATGGATTTAGAGTGAATTTCAATCCTGTGCAGAGGTCCAGCAGAAGACTTGTGCACCACTTATGTCCATTTAAGCCATAGAACTTAAGTGGTGCATAGACACCACTGCATAGGGGTAAATTTCATCTTTAGTGCCTAAGCATTAGGCACATAAGCTTGAAAAGCTTAACAAATCAAAGCCTATAGCAGTCTAAGTGGCAAATTCTCTGATTCAGCAGCTATGTCTTCTTTGGAAGATACATTTTAGAAGGGATAAAAAGCCTGGAAAGATTTATATATAGCCTGATATAAGCTAGGTCTAAAATTATAAATAAAAACATGTGACAAACAGGTTCCTTGGTAGTGCTGATTATTGCCACCAATAAGTGTTGCAGTGGGTACTAATGCGAAGAAGTCTATTTCGAATTGCTGATGGGATCAGGTTTTGGTTTGTTTGTTTGTATTTTTTAAAAGCAAAAATTGATAAAAGAATCCATTGACTTCCGTGTATGCACATCGGATCTATACCCCATGTACTGTACAGACATTTATTTTTACAAAGCTCTAAGAAGTTTTAGCCCAGAGTCTAATTCACAACTGTTGACAATGGAGGCAGGGACTGTATTTATGTTGGAAATTATACTTATGCATTTGCCATTTAATAATATTTATATTATGAACAAACTTGTTCCCCCAACCTCAAAAATGTACTTGAACATTAACATTTGTGACCTAAGTGTTTCACCTCCGAACATTCAACAGATGCAGTCCACATCTCCAGACAATCAGGCATAAAACCCATTTCTCAGCAACGGTCAAATAAAAATGAAATTATATGGTACCTGCAATCTCTGTACGGGGAAGATCACCTAAATATAAGAAAATCAGAACAAAATCCAGTTTTTTTTTTATTCTAATATCTAAATCAGTGACTAACTTGGAAATAGGGCATATTTCTTTTTTGTTGTTGTTATTTGAGTTTTCTTTAAATATCATTCATCGGTGTGCCACTTTGATGACCTAGATGTAATACTACTCAGGAGATCCAAGTTTTATCCTCAGACCTGATTGTCCCAAGTCAGTGAAGTACCATTTACAAATGAAAGCAGATAGAAGGACTGGACTAATCAAAGTCTGACAGCTGCAAATCTTAAATGTAAAGTTAAGGACCTGGGACCATATTCTTCTGTCAATGACTCCCAGGCAATCACAGTTTCTTCAGCAGTATTGCACAGGGTAACAGAGCAGAAAATGGCTCACATTCTCCCCCCCCCCCCCTTTTTTTTTTTTTTTTTGCAGAATTCCCATTAATGGTAAAGGGTGTCCCACATGCAAAACAAGGTAGTAAATGCCCCTTGAAGAGGAAAAAAATAGTGGAAATATTTATTTCTCCATTTGTCCTAAGACATAGAACATTACATGGGATTTTGTGTGTGCATGCATGCGGGGTGGGAGTGTGGCATATTCCTAGTTGCTGGATTGTTTTAAAAGCTCTACTTATAATTTTTCTATTTTTTATTTCTTCAAGTTATTTAATTTTTTATATAGGATTACAGTAGTTTGAAAACATGGATTGAATTTATTTCCCTATTTGCATTCAGGATTAAAAATGAACTATTGCTAAGAAAAAATAGAACTATGTCATATTAAACAGATTTTTCTTTCATCTAATTCTTATTTGCTTTGCCTTGTGTGTTACTTATCAAAGATATCTTTGCTGAATTTAGAATTTCCCCCCTCAATACCCATCACCTCCTCTCACTTATCCTACAGTGATAGAATGCGTAATTTATGATTTCTTAATTATTTTCAAGACAACATTCTGTGATGGCATAAACTCAGAATTAAGACATCAGAATAGGATCGTACAGCTAGAGAAAGCTTTATTATACAAATATGAATAATTACCAAGATAGCAAGTGGAGTATGGAAAGTTATAAGTATCTTTATGTTTTAATGTGCTCTTTTTCTCACATCCTGCCCCCCCTCCCCCCACTAAACAGTTTAGCTTTATATTTTCATGGGAAAATTAGATATTCTGTACTGGATTATAAAATATAGGCACAATTAGCTAAGTTTGAGAGACATACAATTCTAATTTACAGTATGAAAATGATTAAACTACAATACACAAATGGATCTGTACAGTACATCTGAATAAAAGGCCAAGAATGGAACATAAGGAATAGTCCTCTTTGACTAACCGTACAAAACAAAATGATGCCAGAGAAATCAAGGAAACATTGGGGATGTTTGTCACTGAAACCAAATAACTAGCTAGCAAATATATATGAAACCACTTATTACAGACTGATGAACATTAAACAGATCACTGCATGTACTCAGTTTGACTTCTACCTAGATTTAAGACAGCTGATTTTATATTGGAAGTTGTTGAAACTGACTTATTCCTAACAACAAACAATTATAAGTCTTATCTGTGGATTTTCTTTTTAAAATGCAATAAACAAAACTTTGTGTGTGTGTGGGGGGGGGGAATCTCTCGGTGTGGGAAAGCTTGGGTACAAGACATTTGTAAATGTCCATATGCATTCCAAACACAAAGAGCCTAGACTAAAATCATAAAATAAAAACATGCAGCATCTCCGGCAATAAAAAGGGACATCTGAAGACCCATCTCCCCTTGCAAAAACAAAACAACGCGCAAAGCCCTACCTCCTTTGCAAAGTGGATACAACGACACCGAGCCATAAGAGGACAAGAACTGCCAGTGCTTCCCCCGGACACCTGCGCTGTCTGTCTCTACCTGTTGCTACAGTCCGCATTTCCATTAAAGTGTAACCCACCTAAATCCAACATCTAGGCCAGAAAATGCTGATGGTTTCACATTAGAACAAGAAATAATTATTCGCCAGCAGGTAAATCCGCTGGCTTCCCTCTTAACCTGAAGTTCGCTACGTCGCCCAATGACACTGAGCAGGGCAGACGAAGGGGGAAAAAAAAGGTGCCAAGTCCTTTTAAAAACATGTCACATGCTCAGATAAAGTTCAAGTTAATATCCCGCCCTTCGGTTGCCTCCACTGGCGGAGGGAAAGAGAAGAGACGCTCTATTGGGCTCCGGAGGGTTTCTCATTGGACGAAAGCCGTTTCAGTCAACGGGCGGGCGACATGACTGATACAAAGTTGCTGCGACACAGGCTGGAAAATGTATCTCGCCTTAAAGCCACAGAAGCTCGTTGAGAGAGCGCAGAGCCTGGGACAGAGCTACCTCTCCCAATGCAACGTGCAGCCCTCTAAACATCCCCTCTAGCCCAGTTCCTCAGCCAGAGTGGAGTCAGGACAGTGGCCCGCTGTTATCGACTGGAGGAGTTAAAAATCACCCCATTATAAACTAACGAGGGAAATACTTTTAAAAAGTGCCTTGAAATGAATCCAGAAGAAGGGAGGCCCCCTCCAAACGGAGTCTTGGCAGGGCTGTGATAGAGAGCGTGCCCTCCCCGCTGGCGTTTTTGTCCATTTCATTCCCCACCCCTTTGACTGACAGCAGGCTTGGGAGTGGGGGTGGTTCCTCTCCTCAGGTAGAGCTAGAAAACTAGGGTCTATAAAAAGGGAGCCTTTGTCCCTGCCCACCGCAGTCTGCTGGAGACAAAGTTAACTCCACCTGCGCCAAGGTGAGCAGCTTGGCTGGCCAGGGAGCAAATTTGGAAAGACGCAGCCTTTTCCTTTCTGTGCTTATAATCATCGCCTCTTACCCGTGCAGCAAGACTATCACGTTTCCATTTCAATTTCCGTGTTTGAACAATACATGAATATGCATGTTATCGATGCGGTAATGATTTAAAACAGAGAAACTCACTAAGGTTCAAGGACTTGTCCTTTGCTTGCCTCTGGGTTTCATTTTATTGCGCCTAGTGTAGTCTTTGTAAATGCTGCGCACAGATTTTCTCTTTTCCTCCTTTTCAAGTGAGGGTAAATGATAAATGGGGGCAATAAAACTATTTTAAAACTCGAGACGCTGTCTGGAGCCTGAAGCATTTAATTTCACCCTCCTTGCTTGCTTGTTTCCAAAGTTTATAAATATTTTTGAAAGAAAAGAACACAATGTAAACTTTAAAATGATACATTCCTCAGTAGTTCTATGCCAACATCCTTTAACCCTGGGCTTCAAAATCAGCAATAATGACGGACACTCCTAAGCATCAATCAATTAAAATGTATGTTTCCCCTTCTCCAGATTTTGACACCAGCAGCAATGATGTAGAGAGCTTCTCTTTCTCGCCAGCTAAAACCTGACACAGACACTCCTCCCATCCAACCCTTGATCCTATTTCTCTCTATTTAATTCCCAGACAAGAATAAACTCCCTCACGCCCCGAGCAAATCCCATAAAATTAGAGGTACCCTGGGAAAAGGGGAAACCTGCAGAAGAATCGTACAATAAAAGCGGTTTAAGAGTAGAGAAATATTTAAATATTCCGTGGAATTTATATTTTAGAAAGCTGGGGATTACGTTACATTTTTTTTTAAATCAGACGGGTGCAGTATTTACTTTAGGATTATTTTTTTAAAAGTCACGTGCCTTCCATGTTTTAATATTCTGCCAAAAATTGATCTCCACTTCCAGATCCAGCAGTAGACACGGGCCGAGGAATGAGCCAGGCTCCCAGACCCAGCAGAGCTACCCAGAGACACAGCTGCTACTGAGTTATTATTTAAGCAATAGACATGGGTGTTTTTTTTTAAAACCTAAGTTTTAGCTGATTTTAATAGGATCGATCTTGACCTGGACACACAATCTTTCTGTTGAAAATCTCTGTAGACACAGTTATTAGTTCCCCCCTCTCAACACATTGCCCTCCAAACTAACATATCTGATCCTGGCTTTTTTGCTCTATTGCTTTTCCCCATAAAGAAACGCTCTCTACCCGCCCTTTCCCCCAGGACTCTGAGCAAAGTGATTTGACTGCACTCACCTTTTCTAGGACATGGTGGGGCGGCTGGAGGAGGCAAGACCCCCAGCTACTGCCAACAAGCCATCCAACAAGCAGCAATAGCAAGAATTAGGAGGAAACGAATGATGAAGATGCGACTGAAAATGCTCGAGGTGGTTTTAGTTATATCCTGGAAGAAGGGGGCTGTAACACTCTCACACACAAACCCCAGCGGCAGCAGTTCCTCTCTGACTCCAGCCCCACGGGGGGCTGCAGTACTGTAACAGCGGAGCTGGAAACAGTGAAGTCCACCCGGATCAGCTCTTCTCTGCTCTTGGTGACAGCTCCCACCATAGAGGGTTAGGTGGCGGGGCGGGTTCGCCCCTTGTGTCACACCCTCATCCGCTGTTGGAGGGGGGAATCGGAGAAAGAGCCACCCTGAAAAAACTTGTCATTCCAGGTAAAACTCCCAGCGACGCCACCCAGGAAGAGGGAGGCGAGAGTAACACGGGGGTAAACTTTTTCCTCCCTTTTATGTTGACAATCCCTCTGTGCTTCCCCTCCTGCGTCCGTCCTCCTTCACCTTCCTTCTCCTGGCGCTGCTCCGCACTCCCCGTTTGGCTTCCCCGTGTTTTTCTCACGCACGGGAGGCTGCAGCTGGCTCTGGTTCCTGGTTTGTGGAGCTGCTGGAGGAGAGGGAGGGAGGGAGGAAGGAGGGAAGGAGGCAGGCCAGGGTGGCGGTGGGGGGAGGAGTATAACTCCCTCCCTTCTCCCCAGGCGGAGCGTGTCTCTCGGCTCTGACAGCAGCAGTCTGAAGCGCTGGAGCCCACCCCCGCCTTCCCCGCGGCGGCGGCGGCAGGAGGAGCGAGCGCCGCAAGGACTTGGAGTCGCTGTGCTCCGGCTGGCCGCGCCGCGCGTTCGCCCAGACACCTAGCGGGGCGGGGGGAGGCGAGCGGAGCAGGCCCGGCCAGCGGGCAGGGCCACGCCGCAGCCGTCAGGCGGAGAGAAGCGCTTGCTGCTGCTGCTGCCCGAGAATGGAGGGCAGGGGTGGCTGCTGCCAAGGCCAGGGCTCTGTGCGGTGACGCACGGCGGGAGCCACCTTCTGCCCTGGCTGGAAGGGCCGTGACGGGTTCGCGCTGGCCCGCGGCCATAGGGCTGGTGCTGCCCCGAGCGCCCATGGGGACTAGTCCTACCCTTGTTAAAGCCGGGCCGGGGGACACCTCCGCGGCTCCAGTGGGCGAGTGAAATCCGGCTCCGCTCTGACTGCGCTGAGATGATGAAAGTTAGTCCGGGGCTGACTCCGGGCCAGCCTGACACACAGCCCGGCTGGCTTTCTCCCCGCAGCTGTGCACTGATTAGCTTCAGGTGCTGGAGCCGGCCTTCGCCCTCCCTAGGGCGAATATCAGCTGCCTCCCACGAAGCCCTCTCTTTCCACCCCCAGCCTTGTGCCCACATAGCCTGGAAACCACTCAAAGAGAGCGTGTGGAACTAGGGGTGCTGACACCCCCGCGCTTGAAGTTTGTTCAATGTCTCTGAGCAACCCCATTATGCAAATTGTTTCAGCACTCATGTGCTCAAACCAGTAATTGGAGTGAAAGCCTGTTAGGTTTTTTCCTACAATTCCCTCCTTCATAGTTACATCCCAGAGTTGGCCTCTGGGGTCCTGAAAACCCATAGCCCTAGCTGCTTGATTTTTCTTGGGGAGACACGACCCCAGCATCATCTCACAGTTGTAGAGGGAAGCTCTAGCCCAACACACAGGTGGTGCTAAAACCAGCACAAACTGCCTGCTGCTGAACCATCTCTGCTAAGCATCCAACCGTTGGCTGCAAGCGGAAGCTCAAGTGTGTGAGAACCAGCAAGGACTGAGTGCACAAAGGACTAATCCCAGCTCAGACTTTGACAACCACATTGCTCAGATGTCCCCCATCTTGAGGGCAGTCACTCATTTTAGATCCAGAGTTACCAATGAGATATACTAAAGTGAGGGTTGCAAATTTATGATTGAAAGTTATTTACGTCAGCATTGAAGAATTATGTAACTGAAGGTACAGAGTTATTTACAATAAACAAAAGAATTTCACAGCTTAAGTTTCCTGCATTCCACATTTGGGCTTTGGCTAGTTAAGATCGATGTTAGCCTCTGCTGAGTCACAAGGATCAATTTTGGCTCCCTAACTCCTGAGGTATTGAGCACCCATAGCTACCATGAACTTCAACAGGAGCTTTAGAAGGGCCATACTTGCACAATCAGGCCATTTATATAGGTACCTAAAGTTGGATGCTTAAATTTATACATGCACAAGTCTGAACATTTTTGCTTTAACCTCTGTGCCTCATTTTCCACATCTGTGAAATAGGGATGCTAATACCGCATATACTGCATGCAAGGGTGACAAGCAGTTAATAGGGGTAATGACCCAGGCACACCTTTCAAACACAGGAAAACTTGTGTATTTAAAAATAACACTAAAGCTAATGACAATGACATTAATATTTCACTTACAGCTGGAATTTTAGAAGTTTGATTTTGTTTATTTTAAGATGTTAAATATATTCTAATTTTATTTTCTCAGTGAAAAATAAAGTCTGAAGAGGTGCCCGTGCCTTACGGCCCTGACTCAGTAAGGTGCTTAAGAACATGCCCAACTTTATACACATTTATTTTAGAGTTCAGGGTTGTGATCATGATCCTGCAAAGACATGCAGGAGTAATTTTCCAGATGTCAGCTGACCCACAACACTACTCATAAAAGTAGTTATGCATGTGCATAAAACTAGGTAGCCATTGAGCCCCGCTTTTTATTTCAGTTATTGTCTACTCTGTCCAAGCATCCATCTGAAGTTTATGATGAACTTGATAAATGTTAATGAGAGAAGCCTATGACAGTTGTAAGGCCAGAGTTTAGGATGACAGAATTCAATAGCACAATTACTGTTTTTTTGATTGAAAACCAATATTTCACTATGCCCCCACTAGCAGACTATATTTACCCATAATGTAGCTGAAAAAGGAGAAATGTACTGATATGTATTTTAACAAAAAGTAGGAACCTTCTATTCTCTTCTTTCCTTGTGTGTCAAATCTGGTTTGGAATACAGATAATTTGTTTAAACAGAGCTACAAAGTATGGACTACAATTTGCAGTTCATAGCAGGTAAAAACCTCTATTTAATCACTTAAGTAATCCTGCAAATCACAATAATGTGATTGTATACTACACAATTAATACTATCACTTGTATACTAATGACTCCCTTCTTTTGCATAAGTTTAACTTTTTTAAAGACTGAAGTTTGTTTGCAATTAAATTTTCTCTTCCATAATAAGAGTGTAAAAGAAAGAAAGCCCCTGACGTTTTTTTTTTTTTTTTTTTGGGGGGGGGGGGGGTTGATACATGATTGCACCTGTATTTTTTTAAAATCAGGTATTTTTTCATATTAGAAGATTTATCTTGTGTATTAATTGTGTGTTTTCTATTATACTGTATGTAGTGATGGCAGCAGGAAGAATAAAGCACTCCTGGGGGAGGGGGAGAAGGTAGAGGATGCTCACAAGTTTTCCACAAATTCAAGGGAAACCCCACTTGTTTTCTGCTTGTGGCTCATAGGAGCATGTCACTTGTCAGTTGTTGGCACTATATGCATTTTAGCAGCATTTTAGCAGCTATCACTAGCAAAGATAACATTGAACAAGAAAATAGCATTATATTTTTTAATTTAAAGAGCCAAACTAGATCAAGAAATAAAATGCAATTTGGAATTTTTATCCAGTCAAAAAAAAAAAAAAACACTTGTGACTATGTACACTAAAAACCAGGAGCTTAAAGACTATGGTGAGATTATAAATATGGAATTAGTAAAATTTTTAAAATGTAATTTAAAATGTGCATATAAATATGTAACCAACATTCAAAATTCAGTGATGGGCTCCCACCGCAATGTAGCAATAAGCAAACGCAGACCATCATCATAATTTTCCAAGGAGGTCAACAGCAGCAATGTGAACACCTTAGATGAGAAATTCTCTTCCCTTGCATTAGATGAGAGATCCACTCATGTCAGACACATGAGATTGAAAGCAGCAGACAGACAAGGGTTAGTCACACTATAGCAGTTGTCATCTTTGTTCCTAAAGATGGGGTAAATGTGCTATGGTTAATGTATTGCCAAACAAATCACCACCAAAGCTCCGCAACTGTCACATTTCTTATCCACCAATGGTCTCTAAATTGGAAGTGTGTTTTTGGGAGCTACAGGAGTAATGGTGTAGTCTAAATTCAACCTACTGTACTTTTAAAAAGAAGAAAAAAGAAGGACCTGTGCCCTATTTTGAGAACTGAATAAAGCAGATGAAGTTTTGTGTTGGTTCCAGCTGAGGCAGCTGGGCATTTCTCATTTCACTCTGTCTTGCTGAAAGACAAAAACAAACTCATGCCTCAAAAATATTATTCCTTTAACTGTATTTATTCACTATAGATCCAATTTCTATTGGCATAAGGCTCATGAGTTTGAGGTTTGTAATTGCTTAGTGGTTACCTTTTAGGAAAGTATTACTAATTAAAAAAAAAAAAAAAGAGTTTGGCTTGATAGATTAAAGTTTACTTTCCCCTGTCAAATAGGTGCAGTCCTTTAGGAAGAGGGAAATACAAATCTTCCTGGTTAATTAATAAAATTCAAGTTCTTGATGCATGATCAAAATGTTTTGAAGTCTTTATGAGGAATAAAAACATGCAACACTTTCTGTATGGTATGGTTATTTTCTACCAGATATTAATAATTAATCTGCAGTCTATTTTGAACAATTTTATACTAATTATAGATATATTTGAATGTTTTAGCTGAACAAGACATATTCCCTTTTACCTAGTTTATTTCTTCTCTTTTTTTAAATGCTCTTTAATGGCTCAGCCCATAGATGTGGTTGAACCACATCTAAGTATAGTACAATTTCATTGCTAATGCATGTTGACATTAGCAACCACATGCTTGTATGGAGGGCCAGGACATGCATTTTGAAAATACATGTTTCCAGCATATTTCAAGTCATGATTTTTACTGATCGTTTAGTTCCAAATGCAAGGAGCTATATATTTAAAATATTAGGTCTTATTGGCAATGGTAGGGTAGATGTAGCAGAAGTAATAAGACATGAAGAACTTTGTTTCTTGTAGCTTTAATATTGCCATATCAATTTATGTACCTTATTTTCAACTTCCAGTTTGTATACTACATACACTAATATTTGCAAGAAAGTGTAAATTATAAATACAAAAATGTAAAAAAATTAATAGAACACTGACTTAGTTCAGTATTAATTTCCAAACAAATTGTTGTGCAGCTAATTGAATCTTAATATTTATCTATTGACATTTTTATAGTATCAAATGTAACAGTAATCTGATTAAAGTTTTTTAGTAACTGCAATAGTACTGCACTTAAACACTATGCCTGAGTTTGTGGTGTAACAGTAAAAAAAACAAAAAAAAAAACCCAAAAACATCTTCCACCACATAATATATCAAATGCAAGTTAGAGGCATTTTAATCACTTCATAGGCTAGTAAATTTACTTGCTGTTCACAACTCTAGAGGAAGCACTCATTTGAGGAACAGAAATGTCATAATAATTTGGATAACAAGGTCAAGTCTAATTCAAGACTCTTGAAATCCAAGGAAAATTTCTCTTTACAGTGGCATACTATATATACAATCTTACATTCCTTATGGTATGAGGAATTCATATCCATTTAAAATTCCAAAATTATATATGCAAAGATATTATATAAATATCAAAGTAAGGAACTGCATCACAGTAATATTGAGGCTTGAAGATCTTTTTCAAGAGTTAAGAATTTAGTTTTTGGAAGATAGAAAGCTAAGATAGAACCTGACTGAAGTGTAGTGTTCTACAGAGATACTTGATTAAAAGAACACTTTCTAGTTAAGGAAAAAAGTGATAACTTTAATGGAAGGTGAAGTGTGCCCTATGTTAAATGAGAGAGTCCCATTGACTTCAGGGGATTTTGGATCAGTCTGAGTTTTAAATATGCAATTCCTGTGTAGGTTGTGCCCTAGCAGGAGCAGCTCATGCAGTGTGCAGCCTACCATCACAACCCTGGCTGAAATGAAGGTCGTATCAAGTCCTAATGATATATTTAGCAGCTGTTCATTAGTTATTCAGCCTATATCAGGTATGAAGCCACTATGAAGACAATTGGCTATACCTGTACTCTTGGGACACACATAAACCAGCATAAGGGTCCAAGCTGACATCACCGATCCAGAACATTATGTTGAATTTGGACACTCAGAGGTTCTAATGCTTTTTCTATTCTGCCCTCCTGCACCTTCCCACACAAAACAAGGTGGGTGTTTTGTTACAAGATAGAAACTGACAGATTAGAGGGGGGAAAGGGGAGAATATGCCAATTTATGAACTCCATTTTGGCTCTGTGAATGGCTTGTTATATTTCAACCTCCAGGGACTCTGAGCATTTATTTTATATTAGGAGCTTAGACACCTACTGGAAAAACTGTCTAAGAAGCTGTGACAGAGCAATCAAGAACCACCACCACATGATTCTACACCAGTGAAAATGGGTTTGCAACCAGCAGTTATTGAATTTGAATGTCTCTGTCTACAGGTGGCATGGGGGGGGGGGGGCGGCGGGAGAAAATGCCCAGTGGAAGCATAGAGACAAGAAACTTGTCAGAAATATGCTAAGATAAGGGATCTATTTCATTGTCAGAAACAGAAGACCAGTCTGGAGAGAATGGAGGGACTGTGCATCCCCCAAGGATGTGATCAAACCCAGGGATGTGATATCAGACTATGGGGATTGCATTCAGGAGTTGGCACTTTCAAGAGTACAGAAAAGAATTAAAGTGAGTAAGAATTGCTATGTTGTTTTTTCCTTACTTTACTGCCACATTGTCCCCAAATGGTGGGTAACTAAAAAGCCAGTGCTTCCATAGCCAGGTGGGGAAAGAACATGTCTAAATAAGTGTGTGTAGGGGGGTATGTGTGGGGTTAGGACAGCAGAGGTCAGGGTCTAGGCACCAAAACTGGGGGGAAGAGGGACGGTGTCCCACTGCCAAAGAAGTGAGAGAGATGGGAGCATGCTTGAGACCCACAACTAGGAACCATGACCTGTCATTTCCCAGAGCCAGGGTGTCTGTAATCCAGACATTAAAACAAAAACAAAAAAACATGGGATAATGAAGTGACTGGATGCAATCACAACAGACTGGAGTCCATTCAGGGACATGAATGAAGTCATCTCCAGGTTCTGTTGTGAACCCACAAGAAATGCATCCTCATCAGGTGCAGATAGCATCTGCCCTAAAGGAAATCTAGGATAGCTTGATAAGCAATAGAAGAGTTGTCCAATTCGTATGTGGCTAGAAGGGAGGAAATCAGGGACATGCCAGGAAGGGGGGAGAGAGATTGTCTGAAGCAGGAAAGTTGGAGTCTTGTCACTGGTATAAGGATTAATAAATGCATTGGCATTTTAAGAATCACACTACTGCATGACCATGCTAGTCTGGTTATTAATTCTTCATGGATAGTGAGAAGTACATAGCTGGTTTTATCATGAAAGTTAAGATTTAAAACAAACAAACAAAAAACAAAAACAAAACAATATTAGCACCACCACACACGCACAGTTCGAGCAGAGTAGAATGGATTCTGCATCCTAAACTATGCTGTCATTCCAGATCACTCCCCATTAAGATGAGCTACCATGTTAGATGGGGAACACCCTCCAGCATGCCCTGAAGACCTTAGATATACATAACATGCAACCCCTACACTCATCCCCCATACCAGTTATTGCCAACTACTCCCCTTCATACCCATGTCTGCTCACATGTATTTAAAAAAAAAAAAGAAAAGAGCATGATGGGAGAAGGAAGTGACAGAAATGGGATTATTGTCACTAGGTCCTACTAGTAGCTATGCTTTTAGTGGCTCAAGGTGTATACTGATATGCCCACTTGCCAGCAGTAAACAGGCTGTTCCAGACAATTTGACCTGAGCTTGATTGTGTGATTAAGTGTATTTGATTGTTGTATGGGGAAAGCAAGCAGCTCATGCTTCCCTCAGTGTGTTATTCATGTATATTTTCAGTTTTTTTACCTCTATGGACTAGTCACAGCTATTCCAGGATCAAACTGCATTACATAGCTGTGCCTTGTCAGATAAGTCACAGCAGCCCAGAGCCTCAAAGCATTTGGTGCCTAACTCCACTATGACCCTTGTTTTCTGTTCCCATACAGAGCAGGGTGTACATGCACATTTGAAGTTTGGCTTCTGCCCCTACCATACTTGCATATACAACTTTGAGATCTGCTTTTCATGACCGATTTTGACAGTAGGATCCAGGTTACTCAAGTGTTCCTGGAAAGTAAACACAAAGAGGGAAAATGAACATGGCTATTTGCAGTCCATTTAAAAATTCAGATCTGTACAAATATTCCATGTAAATGTAATATTTAACTTATTCAGCATTATTTTCCCAGCAGTGACTGGAAGTTAGCAACTGTGCACCAAATGTAGAAATATTGCCATATTATTTATCAGCAGAAGCAATAGTGTAACTGATACTGCACAATGCCAATGAGAGTTTGACAATGAAGAAGATAGTGGTTAATTTCTTAGGGTAAGAATACAAGAATAAAAGCCAAAAAAGTAAATAGTGGACATCTGCTTCAGACTATTAGGACATGAAGGAAAGAAAGATTCTTGGACCAGTTTTCCAGTACTTGAAGCCTCAAGATACTATGTTTGTGGCAGATTATTTGAGTCAAGATTGGTAGGACAAGGAATCACTAGAATTTCTGTTTCATGCAGAGAAAAAAAAGTATGAACCAAAAGCAGAGAAGTCATTCTTAATTTACATTTTACTGATAAAGATGAGAATACTAGTGAAGCAGGCTACAGTATCATGACCACAAAAGTACTTTAACATTGCAAGGAATAGGTTCAGAATAAAAGGTATTACATTTCAAGAAAGCGGATTTTGGAAAGTTAATTCTTACAAGATGCAACAGGAGGAACTATTAGAATCCATCAGTGTGACAGAATGCTTGAGGATTCTAAAAGCTACTATAATTAGAGCACACAGCACTTCCTGGAAAAAATAATAATCGGGAACCAAAAGAATGGCTTGTGACTTCATTAAAGAGAACTCAGATTGAAGTGAGCTGGACTAGAACCCTGTAGTGGAAATGGAAGAGCGTAGTGGCAACCAAACAAGTTGGGAGGAAATAGCTCCGTGGCATCAGAAGAACATAATGTGTTAGGCTAACCCAAAAAGATAAAAAGGTACTTTTACAAAAGAGACTATAGGAAAAAGTAGCAGATAATAATTGAGGGAGATTTTGAAATTAATGATGCCAACCTTTAGAAGAGACTAAATGCCTTTTTAAAGTCTGTCTTTGGCAAGAAAAGTGAAGTGGAGAAGTTGGGAGAATTACGATATAAAACCCTGGTAAGGCAGCTACAAAAAAGATGTTCATGACTCTTCCTCCTCCCCCCAGCCCTTCCCAGAACAAACAGCAGTTCTGCCCTGAAATGCTGTTGATACTGATGCAGCTGTAATAGGCGAGAGCCAGCCTCACAGATACACTGTGCTGGCTCTAGAACTCTTGCCATCTTGTTCCTAGGTAACATAGCCCCTATTATGGGAGGGAATTGGTGGCTTCTTTGAGGCTATACGTTTATGGAGGAGGATCAGGCCGGGGGAGAAGAGCACTCCTTAATCTGTTCCAGGGTCCTGGTAGTTTAGCTTTAACTATACAGTACTAAAAATGCACTATGTGTAACTGTCCTTAGAAGTCATTCCATACATAGTATGCATAAAACATCATTGTAGTAAACTGTGTTGTCCCTTTCCTATGACGATTATTGCATTTTAATTTATCATTTCATAAGTAAGCAGGCAAATTGGACAGACTTGATTTAAAATGTCTGTCCAGAATTTAAAATGGTTCTTCACCCAATTTCTAGAGGGCCAGTGTTCCTCAAATAAAAGGAGAGAGTACAGCTCCCCAGATCTCCTTTTAGTTGTCTATCTTGAAGCTGAAACTTGTGACCCAGCCTAATGATACAGGTTGATTATTCAGACACTGAGAAAGGTTTCAAAATTCACTAGTGTTAAAGAAATATGAATTATAACTGCAGCCACTCAACTGGAAAATATAATAGTTTCTATGGAGTTTGGTTTTGTTCCATTGCACATTATGCCAGGTGTTCTAGTAATCGAGAATACAATAGTTAATATTTTATAAACATAGAGCAATGGACATTTCATCTTAAAAAACCAAGCCACTATATATTTGTTTTTCTTTATATACATTTGCACTAACAAGCCACTGTGATGGTTACAGGGAAAGGATTAAGTATCTTCAAGAGGCAAACTGAAGACTCATTCTTTTAAAGTTGGAGGTCATCTGCAGTTTGTGGGGAAAACAAGTAAGGGGCTGTTTCAGGTGAGTAAAGGAAGGAAGAGGTTGTTTGGAATATGTGGGATGACACTTCTTTATTTTAGGAGGATCCATGTTAGATTAAGAAGCAGAAAAGATTGCTTCAGTGAACCCAGGAAAGCAGACTATGAGCATGATCCTGTGGGAGCATCAAGTAGTATAATGGATGATACTTATTGGAAATTAAAATGAGATTTGACAGCTGAGACCCCCTAATAAAAATAAAGCTATGCTTCTTTGGACTACACAGATTACTTAAATATGTAGGAATCTTTTAGTCAGGCTGTACAGTATTAGAGATGGGAATGTCCCCCACCCCCAAAAGTCAAGACAATCACTAAATGGTATCCAATGGGACTGAATTCTTTCCATTGGGAAGAAAGCATCAAATTAAGGCAAATAGTGAAATAGATACTTGGGAACTTATTTTTGTGCAAATGCTTTGATTGAAGTTACTGCATCCTCAGAATAATGGAAAATAAAAGATTTAATTGGAAAAAGGAAGGGATGCTAAAGTGAATGAAACTGCATTTTCCAGATTTGCCACTAGATCTAGTAGCTATGTTAGAGCATAAACTGGACCTGTCAAGAGAAAAATTGTAATGTTGAACTGGGACTACCAAGTTTGTTTCCCCCTTTTTGAACTCCCAAGACATTTGAAGTTCCAAAATATACCCTCTCCTGGGAATCTTCCATTGACAGCCTTGAATCTAGAAACTGTTGCAACTAAACTGGTACAGTTTATCTAGATAACTGCCAAGGACAGTTCAACAGGTACAGAGAAGTTAAATACTAGTTTGAGTGCCACCAGAAATATTCAGATTTCAAAAAACAAACCATGATTTACAGATTGCTGCATAATTATGGAGAGTCTTGGGTGAGCTTTGTTTTTGATGGACTAAAGCGTAAAGCTGACTACTATATACTTTGCAATAGCATATCATATAGGCTTGCCACCATCAAGAGATCTGATGAACAGGAAAGGCAGAAATTACAGGCTTTCTGATCTTGACTCCAGCTCCAAGCAAGCAGTATCACATATCTGAAAGAGTAGGAAATCCATAGGGAGGACGATTTTCTGAAGCAGGCTCCTTTAAAAAACAAAACAAAAAAACCCCCCCCAAAAAACCCCAAAACACCACAACCATGAAAAATAAGATAGCTGTAATCAAGTGAGAGATCACAAGATCTGCTTTTGCAGATGAATTTTTGTACTACCATGGGGCTATGAGCTAACCACCAAGATGTACATTTAATCCATGTAACCACCCTTTGCTATAGGAGACAGATGTATGTCCTTCCACTCTCTTTTGTTCATTGTCAGCACATGATCCATAATTTAGCTCCAGAGATATTCCAAGATACTGGTGAGTCAGGAACTGAAGTAAGTCGTGTGTCCATACCCAGCTTTATTCTTTGGATCAGATGAAAGAAACACTTTCTAAAGGCAGAAATTCACCTTTCCTTTAGAAATATTTCTAAGTCATGTTACATTTAAGCTACAGCTCCAAGTGACAGGTGAGCAGTTATTCATGAAAAATAATAATTGGTTTCTGGCCAGGCACAACCATTTGTTTTAATGGATTCACTTCAGAGTTACTTTTAGGAAAGTATTAAATCTAGTGCTAAATAAAGTTACATACTCAGACTTCTTTTCAATGCTAGCAAGGTCAATAGAGGGTGTGTGTGTGTACATACGTACACACAGAATTTCTGGTTAAAGGTGGGCCTGATGCAGCCCCCCAAATCAGAATCTCTCAATTTTGGGTGATTTTTCAAAATCCAGCCTCAGATCCAAGTTCTAATTAGTGTGTCTGTCATCATTTACAACATTGCAAATCTGAACACAGCTCAAGTTGTGGGTGGAGTTTGAAAACAACCTGAACTCAGATCTGAGTTTTGCAGCTAGGGCCCACCCCTGGCCCTGCAGAGTATATGCAGAAGTTCTCCTCCCATAGCCTTTTATAGGCTTCATATTGTATTTTGTAGTAAGGTCATGTTTCCTAATAATGGACCTGGGCCAGATTTTTTTTAAGTTGATTGCAGGGATAAGTGATGATGTATACTTTTTATTAGATGGCCAAGTCCTCACTATTTTCATATGGCATCACCATCAATCTTACACAAGTGGGATAAGCAAGGAAGAGTTAGAATGCAAGAGGAAACGGACTGCTTCTCCAAGGATGGGGGATTGCTTAGATTATAGCATATGGGCAGCACTAGATTTTTCTCATGGTAACCCATAAAGGATGAGTAAAGAGATAGCATTGAAGAGTGACTCACCAGCTAGCATACCCCCTTGTTGCTGGACAAACCACAATAGTCTCCTCCTCCAGTACCCCCTTGTCCAGGAGTCTGCTTCTTCTCATTCCAGCTCTCCAGCCAGGTCACATTCGGTCTCACACTTTCTGGGGTAAGAGAAAGCCCCACAGAACAGTAGTCCAATGCCTTTATGCCAGGTCTTCACACCAGAGGGCTCTCATACCACCTCTCAGTAGCCATTAAGTGAAACCAAGCCCTTCCTTAACTCTGGGCCCCAATCCAGGGACTCTGGAGCAAGCAGCTAAGCTCTGCTCCCTCAGATTCTTTACAGGAGTGCTACCTACCTCACTCTGCCCATAGGCCTTTTACCTCAGCCCCTTATGGAGCTGTCTCCTCCACAGATGCTTCACCCCTTCCCCAGCTCTACGGAGTTCTTTCTGGCAGAAAATACCTCCCAAGGCTGTCTCACTAGAAGCCCATCTATTATCTACCTCCCCACACAAGGCTCTCTGTATTTCCTCCAGAAAAAAAAACAAAAACAAAAACAAACCAACCCCCAGTCTGCCTCCTGGCACCTTATCCTTTTGTCAAGACTCACCACAGACATTCACTCTACTTCTGTAACTTTCCACTATCTCACTTAGCTATTTACTGGTATTTCCCTTCTCGGGAGTTTATCCCAGCCCCTACTATCACCCACAACTTCCTGGCCTTTTTCTACTGCCAGAAGTTCTTCCTTTCTTAGTCACCAATGCTCCTCTCAGTTGGGACTCATCCTTAATTCAGACATCTAACTTCTCCCCACTGGGCCTAATCCTAAATTGGGCCTAATCCTAAATTGCCTTCCCCCCCCCCCCCTCGATGCAACCAGGTGAACTAATGGTTTTTGGCTCCATTTAATTCTTTCTCTGCCTTTGTGGGCTTTACACCCCATCACGGATAGAAAAGCTCATTTTGGTAAACACAAGAAAAATCACCTGTCACCTGTGAAATCATGGTAACGTGTAGCTCATTTATCTTTTGTAAGCTATGTTTACCATGAAACTGTTTAACTGTACTGTGTTTTCTCCTCATGATTTAAGCCACATTCTATGAGGAGTGAATGCTATCATGATTCTAGTAAGAAGAGCAATTACAATAGTAATATTCTCTTTTTCTAGGAACTACAGAGTAAACCCTAATAAATAACTGGCTTAGTCTCAAAATAACAAACATGCCAGGATATGAAAATCACATCTTTCTGTAAATATTAAGGGAAAGTATGATTTAATATTTCATACTTTGGGTGCATGAGCAACATCCAGAATCACTCAGAATAAACTATTTCATTATTTCAGTACTGCACAGGATGTAGTATCAAGGACAGGAAAGCCAAAAATATGTCCATGACAAAGATTTTTCAAGTATCTATCTTAATTTTTCATATCTACATATTGATTTTTGTTTCATTTTTAGGATTACTTAGCTGCTTAAGTACTTTAATGCCCTCAGACCTCATTGCAAAACACTATTAAGGGAGAGGCTTCAGATATGCCAGCGACTCCCACGTAAGAAGCATGTGATAGTCAAGAGTATTCAGACTATAAACGTCTGCTGCAAATCTCTGAAAATACCCTGAAAAACTAAAGCATGAAAGAAATGTCTGCTTCCTAGTATAACTTGTTGCACAACATTTATTCCCCAAGTGGTCTAATGGAACCCAAGTTTGTTGATCTTCCAAATATTCTCTTTTGCCTAAGTAGAGTGACTGTGGAAACTCTGAGAATTAAAGGAGGTTTATTTATTAAAATGCCTCTTTGTATTTGTTCTTTTATAAATATATGTATGCACACTCAGAAGATGATTTAATAAATGCTATTTTTCTATGCACTCAGTTGTTTCTCTTGTACACATGCAGGCTGAGCAAAATGTCCAAATTAGAGTAGAGTGAATAACTGATTTTTTGGTTCATTGAAAGTTCTGAAAAATTGAAAAACAAATTGATTTGAATCAAACCTGAAAATTCCAAAAGATTTTGGTAAATCAAAAAAAGTCAACAAAAAGTTCATTTGGGTCAAACTGAACATTTCATTTCTGGGCACTTTTTAAAAGAAAAGGAAAGGAAATGAAGGGCTAGAGTTACAAAATGACTGGAAGATGCAGCAATATAAACCTGGGTCCTATTTTCCCAAGGAGTGTCCTAACCACTAGGTTACAGAATCATTCTCATGCTAATTTTTCTGGATCAATGACTACTCAAGTATTTTATAGAGAGGGGAACAGCTCAACAGGAGAGAGGCTCACCTGCAGAATATCTCATAGCACTCGCCTGTACAGTTAGAATCTGAACTTGGATCTCCTTCTCCAGAGACAGGAGGATTGGACCCAAGGCCCCACATCCCAGATGAGTGCCCTAATCACTGGGCTAAAGCTTAGAAAGGAGGCAGTAGCAGAATCATCATCACTTCCTCCATCTCACACCACTTTGTGAACGGAGCCGAAGTCTTGAAAACAAATTTTTGGGGGGGCCAAAACTGTTTGGTGGATTTGTTTGCATTTTCTGGTGAATAAACTATGCTTCCAAGTTCTTTTGGTGAGTTCTAGTCAGAATCTGTTTTTAAATGTATGCTGCAGCTGAGTATTGGGTTGTGCCAATCAGATGCTCTCAAACTTTTTTCCATTTGCTTTGACAGTTCTTTTGGTTGCTATTACTTCAGCACATGTAAGGCAGGAGCATATGGTACATTATCATTTGCAATACATGCTATACTTTGATAAATTTTCTCCCAAAATACATGTATAAAGGAACGTGATTAGTGACAATAAAATGCATGTGGAATTCTACAAATCTGTACCTCATCCAAGCAGGAATGGGGCTTTTTAGTGTATAATGACTAGGTCTGATTGTGATGGGAATTAGAGAAGATGGGATACTAACAAAACAGATTACGGGAATCAGCAGATGATTCCTTCTATCACAGAGGAATTTTGGACAGAGGAATTTTAATTGTCCTTAGAGTTAGGTTGATGAAGAAGCAACATGGTTACCTTTGTGCTCATGAAGATAAGTTACTGAGTAATAAACCTGAATAATATTCATTTTCATTCAAAATGACTACAATTAATAAATCCACAAGGTATAGGTGGAAGCAATGGCACTAGCTTTACATCTCCCAGAACATTATAATGAAGAACTGTCTAAAGAAGACAGAATGGTATGTTTATTATACCCTTTAAAATAATTTCCTTCTGTTGTCTCATTTACAAGCACCAAGTTAGGTGGTAATTGTAAGATGATTCAGTAACACTCTAAAATAATGATTCAGCTAATTAATGCTGAATTACAGAGGCAGTCCTACACAGATACTCATAACATCCACATTAGCACTGATTGAGTGCATCATGATTAATCTTATTACAGCAAGCACCAAAGGAACGGAACATGATTAGACCATTTCTTGAAAGTGTTTACTGAAATTTGTTTATAAAACTGTGGGCTTTATCCTATTTTGTTCTTCTCAGGTTCACCAGTAGGGAGAATAGGACCTAGTAAGCCTCTTCCCCTATGCACAGCAGTGCAAGATTCCCAAGAGAATTCTGGAGAGCAGATTCTGATAATACGATGGCTAGAGAACCATGACTCCCAAAGTGTTGTGGTCTGTTGGCTAGAAGGCATGGCCAGGCCTCAGCTGTCAACATGCACATTGACAATCTGCAGCACCTGAAGCAATGTGCATCCCACCAAGTGGGGGAGCTTCTTGCTCAGAGCCAGCAGTGAAGGTCTTGTAACCAACACAAGGCTCAATACTGTTCTCTTCATCATGACTTCAAACAATAAAGACAGGATTTCATCATTTCATAGAAATTCTGGATGATAGTTTTGTATGTATCCCTCTACTAGTCTATTGGCTTCTTTTGTGTAAGACGTAAATGGGCTATGCAAAGGTTTTGAAAGTGGATTTGGCTCTTTTTCTTTTAAAACAGGATAGAAAGTTATTATTAAATATGGCACAGTTAGTCTTTTCATTTACACACAGGAAACTAGACAAGGTTACTCTCGTACAGCAAATTTCAGGTATCTTCGAGACAGTATGTTCAGAGGTCCCAAGAAAACTTAGCTGATTTGAATACATGTGAACTGATGTCTGTCACCATTTTGTAAGATGATGGAAGTATTACTCACTCCTGAAAATGGTGCTTCTGGCAATGACACTGAAATGTTTACTAATGCCAACTGCAGTGATCCTTTCAGAGGCAATACTTTTAAGAAGCATATAAAGTCACGGCATCCTCCCCCTTCTTTTTCAGGGATTGGCATGCTCACGTCCAAAAACGTGGCAGAGAATTAGGAAATTGAATATAAACACAATATAAGGCAACTGGGAAACTGAAAACAAACTCATCTTCATGTAAAGGGTACCCACAAGTACTTTAAGGCCAAACTTGTTATTTTTTCTCTTTTAAATAGTGTAATGGGTGAAAATTCCCACAGGGCAGAGCACAAAGCCCTACACATGATTTACCATCTTTGCCTTAATTTGTCTTCTGAGTGCTAGACATTGGGGCCTCTTCATGCATGGTGTAGGTACTGCAGTGTGAGGTAGCAGCAGAGCCACCCCACAGTCAAGAGTAAAATATTCTGGGTCTGTGGCCTTTGCATCACTTCTCTACAGAAGGCAATGGTTGATGGATCTGTGTTCTGGCATATGATTGACCCGGACTCTACCCAACTCAATGATTCTAAGACCTCATGTGTAACAGTATATAGGAAGCTGCTGTAGAGCTGGACTGTATGGTGTTCACTGGGTGCAGTTTACCAAAAAGCTTCTCATCCTATTCAGCAAAATGGCAAAATAAAAATACAGCACAATGGATACAGAGGCAAATTCAGCCTTGGCATAGCCCAGTTGCTCCCATTTATTTCAGGAATAAATCTGTTCCACAATGTTTTAGTGACCAGACACTGCCTATACTGCCCCTAAATTGCTGGCTATGCTGCAGGAAGCACATTGAATCAGCACTCCACTGTCAGACAGCATTGGAGTGAATGAGGAGGAGGAAGGATGGATGTTAAGGCTGATTCCCCACTCTGGCACTTCAAGTGCAGAAGGTGGGAGCCTGCAAGGATTCTAAAATTAATACTGGCCACTCCAGGCTTGTATTAAACTCCCAAGGTAACAGCTTCTCTCTGACTTTGGATAGGTAGATGCTGCTACCACCCAAATGCAAAACCCCTTAGAACCCAGGAAGGCGCACTTGGGAATTCCTTCCTGTGTGGTACCCTCAAGCCCTTTCATCTCCCCCGCAGGAAGAGCTGAGAAAGGAAAACAAAGGAAATCAGCTATTACCACCAGCCAATTAAAAAACATGTGCACAAACCTCTTAAGACTCAAAAATCCAAATCCTGATCTTAAAAAAGATAAATTTTATTAAAAACAAGAAGAAAGAAAATACATCTGAAAACTCAAGCTATTGCTAGATTTTAAAAGAGCAATTCCAAAAATTAAGCACCCAAAGTAGCTTTTTTGGGTGTTCAGCTTAAAGGTTACAAGCAAACAACAGTAGCTGGGGTTAGCACAGAGGAGTCCACAAGCCAATAAGAAATAAACCTAATCGCACCTTTCTAAACATTCATGATCTACTTACATATCTGGATTGTTAAATAAGTAGTTCTTGATATGATCTGATGATTTTCATATCTGGTCTTCAGCTTCTCATAGCATAACTACTCCCTGTTCCCCCTTTTTCCCAGAGAACAACCACAGACACAAAGGGGAAGTTTCTTCCCCATTTTAAAAAGTTCTAGCCTTCCCATTGGCTCTTTTGGTTAGGTGCCTTAACAACCCCTTTCCTTTACCTGGGGGACTTTTTTAACCCTTTTCAGGTAAAGTAAGCAGAGAACAGCCACCAAGAGGGACTTTATAGCTCACTGAGTGTCCATAAGAGGGGGCTCCCACCTCTCATTTATCACAGATGGTCTTGTGGTTAGGGTACTCAACAGGGACTCAGAAGATCAGTATTCATTTTCTGGTGCTGCTATAGACTTTTTTCTGTAACTTTGAATGAATTACTTAATTTCTCTGCACCTCACTTACCCATCTGTAAGTAGGGATAATAATACCTTCTCAGTTAAAAACTTCCTGACAAGGCAAGCATGGAAATCTTATTCACATCTGTGACAGGTTGGATCACAGAAACCCCCTTGGGAGCTGCCACCCGATGTGCAAAAGACTACCCCTGCTCCTGTTTTCCCTGCCAGCTCAGGAGTCCAGCAACCTGTCTTGCTGAGCCAGACACTCCAGTCTGGCTCCAGACACAGACCCAGGGTCTGAATCACTTGTCCCAAAGCTGCAAGTTTACCTGAAAACAGCTCACAGAAGTGTGCTTGTCTTTAGCATTCAGATGCCCAACTCCCAATGGGGTCTAAACCCAGATAAATCGTTTTACCCTGCATAAAGCTTATGCAGGGCAAACTCATAAATTGTTTGCCCTCTATAACACTGATAGAGAGATATGCACAGTTGTTTGCGCCCCCAGGTATTAATACATACTCTGAGTAAATTACTAAATAAAAAGTGATTTTATTAAATACAGACAGTAGGATTTAAGTGGTTCCAAGTAGTAACAGACAGAACAAAGTAAGTCACCAAGCAAAATAAAATAAAATGCGCAAATCTATGTCTAATCAAGCTAAATACAGATAATCTCATCCTCAGAGATGCTTCAGTAAGTTTTTCTCAGACTGGACACCTTCCAGGCCTGGGCACAATTCTTTCCCCTGGTACAGCTCTTGTTCCAGCTCAGGTGGTAGCTAGGGGATTCTTCATGATGGCTCCTCTCTCCCCTGGTTCTCTTCCACCCCTTTATATATCTTTTGCATAAGGCGGGAACCCTTTGTCCCTCTGGGTTTCCACCCCCCCCCCCAACTGGAAAAGCACCAGGTTAAAGATGGATTCCAGTTCAGGTGACATGATCACATGTCACTACAAGACTTCATTACTCACTTGCCAGCACACACATATACAGGAAGACTCACAGGTAAATACAGCCATCTGCAGACAATGGGAGTCATCAAGATTCCAAACCATCCTTAATGGCCCACACTTTAAATAATTACAATAGGCCCTCAGAGTTATGTTTTATATTTCTAGTTTTAGATACAAGAGTGGTACATTTCTACAAATAGGATGATCACACTCAGTAGATTATGATCTTTGTAATGATACCTTACAAGAGACCTTTTGCATGAAGCATATCCCAGTTACGTTATATTCACTTATTACCATATTTTTTTCTAAAACTATCCCAGTTACATTATATTCACTTACTATCAAGTTTTTATAAAACCATATAGACTGCACAATGTCACAACATCCCTAAACCCAGGGGTTGTAGTGAAAGCCCCATCTCAGGAGCTCTTCACCCTCAGCTACAAAAATGGAAGAAGTTGGGAAGAGAAGGGAGATCGTTCCTTCCCAGGAGAAGAGTTTTTTAATGGGTCACAAGTAGGAAAGGGGTGTACTTTGATATATGCAGTGTATTTTCATAAGAGCAGCTGGAGCTGAGTTGAAAGATGGCCACCCTAAATGACTGAGCTCTTGGAAATGCGACTGAAGAACTCCCTGAGTTGCTTAGCAATACCCCAACATAGGGATGGGTTTGTTCCCTGATGAATGAACATCAGTCAGCCTAGGAAGAATTTTAAAGAGACTGTGCCTTTGTTTCAGAGATTAGCTAGAGAGGGGAAGAAACAGGCCCACCGGGCAAAAGACTCATTCTTTTTCCAAAATAAACAGTGATCAGAGAGAGAAAGCAAACCATAGAACAAACCTGATTTGGCAAGAGACCACGACCATTATGCCTTCCAACTTCTGTGTGTACACAGCCCCTAACCAAAAATAACTCCAGTGGGAAGTTTCCCATCAGAAACTTTTTTTTTTTTCCCTATTTTTAAAGCAGATTCTAAGCTCTTTGTGGTAGTCCCTTGTCTGTCCCTTTTGGCACTAAATAAATAATATCTATCTAAGACATATATGAATCCCATTACTATAGCATCTGAGTGCCTCTTAGTCTTTAAAATATTTATCCTCACAACATCTCTGAGGTAGGGTGGTGCCATTATCCCTAGTTTGTACTCAGGGAATAGAGGCCTAGATTATCAGAAGTTGCACCTAACTCCTATTGATTTCAATGCAAATTAGGCACTAAATATCTTTGAGCAGGTGGGCCAGAGAGACTAAGTCTGTGGGAGAGCAAAGAACTGAACTCAACTCTCCCAGTTCCTAGGCTATTTCCCTAACTATTGGATCCTCCTTTCTGTCTGGTAATAACAGCACAGAAATGATAATAATGGTACATGGGCTTGCTACACTAACATGCTTTATAAATTATACAGTAATAAATCATCAAAACATACCTATTCCAAAATCCATGGATCCTCTCCTGTGTCTAAGATGTCCCTGTAGTAGATCTCCTGGATTACATGGCTCTAGGTGTATTGAGCTATATGTAAGAGTGGGGAACTGTGGAGCACAAGAGGTGGGGAGATCATTTGTATGAAATGAGCTATCTCCTGCAAGCAGTTCTTTATCTTTCCATTGTGGAGCAGGTTTTTTCCTTCGGTATGAGGTTTCCTTGTAGGCTGACCTTTCTGCTGAACAGGTCATCTTGCTGTTGAGCCAGTGCTGGACCCTTACTAATAGCTCTTTCTGTGTGTGTTTGAAAAATGTTAAATATGTGACCACCTTATCAAGCTAACTCTTTAATAGATCCTGAGCAACTCCTTGGAACAATATGTCAACCTCAGTGGAAATGCTTGCTTCTATGGGGCTTAAAGATTTTGTGACTTCATGTTATTGTACGATTCCTTGTAGATTCACCAAAGAATTTCAAGTGGGATATTATTGCTCCGTGCAAATTACCCATTTGTTTTCTGTTGGATCAAACTGTTTGTCAGTGGGAGAGCTGCAACTTCAGGAGAACATATGTACAGAAATATGAGGCTTGGCTGGTCCTAGGGAGCAGGATTGATTTTCAGTGGCTGGAGACATCAGAGAGAAGCTGTCCTGTATTCAAACCGAAGCTGCTGAACTGTAAATAAAACTGGAGAAAACTAAAGCAGACTTTGCATCTTTCTTTTTAGAGTTACCACAGAGTAGTTTATCCATAGTTGTGTAGCAAACAGTAGAATGAGCATTTGTAACTGCTTCTTTTTTTAAAATACTAATTCTTTTTTTTCAAAGAGGCCTTGTTTTAATTATATATTTATATGAACTAATCACTTGCAAATTAGATGATCTTGTGCTTCTTGGCTCTGCTCCTCATGAGTAGCTCTGAGCCTCTTTCTTACTTTTAAGTTTAAGGATTTTAACTGAGATAGGCCCTTGTACAGGCTGTGCAAGGTCAGGAGACCCCTGGCACCTATATATATATATATATATGTAGCCAGATATCATTTTTAAAAATACTTATTATTTCTCACTCTATAAACCAGTTCTGTAGTGGTACCTTTCCAATGCTGTATGATATATAACATTTTCTTTTCTTTTGGTTAAATTGTATTTGGCACTACTGCTGTATTTAGTAGGTTTAAGGTTTAAAATAATTATTCTCCAATATTGAATGTCCCCTTGATAAGGATCTTGAAATGAAATATAATTGTGTAACTGAAAATCATATTCCATTTCTACCTTTCCAGATCTTGGGTAGCTAAATCAGACAGATCCACTTATGAATTCCAGTCTCCTGAAAATTCCAGTTTATGCCTGAATGTATCTGGAAAATAATGTGACAGAAGAAAGTTGCTAATAACTCATGAACCCAGAAATATTTGCATGTTGTTCCTTGGGGCACAGATTATATTTGATTTTTTAAAAACTAACTGACAAAGACATTTTCTTTCTTTCTTTCTTTCTTTCTTTCTTTCTTTCTTTCTTTCTTTCTTTCGACAAAGGTCTATTCAAAGTTTGACTCAGTGTGCGTACAGTAAAATGTAACCGTTTTGTGCTCTGAATCGGTGTCAAAATTGACTTCTTAGTAATCGCAGGAAACCCCAAAGTCCATGAAAAATGCATAATACACTGTAAATGAAAATCCAAAACTTCTCAGCCTTTTGTAGCTAATAAAAATGTTGTCTAAGAATATTAATCATCTTACGTTTTTAACTCATTAGTGATGAAGCTACTAGCTTCAGAAGCACTGCAAGTGCTCTGGAAGCTGTGGAAAACTGCAAATGTTATTAATTCTCACTGGTAAATTAAATCTGCAAAATTGCAATGCAGAGGTTGTATGCAAAGACCATTTAGTGACATATCACTCTACTTTTGCTATTAAATCCCTTTGAAAGAGAATCATCCTTAGCTCTTTCAGACTGTTGATACTGAAAGAATTCATTTAATGGGCCAGACCTTCAGCTAGGATAAATCAGTGGGGCTAGGATAGAGTAATGAACTCTGTGGAGGTTGATGAATAATAATACTGAATGTTTTTAATTCAAAGTACTTTGGAAAGTAAGTCATTATCATGAGGTCCATTTTACAAATTAGGAAACTGAGTCACAGAGAGACAAAGTAATTCGACCAATCTCATTCAGCAGGCCAGTGACACAGCCAGAAATAGAACCCAGGGGTCTTGAGTTCTAGGTCAGTGTTCTATCCAAATTGCATACACCAATTTCTCATATTCATATCATGGAAAACATCGGAAGTCCACTTTTTCTCATTCATTCAAAATATTATTGCTGTGCTATTTCTTCACCAAATAGATAAATGATGGGGAGACACATACATAATAAAGATGAAGAGGTGGAGGGAACTATCTGCAAGGGGAAAGAGAAAAACACAAAGACCCAGTTTGTGGAGCCTTTACATATGCCAACAAGCACTTAGTAATTCAGTGGGACTGCTTGTATAAATATATGCTCAATGATTTGAGTAAGAGATCCACAACCTAGACCCAAAGGGAGAAAAACAATGCAGGAAGAAAACAAACAATCAGTAGATAAAAGAATGGGGAAGAGAACAATACACCCAGGGAGAAAAGAAACAGGGGGGAAAAAAAAGGAAAGAAAAAGACAAAAAAGAAGAGAGAAATAGAGACATAAAACCTGGTGCATTGATTCCACTACCCAGGGGCTATCCACAGATGTGGAGATCAGGATTGCTTCTAAGTGCCCATATAAGGGAAAATCCTGTACCACAGTTAAAGTACAGTGTAGGATCTGCCATATACAGGCTGTTATATGTTTGTGGGCTAATACAACTACCATAACTGCACAAATCTACTAGTTGTGTATAGTATCAGCTGGGAATTGTATATTTTGTAAAGTTTTGTTCTTTGATGGACGTGATCTATATTTTGATCTTTGAAGGTGGTTCTTCAATAGCTATGCATAAGCAGAATTCTTTATTGTACTTGTTTGTAATAAAACTGTTATTACTGTGCATTTCTCTGGGTTTATATGCTAATCTTGTGCCAGTGCTAGCATGCACAATACAGCAGTTGGCACACAGGCCTCCATGTGTGAAATATACATCTTCCCCAATCTAGTCCAGAGCTATGATTGATAGTTCTGAAGTTCCTGTGTTATGTGGTTAAGAGTGGATGAGAGTTAATTGGCTGAGACTTAGCCCAGAAAAGACCAGGGTGATATTCGTTGGTTTGAGGAGCAACCAGAAGAAATGTCAGGAGTTATTTCTTCCTCTTTGACTGAGAGTGTGTACCCACCTTTGGCTGATTGGGTTAGTAATCAGGAGGCTGGATAGACTAGCAGCTGTTACTGGATTGGTGGCAGCTCTACCCATGTCAGCCATTTTACATCTACAGCTGGCTGGTAACTTGCATCCATTTCTTTCAGTGTGGACCTTGAAGCTGTTATTGCTACCTTTGTCTCCTTAAGATTAGACTACTGTCAGCTGGTGCAGAATTTGGCATCTCACTTACTGAGTGATGTCTTTTTCTATGAGTATATTAAACTTGAACTTTACAAACTGCACTGACTTCCTATTGGTTTCTGGATTTATTTTAAATTGTTGTTTTTGACATAGAGAGCCTAAATGGCCTGGGACCTAGCTATCCAAGAGAGTCTCTCCGTTTCTCTCTCCCTGTGACATATTGCCACAGTTATGGTCAGCAGAAGTACCTGGGATGAAGCCCCTTTGCTATAAGAATGATCTTTGGAACTCACTTCCTTTCCACTGCCTTGATCTTGCCCCATTGAAATCAATTGCAGTTTTCATTTCAATGGGGACAGGATCATAATCCAGATCCCATTGGCTGGGAACAGTGAACTGCAGCCACCGGAAACTGCGAGAGGCCATACCTGCAGACGCTCAGCTAAACAAACTGTCTCATGGCCTGCCAGGGGCTTACCCTGAACAAGCCACAAACCAAGTTTGGGAACCCCTGCTCTAGAGCATTGGATGGTTGCTCTTTTATGACACTTTGTACAAATCGAAAAATAATGGTAGGGTCTATGGCTGTTTCCTGTACTGCCACAGTAAATGTCCTCTGCTAGTGAGTGTTGTTATGATCAACACACTTTCTCACATGTGTGCGCCTAACTCCTCCCTGTGAATATACATAATTGACTTCCAGAGCATGTTTGAGATGATGCAGAAGCCTCAACCCATGTTTTCAAACCATACATATCACACAACAATTTTTGTGCACCGTGCTATTCTTAGATGGCACATGATCATTACTACATTTACTACATTCATGGTAGTAACTAAGCTATCTTTTGTGGCACCTGTCTGATGTGACATGCTCAAATGTATGTGAGGTGTAATCAGCTTTAAGTCAGTCATTGGATATG
Organism: Malaclemys terrapin pileata; assembly: GCF_027887155.1. Taxonomy (NCBI): domain Eukaryota; kingdom Metazoa; phylum Chordata; order Testudines; family Emydidae; genus Malaclemys; species Malaclemys terrapin. The sequence goes on along the minus strand of NC_071509.1, from coordinate 86,061,537 downwards.
TAGGTGTAACTTGCAAAAGCACTCAGCACTGACATAACTGCTCCTGGACAAGCAACGGATACTTTAAAGAATGTTAATGCTGATATGAATATGTAAAGTAGAAGGAAGGCAGGTAGCAGAATTGTCAGCTGTGGTGATGTGCACATTGATACCAGATTTGATGATTTGCCTTTTTTTCCACAAAGGAAAATTGGAGGTGATACCTAATTCTGTTTGTCTCTCAATAGACATATAAGCCTTATGTGGTTTGGGGGTGGGGTGGTCTCATATATTATGAGGTAAAGATGGGCTGTTTTCATAGCCGTATTTATCAGACAAAATGAGAAGCACAAGACATATTAATTGTTTGTTTACAGCTAACATGTGTACCTGAATTATAAAGCATATTTGCTATAGAAGATAAAGTAAATTATCTGTGATGTATTCATGCTCCTCCAGTACTTCTACTCCTCATCCTCTTAATGACTCTACTGGTGCCTAATATTCTTCAAGCCAGGGCATGTGTCTGTACTATCCATTAATTGGGACCAATGACATGGTGGGGATCTCCATGAATTTGAGGGTGAAAATGGAAGGCAGACACCCTCTGCCTGTGTGGAATAAATTGTGAAGAACATTTACAGTATAGCAATGATGTGCTGATCCTACCCATATTTATCCTGCTATTATAGTGGCTGAGGACACAACTCAATATGTGATAACGTGAGGGTAAGAAAATGGAGATCATGAGTATGAACGTACTTTTGCTATTTGATGACCTCTTGCATGGCTTATATATATACCTTAGTTTCCCTGTTGCTTATTTGTTAAAGAGGCAACTGAGAAACTGGCAACAACCATGTGAATTTGGGCTCTTTAATTTAGCAGATAAAGGAAAAACAAATTCCAATAGCTAGAAGTTGAAGAGAGAACAATTCACACTGAGGGGACTCAACTTTTTAACAAGCATTGGAACAATTACTAAAAGATATGGTTTCTGTCTATGCTACACATCTACAATTATGTATAGTAAGGCAGTGTTTTTATGGGTGTGGACCTACATATGGCCTATATGAGTCTCGCACTGATGGGTTATCATTTGGCAGGCTCTCAGTGCCAGATATTTTATGGTGTTTTCCTATGACATTTGCAGCCTGTTGGGTGTTCAATGAGATGCTGCATATTTGAAGAATTTTCTTTGTGGCTGACAATGGATCATGTAGTTTGACGTGGTTGATACAGTACACATAATACAGAGATACCTGTTGAACCACTTTCCCTGTTAGTGACTCAGCAACTCAAGACATAGGTACACGGCCACTTATTTTGATTTTGGTCTGCATGACTGCCTCTAGCAACGGCCACTCTTTTGTAATTTATCGGGTCAAAAGGCCCTCATTAGTTTCAGGGTGTGGATGATACAGTTTGATTCCCATGAAGACGTGACTTGTTGGTATCGCTAGGTGTGAAGTACTTTGCTACTACTTGCTATTATGATAGTGTTGTATGGAGTTACAGCAAAAGGGATTGCATGTCTAGTGTTTACTTGTAAACTGGTCTCTAGCAAAGTCTTATGGCTGACTATGATTGCTGTGTTCATTTGACACTGCTATGTAGCCATTTTCCTGCACCACGTATGGAGCCATGTATGGCTGTGCCAGGCATCCTGTGTGATACAGCATCACTCATATTGTATAATGACACCACTGATAACCTTGGCATGCTTAACTCAGATCACACTTTTGCATCCTCTTGCTGTCTTGTTATTGGAACTGCATGATGACAGATAGCTGCTGTTAGCATGTGAGCATTGCCTTTTTCACTTGGTTGTTGAAGATGAAGGCTATGTTGGTGAACTGATAATTGATCATTTCATTCTCTGTGGGGCAGCCTTTTAGTGGTCATATCCTCCTGTGGGATTGGCATGAAGGGCCAAATTTTCAAGAGGGACTCAACCCTGTATGCATTTGTGCACATGCAACTTTGATTATTTTGTATTTGCTAAAGAATGTGCTTTACAGTGTACTTGCATACTATAGCTAGACATTATGGCCCAAATCCTTGGCCCCTGTATAAGCTGCTTTGCATTGCTGAAGCAGCTCCAATCAGTCACAAAGCTGGCATAACAGGCCAACCGAGAACTCCTCCATTGTGAGCAAGTTCCAGGGGGGCATTGAGCCAGTAAAGCTGTGCTGTCTCCTGGTTTTGGGATTAGAAGAAAGGGGGCTGGGTCAAAGTACCTAGAAAGCACTGGAAAGTAAACTGGCTTCTTGCTGCCATAACCAGCTGCTAAAAACGGTTCCATAGTAGGGAAGCCACTAATGTCTGTTTTTCAGCTTTCCTCTGCACCTCTGTCTAGCAAACACTGGCTGCAGCTAAGAATCTGTGCCTCCACCCACACAATCCATAATATCCAGATTTACATACCTAAACTGTGTGTGGGGATTGCATGTATGCTTTTGACCAGAAGCAGAGTATATGTATATTTATACAGTTTTCTAAATGTTGTTTTCATTTTCTGAGATTTTCACTTAAAGTTTCAAAATCTAGGCAGGCTGTAATTAAAATAATTAACTAAGACCCAATGAAAGATACTTGGAGAAAGAAATTGCTATGTAAGCAAAATCAGAAGCTTGTTTCCTAAGACTTGTTTAGTCTTCATCAGAATAGAATGAGAATTTAAGATAACAGAAAACCGTTCCTTAGAACTTTTTTTCTTATTTGTCCATCCATTAATATTCTTAATATAAAGCTGGGACCCTAAAAAGTAAAATCTAGGGACTCTGCAGGGAAACATTTTATATATATATATAAAATGTGTGTGTATATATATATATACACACACACACACACACACACACAATAGCCCACTTTCCAAGAGGAGGTAACTCTTTCATTTTATGCTTTAATTCAGGGATCGCCAACCTTTGGCACACGGCCCATCAGGGAAATCTGCTGCCGGGCCGGGCCACTTTGTTTACCTGCAGCATCCACAGGTTCGGCTGATCGCAGCGCCCACTGGCTGTGGTTCGCCATTCCAGGTGAATGGGAGCTGCGGGAAGCAGCGTGGGCCGAGGGATGTGCTGGGAGCTGCGATCGGCCGAACCTGTGGACCCTGCAGGTAAACAAACTGTCCCGGCCCACCAGCGGATTTCCCTGACCGTCTGTGTGCCAAAGGTTGCCAATCCCTGTTTTAATTGTTAGAGTTTCTAGTCCACATTAGAATGGTCCAGTAGCCAAGGCCTTAGCCTAGGCCTCAGGAGACTTGGGTTGATGTCTCCTAGAGACTTTCTGTGTGACATCAGGCAAGCCTTAGCCTGTCTATGCCTCAGTTCCCAGCTGTTAAATTGGGATAATAGCAGTTCTCTACCACACATGGGTGTTGTGAGAATGAAAACATTAGAGATTTTGAGACATTCATACTATGATAATGAGTACCATATAAGTACCTAAAATAGAATAAAATCCTTTAAAAAATTAAGCTATGTTAAAAAAAACCCTCTGGTTATAATAATTAAAAATGTACAAATGTGTGCTAACAAACACAAAATGTCCAATTTTATAAATGAAAAACAACCAAATAGATTTTATCGTAATTATATCGCTATACTAACACCAATAGTCTCCAGTAATGGCACATTGGGCTAGGTCCTGTATAAAGCTGTAGGAAGACCAGGCACCACCCTAAAGTCTAAAAAAGGTCAAGGCAGACAAACAATAGTAGACAAAACATATGAGCAAATTATCCAAGGTGATATTAGATACATGCCTTGTAACTTTCCCCCTCCCATTTTTGCTCCCCAGGCCATCCCGCCTCCCATCCTTCTACCACTCCTGCTGTTCCCAGGTGTTCCAGCCAATGTGCACTATTACTGCCTGAATGTTTTCTCCTTCCACCCTGAAATTGCTCCCAGGCTGAGAACCTGCATTTCAAGTTTCTGCTCAAAACAAACATTCATGGCTGAGTTATGAATCCCCAGAGGGATAAGTGGTAAAGTAGATTAAAACACCAACTTTGTGCCTCATTAAGCCAAAAGTTAAAGTCAGATCTGTAATGAACTTTTATTTACCAACCTGACTTGGAGTGATATACCAAAAAAGGCTCAGGCATAATATGGTAGAAGTGATACAAGTTGGCAGTGAGGTACCTTGGCAAAGTTTCAATGGAAGCTAATCTCGTGCTCAAGTCAGTGGGACCTATTTAGCCTCTGACATGTTTGGATAGCATTTCAGGATAACACTTTAACTTAGGAGGATATAACTCACATACATGGAAACCTCATACAAGAAAGGGACAGTGGGAAAAGAAAACACCCTGTGTGATTTCCTTGACAATTCTTTCATTAAAGGGGTGGGATTTGCATCTTCTCAAAAAATGAAGGGGCTTCTCAAACCCAAATTTTAGAAATTCCTGAATTCTTAGTGGGTCTGTTGGAGGCACAAGGACATTTGTTCAGAGACTCTATATCTTTGCATTGACTCCACTGGAGCCATGTGGCCAAGGAAGCCTCCAAAGATGGCTGTTTCTTGAACCACCCCTTTAAGGTTGTTTTTTGTCTTGTTCCCCTGTATAGACATGTGCATTATCCTTTGCAATCATTCTTTGCCCCTTACTCAATCCACATACAGCTTATGGACCCCATTGAGACCTTCTGTAGGATCTCAGGAACAGATTGTGCCTCAGTGGTAGCTCACCCCTAATTTTATGTGGACTCCCTCATGCATGAATCAAGGAGAATGATCAGGCCCTTACCTAGGAGTACAGAGCTGGGGTAAAAGGTATCACTGTTCTTAGAGTCTCGTTGCACAAGTAGGAGTTGTGTATAGCTCAAAGGTTTTAATTTAAAATGTCAAAGTTTACTGAGGCAGAATAAGTAAAAGCAATAAAGTGCATGATGAAATAGAATATATATTGATTGTTAAATTCATAAGAGAAATTTGTACACAATTCAGTGTTTACATTTCCTTTCTCTCACTGACAGTTGTCTGAGAGTTTAATTCACTTTGTCCTTTGTAAATGCTGAACAGAAAGATAAGAGATTTAAGCAAGGGAATACTTGTTTAATAATGAATAATTTTCTCAAGCTGAATAGACTGCATTTTAAATATACATGGTACGCAGCACTTGAGAAAACTTCATAAGAAAACATTATGGAGTAGTTTCAGAGTAACAGCCGTGTTAGTCTGTATCCGCAAAAAGAAGAACAGGAGTACTTGTGGCACCTTAGAGACTAACAAATTTATTAGAGCATAAGCTTTCGTGGACTACAGCCCACTTCTTCGGATGCATATAGAATGGAACATATAATGAGGAGATATATATACACACATACAGAGAGCATAAACAGGTGGGAGTTGTCTTACCAACTCTGAGAGGCCAATTAATTAAGAGAAAGAAAAAAAAAAAAAAAAAAAAACTTTTGAAGTGATAATCAAGCTAGCCGAGTACAGACAGTGTGATAAGAAGTGTGAGAGTACTTACAAGGGGAGATAGTCAACGTTTGTAATGGCTCAGCCATTCCCAGTCCTTATTCAAACCGGAGTTGATTGTGTCTAGTTTGCATATCAATTCTAGCTCTGTAGTCTCTCTTTGGAGTCTGTTTTTGAAGTTTTTCTGTTGTAATATAGCCACCCGCAGGTCTGTCACTGAATGACCAGACAGGTTAAAGTGTTCTCCCACTGGTTTTTGAGTATTTTGATTCCTGATGTCAGATTTGTGTCCATTAATTCTTTTGCGTAGAGACTGTCCGGTTTGGCCAATGTACATGGCAGAGGGGCATTGCTGGCACATGATGGCATAGATCACATTGGTAGATGTGCAGGTGAACGAGCCCCTGATGGTATGGCTGATGTGATTAGGTCCTATGATGATGTCACTTGAATAGTTATGTGGACAGAGTTGGCATCGGGGTTTGTTACAAGGATAGGTTCCTGGGTTAGTGGTTTTGTTCAGTGATGTGTGGTTGCTGGTGAGTATTTGCTTTAGGTTGGGGGGTTGTCTGTAAGCGAGGACAGGTCTGTCTCCCAAGATCTGTGAGAGTAAAGGATCATCTTTCAGGATAGGTTGTAGATCTCTGATGATGCGCTGGAGAGGTTTTAGTTGGGGGCTGAAGGTGACAGCTAGTGGTGTTCTGTTATTTTCTTTGTTGGGCCTGTCTTGTAGGAGGTGACTTCTGGGTACTCGTCTGGCTCTGTCAATCTGTTTTTTCACTTCAGCAGGTGGGTATTGTAGTTTTAAGAATGCTTGATAGAGATCTTGTAGGTGCTTGTCTCTATCCGAGGGATTGGAGCAAATGCGGTTATATCTTAGAGCTTGGCTGTAGACAATGGATCGTGTGGTGTGTCCTGGATGGAAGCTGGAGGCATGTAGGTAAGTGTAGCGGTCAGTAGGTTTCCGGTATAGGGTGGTATTGATGTGACCATCGCTTATTAGCACAGTAGTGTCCAGGAAATGGACCGCTTGTGTGGATTGATCTAGGCTGAGGTTGATGGTGGGATGGAAATTATTGAAATCATGGTGAAATTCCTCAAGGGCTTCTTTTCCATGGGTCCAGATGATGAAGATGTCATCAATGTAGCGCAAGTAGAGTAGGGGCGTTAGGGGACGAGAGCTAAGGAAGCGTTGTTCTAAGTCAGCCATAAAAATGTTGGCATATTGTGGGGCCATGCGGGTACCCATAGCAGTGCCGCTGACTTGAAGGTATATATTGTCCCCAAATGTGAAATAGTTGTGGGTGAGGACAAAATCACAAAGTTCAGCCACCAGGTTAGCTGTGACATTATCAGGGATACTGTTCCTGATAGCTTGTAGTCCATCTTTGTGTGGAATATTGGTGTAGAGGGCTTCTACGTCCATAGTGGCCAGGATGGTGTTTTCTGGAAGATCACCGATGGATTGTAGTTTCCTCAGGAAGTCAGTGGTGTCTCGAAGATAGCTGGGAGTGCTGGTAGCGTAGGGTCTTAGGACAGAGTCTACATAACCAGACAAGCCTGATGTTAGGGTGCCAATGCCTGAGATGATGGGGCGTCCAGGATATCCAGGTTTATGGATCTTGGGTAGCAAATAGAATACCCCTGGTCGGGGTTCTAGGCATGTGTCTGTACGGATTTGTTCCTGTGCTTTGTCAGGGAGTTTTTTTAGCAGATGGTGTAGTTTCTTTAGGTAATCCTCAGTGGGATCAGAGGATAATGGCCTGTAGAATGTGGTGTTAGAGAGCTGTCTAGCAGCCTCCTGGTCATATTCCAATTTATTCATGATGACGACAGCACCTCCTTTGTCAGCCTTTTTGATTATGATGTCAGGGTTGCCACATAACCTCAGCCATGCTGAACACAACGCCATCTACAGCCTCAGAAACAACCCTGACAAGACAGGCCCAACAAAGAAAATAACAGAACACCACTAGCTGTCACCTTCAGCCCCCAACTAAAACCTCTCCAGCGCATCATCAGAGATCTACAACCTATCCTGAAAGATGATCCTTTACTCTCACAGATCTTGGGAGACAGACCTGTCCTCGCTTACAGACAACCCCCCAACCTAAAGCAAATACTCACCAGCAACCACACATCACTGAACAAAACCACTAACCCAGGAACCTATCCTTGTAACAAACCCCGATGCCAACTCTGTCCACATATCTATTCAAGTGACATCATCATAGGACCTAATCACATCAGCCATACCATCAGGGGCTCGTTCACCTGCACATCTACCAATGTGATCTATGCCATCATGTGCCAGCAATGCCCCTCTGCCATGTACATTGGCCAAACCGGACAGTCTCTACGCAAAAGAATTAATGGACACAAATCTGACATCAGGAATCAAAATACTCAAAAACCAGTGGGAGAACACTTTAACCTGTCTGGTCATTCAGTGACAGACCTGCGGGTGGCTATATTACAACAGAAAAACTTCAAAAACAGACTCCAAAGAGAGACTACAGAGCTAGAATTGATATGCAAACTAGACACAATCAACTCCAGTTTGAATAAGGACTGGGAATGGCTGAGCCATTACAAACGTTGACTATCTCCCCTTGTAAGTACTCTCACACTTCTTATCACACTGTCTGTACTCGGCTAGCTTGATTATCACTTCAAAAGTTTTTTTTTTTTTTTTTTTTTTCTTAATTAATTGGCCTCTCAGAGTTGGTAAGACAACTCCCACCTGTTTATGCTCTCTGTATGTGTGTATATATATCTCCTCATTATATGTTCCATTCTATATGCATCCGAAGAAGTGGGCTGTAGTCCACGAAAGCTTATGCTCTAATAAATTTGTTAGTCTCTAAGGTGCCACAAGTACTCCTGTTATTATGGAGTAGATTTTCTGTCCTGTCCTCTTCCTTTTGCAGCTCATGGGCTGTGCAAATGGCCAGTGCCCCAGCAGGGAATTCCCCAGCATCTGTTGTGGATGAAGAGCTAGCTTAACTAGCTCGTCTCCTATTCTGCTCTTGGCTCAGGGTGTGTGTTAGGGATGGGGAGGGATGTGTCAGGGCAGGGAGAAGGAGTGGCTGGAGAGGATGCTCTAATCTCTGCTGTGGCAGAGAGCTGGATAGAGAATCAAAGAGGTATAGCTGCCCCCCCATAGGCTCCCTCTCTCTACTTATTTACGTAATAACAAGCAGGCAAGCTAAAAACCTATTTAGGCTCTTTTTAATTATTCAAATACTCTAAAGCAGAGGATACTTAATTCGTCAGAGTCCGTCTTTGGGGGTGGGGATGAGGATTTAGATTGGCGAGGTGTCTTAAAATACTATACTCACAGGAGACTGACTTCATAGTTCTCCCACAGCTCTCAATGGTCCTCGTTATGGCGGTTATAACCTTTTACCTGAATGGAGATTGGGTTGGTTGAAGTGATACCTGGCTCGAGGTTCTTCATTCAGTGAGTTGAATTTAAGGACAAGGTGGGGGCTTTTCTGGGTTTCTCTCTGAAGTCAAAGCAGTCTGTTTTGCATGGGAAAAAATTCTTGATAATAAAACTTTAAGGAAAGGCTTATGAACAGTTTAGGGATTTTCCCCCCCATCTAATCACAAACACTCTCAAACTGAGGTTTTGAAGGAAACTCCATTATTAAAATTGTTGCCATTTTCAGAAAGGTGAGGGTCATGGTAGATAAGCGAAAAGTCTGAAAACCTGAAGAGTAGAGAGTAAAGTGTCCCCCCCCCCCCAAACTGAATGGAAAGATAAGGGTACGGTGACCACACGTCCCGTTTTGTCTGGGACAGTCCCCTTTTTAAACCCTGTCCCGGACATCCTGACTTTTTTGGAAAAACTAGGCCTTTATTCCATTTGGTCTTGCCAACTGGTCATCAGTTGGCAAAAGCAAACAGGACAAAGGCCCAGTTTTGCCAAAAAAGTGGGGCGTGTCCTTCTAGGAGGGCACAGAGGAACATTCGGGGGGTGGGGGAGAGATAGCAGTGACGGCAGGTGGCTTGGCCCAGCCTTGCCTTGCATGGAGGGGGGGCAGGCACCCTCAGGCCAGCCCCATGCGGTGTCCCATTTTCACTTTGGGAAATATTGTCATCCTAGCTAAGAAGGGGTAAGAGGGGGGTAGGAGCAGCTATGCCTCATTGCTAATCTCCTTCTTACTTCCCTGAAGAGATTTCAGTGATTGCCAGAATGTCCGCTACTCTACTTCAGGAGGGCCTTTGACCTGCCACTGGTAGGGAAGCAGTTCCATCTCTTACCTTGTTCCCCTTTCAGAATGGAGAATTTGCCCTCTGTTGGATGAGAAAAAGAGGTCTGGGGAAAGAAATAGCAGAGTCACCCTGGATTCAGATCAAAGAGCTCAGGGGAAGAATGCTACGGCAATCCAACAGCTGCTACAATCTCTTCATGGAGAGCTCAGTGACATGTAGCTGCATTATCTGCTAGACCCTCTGTTCCTCAGTCCAAGTGCTGCTGCCCCATCTTCTTTAGTACAGTTGTTCCTCAGCGAAAGAGATCCTCCCATTCCCAGTTTTCCATTATAGGGTTGGTCTGGAGGGGTGGGGGATGGGACACGCAGTGTTTCTCCTCTTTACTGTAATTTTGTTCAGGCTGCTGCTACTTTTTGAACCTTCAACAATTTATTTGCTTCAGGCAGGTCTTGCTGGTACTGCCTCCTGCTGTTGAAGTACAAATGTACTGAGCTAGCAAAGGGAAGAGAAAGGGAAAGTTAGTCAGGAGTCCCAAAATGAGCTTAAATACTGTTTTTCCCCCCTGAATACATGAAAGCAAATAATGTATTTGTTGGTCAAGACACTTTTATTTCCAGGGAAGGAAAATTAAACAAATATAAAGTTCCATGAGAGAAAGACTATAGTAGCTCACTGTAACATTCTGCATTTGAGCTGAAACAAAAAATGGCAGGTGTCTCACAGCTGCCTCTCTAGAATGCAGGGACTAGTTTGCATTCAAAAGTAGAGTAATGCAGCAAACAGAATATTTCCTTTCAGTTGAGTACCTACGGCCACTAGACTGCAATAAGTGTGTTAGTTTAAAAAAAAGTACAGCAACACTAGTTGCTGTGGCAGCTTTTACATTAGATAGCTTTTAACATTTATTGTTTATTGTCCTGAGAAAGATTTGACATTTTTATTGTTCTAATGTTTAATAATAAAATAAATAAAATAAAATAATAATAATAAAGATTGATCAAGAGAAAGGACCCAGCACACTTTTGTTAAGTCCATTCGGTTCATTCCAGCTCAGCTTAGGCTTCTTGAAACATCTAGCTCACACTGGGCATGGTCAGAGTCTTAACAAAAGCCCACAGTTAGGCCATTCTTATAAGATGAGAAGAACTACAGTACATGCATATTTACAAATGTAAAGGTCCTAATACAAATGACCACTCCCAAGAATATGATTTCGATTTTGTTGATACTTGGCATCATTTGATTCTACAGAAGTATATAAAAGCAACCATATAGCACATATGGTATAACCCTTCTCATATATCTCAGACTGCTTATATGAAAACTGCACTTACCTGCCTTGTACCAGCACTCTGAGATTGCATAATATAAGAAACACGATGCAGCATGAATTAAACCCTCAATATTAATTTATATCATTTAGATTTATATTGCTATATAATAATTTAGCATCATATTTTGAAATATCAAACTTCAAAAATGAACAAAATGGGTACAAGACAAGATGGGTGAGGTAAAATCTTTTATTGGACCAATTTCTGTTGGTGAACGAGACAAGCTTCAAAGCTTATACAGAGCTCTTATTCAGGTCTGGGGAAACACAGCTACAACAACACTGCATACAAAATGGGCACAGTTGTTTTTAACAGTTTATATGCACCATGAGACAAATTTAGTCAGGGTGTAAAAACATTGTCAGTGGATTTACTGCAGGAGTGAATCTGGCCACAGGAGTGAGAGAACAAAACAGAATATAACATATGAAAGGCAGCGAAGCATTTTTTTTAAATTTGACAAGTGTGTGTTTTGAAGTAATAGACATATCACACTCTTGCTTTTGAAATGTGACATATCAAAAACTAGCAGCTGATATAGCACAGCTTGGCACCCACAGTTGAAAAGCAGTTATGTGACATACCTTTCTACACAGGGCTTCTGTTTTTCAGGGTTTATAAATTTCAATTTTTTTAAAGCATTTTTTGAGTTCTATGCAATGTCCAAAAAAATCAGGATTTTTCTCGGTTCTGTCTTTGTGTGTAATATGTGTGTGTGTGTGTGTATATATATATATATATTTGTAATGAATAATCTCTTTGTAATGTTCTCTTGTTCACCTTAATATAATACTGTTTCAAACAGCACTATGTTAAAGTGCACTAGGGAAGCTTTAGTATGCACCAGCAGGGTCTACACAGACCAATTAAATGTGCAACATGTTAGTGCACTTTAGAAGTTACACCCCTGTAGTCCACATTACTATTCTATGTAGACAGACTCTTAGATACAAGTAACCATTTCTCGTGTTTTTCCAGAGTTTATTGGGTACACCCAATTTTTTCCCCCTTTTTGTAAATCAGGGTGTTTTATCAGTGTTTATCAGTTAAACTAAAATCAGAAGCCCTACTTTTACATCAAAGACATGTATGTCACAAATTTTGCAATCTGTATTGTTTTGTTTTGGAATATAACCTCCTGAAGAAAGCAGACATAATTTAGAATGTCTAGCATGTGATATATGACTTACTCTATTGATAATAAATGGCAGTTTTCAAAAGATTACTTCACAATGCTGAATATTTTGAATTATAGCAGGAACAATTGTGCAACATTTGGTGCAAGGTAGGAAAATGATGTATATAATTCAGTTATAGAAATAACTAGGGAGCCTGTTTCTGGAAACCAGAAACATGCACTTTGAACTCTTTATCTATATACATATTTCTAGGCCACCAATCACCCTGTTATCTAGGTATCCTTAATAAAACATTCTTAAAGTGTAGCCCCTGTAGTGGCTGTTATCAGCTGACTCCAAACCATGTGTTTCTGTAATATGAATTTTCAGACCTCTCCCTGTGCCAGTCACACATTGGGAATAAATGTTTGTGGTATAAAAGAATTTAGTAAAAGCTGTGCAGCCTTTGTTGCTTTTAGGGAGCGACATCAAAATAGCAGTTAAGAGCAAGAATCTCTAGCAAGAAGAATTTTGCCCTAGCAGAAATAGAACACAGGTTTTTTTCAATCACTCAGAAATCTGTAGTCTACAGTTTTCCTTTGTACACAGCAATGTCCATCTGAAAACTATATATTTTGAGGGCTCTTATGCAAAGTTCAGATGGTTATACCTATTGTTCTCATAACACTGAAGTATATATGGTACTATATAATATACTGTACTTACAGTCACTATGGGTTCAGAAATATCTGATTTGACTTCTCTGCAATCATTTCTACACTGAATTTTTTTTCTGATGACATAGTCACTGAAACCTGTTATTTCCTGAATCCTTCTGAAGCAATGTATTTAAAATATTTCTGATGCACAGTAATACCTTCTTACTTTTGAGAGCAGATGGATTATAATACCAACAGTTATTCACAACAACATTTGTTTATCTTAGAAATATATATCTTGTAGTTTGGTACACATATAAATGTGCTGTATGAACCGTTTGCTCACAGCTTTATTGTATTTGGCTCTTTGCACTTAACATTTATTTCTTTTAGAAGTGGCTTCATGGTGCTATTATGTGGAATATTTAGAAGAAAATAAAAAATAGGATAAGTATTTCTTGAGCAGCTACTTATTTGTGAAACAAGGCCCAGTTTGAAGAGATTTGTGCTGTGCCAAACACAAGGCTGATTTTCATATATATTACATAGAAATCTTGAGCAATATAACTATCTCTTATTATTAAATGAAAATGATATATAGCTTCATGAATTATCTGTAGTGTATTTTTCCAGAATGCATTAGGAAGGGAAGAGGTAAGCATGTACAAATACAAAAGAGAAACCAGTCAGAGAAGAGAAAACACTTGATATCAGCAAATAATGAAGTGTCAGTACATGTACAACGCACACTAAACAATTCTGGAAAGGCAAGGATGCACAAGTTAGAATTGTCACCTGGTTGATGTACTTTAAATGCACTTCACTTATGTTGCTGATGACTACAGATGATCAAAATTTAAAATTTTTGTCCCACAGGAAATGCCACGATTTCAAAATTTGGTTTCACCAGGAATGGGCCAAAGTTGAAATCTCTGAATTTTTTGCAAAATTAAATATTCTGAAAACATTTCATTTTGATCTTATTGAAATGTTTCATTTTGATAAGGTCAAAATATTTCATTTAGATTTGTCTTTTATAATATATTATTAATATAGCCTTTCATTGCAGTTCAGTAATTTTCCACATGAAGTCTGATAAACTCAGCACATTCCTATGAAAAGTTTTGATTTTGTTGACTCAATATTTGCCAACAACAAAGGGTATGTCTACACTACAGGATTAATCAGAATTTATATAATTTGAATTTTGGAAACAGATTGTATAAAGTCGAATGTACGCGGCCACACTAAGCACATTAATTCGGCGGTGTGCATCCATGTACCAGGGCTAGCATCGATTTCCGGAGCATTGCACTGTGGGTAGCTATCCCATAGTTATCCCATAGTTCCCGCAGTCTACTCTGCCCATTGGAATTCTGGGTTGAGATCCTAATGCCTGATGGGGCCAAACATTGTCGCGGGTGGTTCTGGGTACATCCTCCCCCCTCTCTCCAGGGAAGCAACGTCAGACAACCATTTTGCGCCTTTTTCCTGGGTGAACAGTGCAGACGCCATACCACGGCAAGCATGGAGCCCTCTCAGCTCAAGACAGCAGACATGAACATTGTAAACACCTTGCGTGTTATCGTGCAGTTTATGCTGAACCACAACCTGCAAAACCAGGCGGCGAGGAGTAGGCTATGGCAGCGCGGCGGCAAGAGTGATGAGGACATGGACATGGAATTCTATCAAACCGCGGGCCCCGGTGCTTTGGAGATCATGTTGTTAATGGGGCAGGTTATAGCCGTGGAACGCCGATTCTGGGAAACAAGCACAGACTGGGGGGTGGGACTGCATAGTGTTGCAGGTGTGGGACGATTACCAATGGCTGCGAAACTTTCGCATGCGTAAGGGCACTTTCTTGGAAATTTGTGACTTGCTTTCCCCTGCCCTGAAGCACCAGAATACCAAGATGAGAGCAGCCCTCACAGTTGAGAAGCGAGTGACGATAGCCCTGTGGAAGCTTGCAACGCCAGACAGCTACCAGTCAGTCAGGAATCAATTTGGAGTGGGCAAATCTACTGTGGGGGCTGCTGTGATGCAAGTAGCCAGAGCAATCACTGAGCTGCTGCTACAAAAGGTAGTGACTCTGGGAAATGTGCAGGTCATAGTGGATGGCTTTGCTGCAATGGGATTCCCTAACTGTGATGGGGCGATAGATGGAACCCATATCCCTATCTTGGCACCGGAGCACCAGGGTACCCAGTACATAAACCGCAAGGGGTACTTTTCAATGGTGCTGCAAGCACTTGTGGATCACAAGGGACGTTTCACCAACATCAACGTGGGCTGGCCGGGAAGGGTTCATGACGCTTGCGTCTTCAGGAACACTAATCTGTTTAAACGGCTGCAGCAAGGGCTTACTTCCCGGACCAGAAAATAACTGTTGGGGATGTTGAAATGCCTATAGTTATCCTTCGGGACCCAGCCTACCCCTTAATGCCATGGCTCATGAAGCCATACACAGGCAGCCTGGACAGGAGTCAGGAGCTGTTCAACTACAGGCTGAGCAAGTGCAGAATGGTGGTAGAATGTGCATTTGGCCGTTTAAAAGGTCGCTGGCGCTCGTTACTGACTTGGTCAGACCTCAGCCAAACCAATATCCCCATTGTTATTGCTGCTTGCTGTGTGCTCCACAATCTCTGTGAGAGTAAGGGGGAGACCTTTATGGCGGGGTGGAAGGCTGAGGCAAATCGCCTGGCTGCTGATTATGCACAGCCAGACACCAGGGCAATTAGAAGATCACACCAGGAAGTGCTGCGCATCAGAGAAGCTTTGAAAACCAGTTTCATGACTGGCCAGGCTACCGTGTGAAAGTTCTGTTTGTTGAAAGCCCACCCCCTTGATTGACTCATTCCCTGTAAGCAAACCACCCTCCCCCCTTAAATCACAGCTTGCTTTTAAAGGAAATAAAGTCACTATCATTTAAAAATCATTTATTCTTTATTAATTGATTATAAACATAGGGAGAGAACCGACAAGGTAACCTGGGTGAGGTTTGGGAGAAGGATAGGAGGGAAGTAAAAGGCCACTGAAAAAATTCAATATAATGACAGCCTTTTGGTTGGGCTGTCCACGGGGGTGGAGTGGGAGGGTGCACGGAGCCTCCTCTCCCGCCCCCCCGCATTCTTACACATCTGGGTGAGGAGGATATGGAACATGGTGAGGGGGAGGAGGTTATACAGCGGCTGCAGTGGCAGTCTGTTATCCTGCTGCCGTTCCTGAAGCTCCGCCAGAGGCCGGAGCATGTCCGTTTGATCATGCAGCAGCCCCAGCGTTGCAGCCTGCCACCTCTCATCTCAAGCGTCCCTCATGACCTCACGTTCACTGGCATCTTTCCTGTATTTAGATACCGTGTCCTTCCACTCATTCAAATGAGCTCTTTCATTGCGGGTGCATTCCATTTTTTCCGAGAACATCTCGCTTCGCGTCCTCTTTCTCCGCCGCCTTATCTGAGATAGCCTTCGGGGCAGAGGAGGGAGGCTTGAAAAATTTGCAGCTGCTGGAGGGATGAAAAAAAGGAGAGAAGTTTTTAAAATGATACATTTTACAGAACAATGCTTATACTCTTTCATGGTGAACAACACTATTCACATTACATAGCACATGTGATTTCAGTACAAGGTCGCATTTTCCATCTTAATATCGAGTACCTGTGGCAACAGAATTCAGCTTGCATGCGGCTATGGTAAGCCATTGTCTTTTGGCTTCTGCGCCCTCCTTTCCCACATACCAAGCAAAGCCCGTTGACTGCTGCGGTTTTCCTGTTAACCTTCAGCAGCAGAAAACAAACTAACCGCCCCCCTCCAATTCTCTGGGATGATCGCTTTATCTCTTCCCCCACCGCGTGGCTGGTATCAGGGAAGATCCCTGCAGAAACCAAACTAACCCCCGCCCCCCCTCCAGCAATAAATTATCTGGGATGATTGTTGTACCCCTCCCCCCACCGTGTGGCTGGTATCAGGGAAGATCCCTGCTAGTCAGGGCCGGCTCCAGGCACCAGCCTACCAAGCATGTGCTTGGGGTGGCACCTGGAGGGGGGCGGCGCTCACCCGGGGAGAGTGGAGCCGCAGTGGGCTCGCTGCCCTCCCCTGCCGCGCTCCCTGCCGGGGGATGGGCGGCAGCGGGAGGCTTTTTTGCCTGGGGCGGCAAAAAAGCCAGAGCCAGCCCTGCTGCTAGCCAAATGCGAAAAGCTCAGGGCCAATTTCCCCTCCCCCCCCTGCGCTTGGCTAACTGCAGGGAAGGATTTCTTTTCAGCCACAGGCAAACAGCCCAGTAGGAACGGCCACCTCTGTCCCCTTAATTAAATTCCTGTATTTCAACCAGGTTACCATGAGCGATATCACTCTCCTGAGGATTACATAGCGAGATAAAGAATGGATGTTGCTTGAATGCCAGCAAACACCGGGACCATATGCTGCCAGGCTTTGTCATGCAATTATACCAGATTACTTGCTACTAGCATGGTGTGGTCAAATGTCCTACCATGGAGGACGGAATAAGGCTGCACTGCCCAGAAACCTTGTGGCAAGGCTTTTGGAGTACCTCCAGGAGAGCTTCATGGAGATGTCCCTGGAGGATTTCTGCTCCATCCCCAGACACGTTAACAGACTTTTCCAGTAGCTGTTCTAGCCGCGAATGCATCCCAAGTCCTCAGGGCAAAGTAATCATTAAAAAATGCTTGCTTTTAAAACAAGTTTTATATTTTAAAAGGTAAACTCACCTGATGTCCCTTCCATTGGGTCATGGTCTTGGATACTGGCTTGGGAGGGTTCGGAGGGTACTTCAGTCAGGCTGAGAAAAAGATCCTGGCTGTTGGGGAGAACGGAGTGCTGTGTGCTCTCCGCAAGCTCGTCCTCCTCCTCTTCCTCCTCCTCTTCCCCATCCGCAGAATCCTCAGGTGTAGCTGATGAGATTACCCCCGCCTCGGAATCCACGGTCAGAGGTGGGGTAGTGGTGGTGGCCCCCCTAGAACTGCATGCAGCTTGGCGTAGAAGTGGCATGTCCACGGCTCTGACCCGGAGCGACCATTTGCCTCCTTTGTTTTTTGATAGGCTTGTCTGAGCTCCTTGACTTTCACGTGGCACTGATCTGAGTCCCTATTGTGGCCTCTCTCCATCATGCCCTTGGAGATTTTTTCAAAAGTTTTGGCATTTTGTCTTTTCGAACGAAGTTCTGCTAGCACTGAATCCTCTCCCCATATAGCGATCAGATCCAGTACCTCCCGTATGGTCCATGCTGGTGCTCTTTTTCGATTATCGGCCCGCATGGTTACCTGTGCTGATGAGCTATCTGTGGTCACCTGTGCTCTCCACGCTGGGCAAACAGGAAATAAAATTCAAATGTTCGCGGGGCTTTTCCTGTCTACCTGGCCAGTGCATCCGAGTTCAGATTGCTGTCCAGAGCAGTCACAATGTTGCACTGTGGGATAGCTCCCGGAGGCCAATACCATCGAATTGCGGCCACACTAACCCTAATTCGAAATGACAATATCGATTTTGGCGCTACTCCGCTCGTTGGGCTGGAGTACACAAATCGATTTTAAGAGCCCTTTATTTCAAAATAAATGGCTTCGTTGTGTGGACGGGTGCAGGGTTAATTCGATTTAACGCTGCTAAATCCGAATTAAAGTCATAGTGTAGACCAGGCCAAACTGTTCTGTTGGAAACTTTTCAACCAACTCTACTGACCAAAGGGGAAAAAAAGTGCCCAATGCTGCTTTCACTGAAGTCAGTGGCAAAACTCACTTTCATTTAAATGATTTACTTCAGTGAGAACAGTTAGTGACAGGATCTGGACAAAATTATAAACCATTACTTTCACCAAGAAAAATTATTATTGATTTTTCCGAAGTTGAGTACTATGATTTGATACCAAATAACCCGCTATTTGTAGATATGTACTTTTCGGGGAGCACCAAACAGTCACAATTAGTGAAAAATGATACAACATTCTCTTTTAATAATCCCAGTAGCTGAAATCCTGATTTTGCAATTCTGAAAATTTGAAAATACAGTCTTTTACGATCTTAAAAAGTCAGATGCCTGACTTGCTCAGTTTCCACAATTCTCGTTCCCCATTTGATACACCAAATAGTACTAGGCATTTCTTTAGTGCTTTCCATCTTGCTTCAAAAACTTAATGAATATAACCTTACAATACCCATGAGAGTTTTAAAGCATTTTATAGATGATGAAACTAAGCCACAGAGACATTAAGGCCCTGATTCAGCAAAGCACTTAAACAGGCTTTAACTTTAAATCTGAATTTAAGTCCCAGTTAAGTCATTAAAGGCAGTGGGACTGAAGCACATGCTTACATGCAGGGCTAGCTATAGGGAAAATGGTGCGCTGGTCGAACTTGTATTTTGGCACCCCTGCCCTCCTAACCCCCGAGGGCCTGCTGCCTCCATCTTCCATTCCACAGCCGAGCTCCATTCCACAGCCTTGCTCCCCAGGCCTCTTGACCATGGCGCTCTGGGTGGTCACCTACCCATAAGGCTGACCCTACTTACATGTTTTGCTGAATAGGGATGGACTTAAGCACATGTTTAAGTTCTTTGCTGAATCAAGGCCTTAGGGCAGGGGTAGTCAATTATTTTTTGTCAAGGTTCAAATTTCTTGGTCAAGGTATAATCAAAGTCCAGGAAATAATACAAAATAATAAGAGGAAATAATACAAAAAATAACAGCAATTATGATAATAATAAGTAAATAAAAAGATTTTGGGATCTGTTCAAAAGTGTCTGGTGGTTCAGATTTGGCTTGCCGTCCTTCTATTGACTACCCCTTCCTTAGGGTATATCTACATGGCAACTAAACACCTGCAGCTGGTCCATGTCAGCTGACTCGGGCTTGTGCTAAGGGGCTATTTCATTGTGGTGTAGACATTTTGGGACCCTCCCCGCATGGGGGTCCTAGAGCCCGAGCTCCAGCCTGAGCGCAAACATTTATGCCAGAATGAAGAGCCCCTTAGTCCAAGCCCCATGAGCCTGAGTCAGCTAACATGGATCAGCTGTGGGTTTTTAATTGCAGTGTAGGCAGATTCTTCGCCAAGATCGCATACATAGGAAACCCATGGCAGACCTGGAAATACAGCATAGATCTCCTGATTTCTTTACTCTCCTTTTCTTATCTGTGAAGTTCTACCATTCAAAGGAATATAGCCATTGGGGTCTGTTGCAGGCCACAAAGAAACCAGATGGGTCTAGTTTAATGCTTTAAATGTAGTTAGATATGCTAAGGAGTCCAATTAAGAGTCCCATGCTTCAAAGATAGTTACAAACATGGAATGTCTTTTTATAGTGACTAGTAGGGCATTATAACTTTCTTTTAAAATCTTCTGTTTTGGGATTTTCTTTTTCAGCATTCTCTATTGGGATTTTCAGTCTCTTGATGCTGGTGTTAGGTTTCCTCATTTGGTCTTTGACGTGGTTCTGGAACAAACAGGGTTTTCTCTATGAACATATTGGCACAGCATCATGTTTCATCTTTTGTTTTATCAAATGAAACATGTTTCTTAAGGGAATTAAGATGGAAAAATGCAGTTTCTATTTCAGTTTCCCTACAATGTGTCATACTCATAATTACTGTCACAATAGTAATTGCCTGAAAAAGGGATTGAGTCTCCTTTTAGTTTTGCAGGACTTGTCTTCAGACCTCCAGTGCATTGGGGTGGCTGGCAGCATTTAATAACCTTCTGCTGCAATAGTTAGTTTTTGTAGGAATATTAAAATTGATTTTGGCATATGAAGACTCAAAATGTGTTATATACCCTATTGCCCCAAAACATGTAGTCACAGAGCAAAGTTCCCAATGACTGAGGCTTTGATGATATCTGGAGGAACAGAATTATTTAGAGACACATCAGATAGGCCAACTCCACAGTGAGGCTATCTCACAACTGACTTCCCAGATCCTGTAACTGAGGACGCTAGTTTCCTGATGGGAGGGGACCAAGGATGGCAAGGAGTGACAAACTCCCTTAGATGGGACCAGCCTTCTGATAAAGGTAGAGCAGGCTGATTACGCCTCAGAACATATATGTTCTTTGCATCACTGTTTACCACACAGAGGATTTTGGAGGAGATGCTCACTGTTCTCTGGTCGTAAAGAGGAGGCACTATTAAAAACTGAGTTGTTAAAAGAAGGCATCCTGGCAGAAACTGATAAATTAAAGAGCAACACGTCATTAGAACCTGACAGAAGAATTTGAAAATGAAACAGCTGAGCTACAAACAAACTCTGACTGAGATCAGCTACAGGTTTTATGCCTGTATTAAAAAAAAAAAAAAAGATTCTAGCGGTCACCCCAAGAATGACCAGTCAGTGAGTATGATTTCAATCCCAGGAAAAACTGATTGAAACAATAATGTAAAATAATAATATGAAAACACCAAGATAAAGAAGATATCATGATTATTGATGGAAAATTCTTCTTCTCTAATCTACCAGAATTCTTGGAGCATGTCAACAAAATAGCGGATGAAAGAACTGTCCTTCAGCATTCAGTTTTTGGTTATAATTATGGAAAATGTTGTGACAAGAAAACTAAAATTACCTGGATGCCTGAGCAATTGGAATTCTGACTTGGATACCGGTTAAAGATTGGTTGATGATTCCCCCCCCTCCCCAGAGATGGATAAAGGGGTGAAATAATGTCTCCATTGAAGTCAATGGCAAAACTCCTATTGACTTCAGCAATGCAAGGATTTCTTATCAGCTGTCCATACTGATATTACTAGAACTATTGCTGTCTTTGACACTTATGAGGTGTTGTTGATGGACTTTCAGTCTCTTTCAGGAGATGGGGCTATACTTCAGTGGCTTTGGTCCTTTTTCACAGAGAGGTCCCAGGGGTAATATTGGTTGATTGCTTCCGTGCTGAGGGCATGATCTTGTAGAATACTATAAGAATCTACTCTGTCACCCTTCTGATTCCATGTATAAATTTGGCAAATGGGAGAGTTAAGGCCTGATCCAAAGGCCACTGAAGTTAATGGGAGTCTTTCCACTGACTTCAATTGGTATTGGAACAGGCCCTTAATGAGAAGATTTGGGCTGAAATGTTCTCAGCATGCTGATGATACCCCACTGTACATTTCTGTCTCATCCAATCCAGAGAGTTCAGTTGATTGCATTTCTGTGTCTGGGTACAACTGGGATATGGGGATAGTGAACAGGCTGAAGCTAAATCCTGTGAAGACTGAGGTGATGATGGCAGCTGTCGGGTGTTATAACTGGCCCATTGATTGAAGCTATACATCTAACATTTGTGACCAAAGTCTGCAATTTGGAGGTCTGGTTAGACTCTCGGTTGCTGTAGAACAATCAGATAGGTACAGCAGCAAAGACAGATTAATTTCTTCTGATCTGGTCAAGAGGTTGTAGCCTTTGATTTAGAATCTGGATCTTGCACCACGATTCATATTTTCATCACCTCTAGACTAGACTACTTTACATGAGGCTATGCCTTGATTTCATGTGGAAACTGACACTAGTGCAAAATGTGGCATCATGCTTGATAAGAAGAGTATTTTACCATGAGCACATAATACCTGTGCTAACAGGATCTGCACTAGCTTATTTGGCTTCTGCACAGTGTTCTCAGTGACGGTGTTGACCTACAAAGCCTTAAATGGACCAATGGAAGACTTTTATTGAGAAAAACAATGGGTATGGAAAAATACAGAACATGTGGAAGACTGGTCAGTTTTGCAAACAGCAGCAAAGACTGACAAAAACACTGGAAAGAAAAACTAAGTAAAGCAAAAAAATATCAGGACAATAACATGCAGAAGACTAAGTGGATGAAACCAAGAAACAAAGTAGGTACAACTGATGAACCAAATTATTTGAACATCACACAAATAAAAATGAGTAAAGAGGAGAAGAGACAGGCATGGTGTTGTGATTGGGGTTTTTTGTGTGTGTGTGTGTGTTTTTTTTTTTTTTGAGGCAGCCTGATATATAACAGCTGTAAGACACAGGTAACGAGAAGCTCCGGATTAGCCAGTCAGTACTTTGGAATGTTTGTTCCCTTAGCTTCTAGCTAGAGGTTCACAATCTCACTCAGACACAAAATGAAGTTTTCAGTGCTTATATCATCTGACACACAGACCAGACTAAGCACAAAAATTACAGAAGGACTTTTTGATATATTTATAAGTATTAATCCTGTGGAGGATTAATGAAGATCAAGTGGACATATGGAATATATGTGAAGAATATAACCATGTGTGAAGAATATAACCATGAGGGAGACAGTAAGCTGATATGGCTGTCAGAATGGGCAGATAATCTAAAACAGTGGTCTCCTACATTTTTACGCCCAAGATCATTTTTTGAATTTAAGGGCAACCTAGGATCTACCCCGCCCCTTCACCAAAGCCCCACCCCACACACTCTATGCTCTCCCTCTGTCGCTCGCTCTCCCTTACCCTCACTCACTTTCACTGGGTTGGGGCAGGGGGTTGGGGTTCGGGAGGGGGTGCGGGCTCTGGGCTGGGGCTGAGAGGTTCACAGTGTGGGAGGGGGCTCCAGGCTGAGCCTGAGGCAGGAGGCTGGGGTGCTGGAGGGGGTGTGGGGTGCAGGCTGTGCCCGGGAGGTGCTTACCACACGCGGCTCCCGGTTGGAGGTGCAGCAGGGCTAAGGCAGGTTCCCTTCCTGCCCTGGCCCCACACCACTCCCGGAAGGGGCCAACGTGCCCCTCCGGCTCCTGGGGGGGAGGAGGTATGTGGCTCCACGCACTGCCCCTCTCTGCAGGCACCACCCCTGTAGCTTCCATTGGCCATAGCTCCCCATTCCTGGCCAATGGGAGCTGCGGGGGCGGTTCTTGCAGACAGGAGCAGCGCGCGGAGACCCCTGCGCACCCTCCCACCCTGGGCCATGGGAGCATGCTGGCTGCTTCTGGGAGGGGTGTAGGGCTAGGACAGGCAGGGAGCCTGCCTTAGCGGCAGCCCTGTGACACCGCCAGAGATCGTGATCGACTGGGAGAGTCTTCAGGATTGACCAGTCGATCACAATCAACTGGTTGGTGACCACTGATCTAAAAAGAGACTGCAAAGAGACTTTTAGGGGAACATTTGGGGGTAGAAGGGTGGCTGAATTTCAGATTTGGGGAAGAAGGACATGGATAAAACAGCAGGAAAGATGCCTTAGACAAACTGGAGAAGTGAAATGTAGGTAGAAAGAGTATTGATCATTCAGGGCTGACTCAAAGACCATAGCAATCATCAACAAGACTCCCGTTGACTTCAAGGGGTTTTGTATCAGTCCCAGCTGCAGCTGTAATCTCATGTAAATGATGTCCCTATGGCTGATAAGAGGAATTTTTTTCATAGATAATAATGTTAATGAGGTTACAACATAGATAGTATTGTTGACAGGCAGTTAAAATGGATTGAATAGGATTTATGAAATTACTTCTTGGGTCCAAATTAAAAAAAAAAAGAAAGCCACAAAATATGCACAGGCACACAGATAACTGTGGACAAACACACATGCTTACATAACAGCTAATGTAAACTGACACTTGCATGCACTATTATGCATTTTGCATGTGAAAATATATGCTTGTTTGTGCAGTCATTTTTGAAATTAGGCCCTTAATGTTCTTCTTTTTGTAAACATTTAAAGCTTAAGGACATACAATCTACAATTAATTAATACAAAGTGTCTCTAAATCCCCTTCTACTACAAGTAAAACCCCTGAACATGCAAGTATATTTTAAAAGTGTGAGGGCTATGAAAATTCCTAATTGTAATATGTAAAACTAAGAAAACACAAGCAGTTTGCTATATTTTTAATCAAAATAAAGTACTATTCCTGCTGATGTTTTGTCTCTAGTTTTCATACTGAATCATTAAAATATATAGATTTTGCTGAAACAATTTTTTGTACACATCATTTAGAGTAAAGAATGAGTTAGTTATTTTTTCTAAATAGTTGGCAGATAAAAAAAGTATGACAGACTAAACAGAATAAGATTACAGATGAGTGGACTCAGGGCCCCAATTCAGCAAGTTACTTAAGCACATGCCTAACTTTAAGCACATAAGTAGTCTAATTGATGTCAGTGAATCTGGGCTACAGGGAATAATAGTAGTTCCACTGAAACATGTCTGAGTCTGGGCCATAGAGAACTGATGTTTGATTGTTTCTTCATGTTCTTATTTTATTATCATATTTCCAATAACTGTAAAAAGATGATCAAAAGTATAATCAAGCTCTATTAATGATCGTTACATATCCCAAATATTCCATAGTTGAAGCCCCAGTAAAGCAGGTTAGTCCTCATTCCTTGCATGAAATGTCAGAAATGTTGTTAAATGAAAGGTTAGTTAATCATTTCAGATTCCATTTATCTTATCACATATTTACATAAAGGTAATTATTTATATGGTACAATAATTTGGTTACATTCCTGATAGAAAAAGTCTTACAAAGTTTAATTGGAAGGCAACCAATAGTGTTGTCTACAAGTGTAATAGGGTTCTATAGGAATTACTCTAGGGACAGGATTTAATAGAGAATGATCTTCTTTCAATAGTTTTTTAAAATCTTCCTGTAGAATTCATTCACATAGATACTAGTCTCTATTAGATTTTAGAGGTTGGCTTAAATAACCTATAGGTAAGTATTTTTTCAAAAATTAAATTCTATAAAGACTTTTCCATAAGGGATACCGTAAATCTGCTATACTTTCTTTATCTTTTGCACTTGTGCCATGTTATAAGCACAGGGGCCCTCCTCATGGGGGGACTGGTGCAGTTCCCCAGTGCAAGGCCAGGGTGTGGGAGACAGGATTTCAGGAAGGTATCCCTGTGTGCTGCAGAGTTCAGATGGGTTAGGGTTATCTTTATCTACTCTTGTAGACGGGGTTTGGAAATGGGCAGAGGATGAGTAGAGTGGAGGATTGGGTGAGCTATGGCTGCAGAAGCAACTTTGACTGGCTATTGGGCTGTAGAAGTGTCTGTAGAGTGACACTGCATGGATATTTTTTAAAAGTGGTTTTGAGTTTGCAAGTGGGGGTAATGCCCTGAAACCTATACCTACTGGAGCAGATCTGGGTGATGCTTTTTGTCATCATCCCCTATGTGCAGACCTGGTTCCTAAGAGTACAATTCAACTCCTTACTTTGTAAGTTCCTTTTGCAGAGACCCATCTAGTTAAGACCCACTAGAGCTGGCTGAAGTTTTCAAATGTTGATGGGGAAATTTCAACCAGCTCTAGTCGTCACTTTTATTTCTCTGCAAAGTTCCCTGCACACCTAGTAAAAATAATGGAACTGTCTGTGGATCTAACATAATAAGGGACAGTTTCACCAGTAAGCTCCAGCTGCATTTTACTTCTCCTTATTACAAAGCTGTAAGTCTGTCTTAACTAGTTGGTTAGGCCAGGTTTAGAGCTATTCTGCATCACTGGACCAGTGGAAGCCACCTGGAATGTACTGATGAATCTGGTCCTCCATTTCTAGAATATCTAGTGTGGGTGAGCAACCATTTTGTCAGAACAAACCTTGGAATGACTCACAAGAAATCAGATCATGGTTTCCTGGGTGTGGTTTGAAGAGTATGTGAGACAGATGGGTTTTCAATAAAACTTTGTCTGTCAGGAGGGAAAGCTAATAAATATTTGAACTACTTACTATTAGTACTGCAGTATTATCTAGAGGCATTTATCAGTGACTGTTGCCCTAGACACTGTACATACCATGGCAAAAAGAGGATATCTGCCCCCAAAAGCTTACCATCTAGGTATATGATAAAAGACAACAAACAGACCACGGTAGCCCAAGGTAACAGTAAGGTGATTATGTTGCAGTGTTAACTAGCATCAGATTACAATAGGAGTAGGACCAGATAAAGCAGGGATAAAAGTACCTCCCAACCCTGCAGAGATTCCACAGATTTTGAAGGGAAATCTCTTCATATTTTGCCAAAATTACCAACACATTCTTATTGTCTGTGGTCATGCCTTAAATCCAAAAATACCTAGAAAGGCTCAAAAAGGTGCCACTTAATGCCGGTAATGTCTAAACCCCACTCAGTCTATCATTGGCTTCCTGGTTCCTCATCCGACTTAAGGAACAGACTAGAGCAGGCCAGAATGGACTAGCTGGATCACAGAAACAAGCCAGTGCAGAGTAGCAAGATCATTAATTCTAATTAACAGTTCCAAACAAAGTTGCACAACGAAGTCATTTTTCTTTAAATAAATTTTGAAAGTTGTATGGAATAGACCTCCTCAAGCACTATTGTATTACTTCAAAGAATGTCTGCCTTCCCAGTCTAGATTCGCTTTCAATGCTGTCAAATAAATACCTACTGAAGCCACACACAAAAGTCAAAAAGTCGTGACCTAACTTTCATCCCCAAAAATCATAAAGTGGACATAGCTCAAAGCCTAAGAGAAAGGCTAGGTAGCTCAATATCTCTATATGGAAGGAAAGACATCAGTTAGTACAAAGAGCAAAACAGAAAGATAATTGTGTTCTCTTTAGAACTGATGTGGCTTTTTTTATTAAATTAATAAAGGGACAGATCCTGGCCTCACTCTGCTCTCTGGCACAAAGCTGTTGGAAACTCCCCAGATCAGTCTGACTCCATTGACATGGAGTGGAGCTGAAATCTTGTGGATGGTTTCTCCCTGTTTAGGGGCTGCCGCAGGGAAACTATGTGGCAGACAGTCTTTGCCAGGGCCGGCTCCAGGCACCAGCTTCTCAAGCAGGTGCTTGGGGCGGCCGTTCGGGACAGGGGCGGCCGTTCCAGGTATTCGGCGGCAATTCGGCGGAGGGTCCGTCACTCCGCCTGGGAGTGAAGGACCTCCCGCCGAATTGCCGCCGCAGATCGCGATCGCGGCTTTTTTTAGATCGCGACTTTTTTTTTTTTTTTTTGGTTTTGGCTGCTTGGGGAGGCCAAAACCCTGGAGCCGGCCCTGGTCTTTGCCATTAGAACCTGGTGAAGTGATAATGAGCAATTCCTTCCCAGCCCTACCCCCAGCCTTTGGAGATGGCCATATCATCATGAGAGAGCTAGATTCTGACTGCTCCTGTATGGAGGCATAAAGGTGGCTGGAAAAAGGGTTCAAGGGGCTCTTCCCCTCTTTTGTACACCTGCAAAGGAGAAAGTCAAAATCCTGGTTCTTTTTCCCCTGTGAGCATAAGTTGCAGGGAGTCTTAATTAAACAGGAACACTACACACTTTTCAGGAGGGGATGGGTTGGTGGGGGCTCCACTACAGCCTCTTCCTCTCTGTCCACTTGATGATAATTTGAGGCTGCTTCCACCCTCTACAGGTGGTGAACTGAACCTCCACGCCACCTTTCATCCACCTTCAATATAGCTTAAAACCATGATCTAGCCCATGAGAAATAAAATTCTCTCTCATCAGGAGGCTTTTTCCTGAGGTTCAGGTGTTGGAGGATGTTTACGAACACAATCACAGACCTGCATAAAATTAAATGTCTGTTTAAACAAACATTTCACCTATCTGTCTGCTTTGGAGTTCTACCAGCTGAACAATGGCACACACTCAGCTGTAATGTCTGGCTAAAGTTTTATTAAAAGCTACTTTAACAACATGAGAACAAAACAATGCAAAAATCAGACAAAGTAGGGTGACCAGATGTCCTGATTTTATAGCGAGAGTCCCGATTTTGGGGTCTTTTTCTTATATAGGCTCCTATTACCCCCATCCCGGTCCCAGTTTTTCACATTTGATGTCTGGTCACCCTAGACAAAGCTGCTGAGCTTTAAAAGGGATATGGCACAGAGAACTACATGGGTAGAGCAACACACATAGTGTTAGGCTTTTTCTAGAGCTCAGTGGAAGGTGTAAGCTAACAGAACAGAATTTTATGTAATCTCTTAATGCAGAAATTTGGCAAGCCCCTAATGTGTTATTCTTAACCAGTGCTATGATTTTACCCCTCCCTTTTGATTTGTTTTACACTACTTTGCCTCACCTTCATCCACAGAAGATAGCCATCACACATTGGATATCCTCCCTACACAAGTTAATTTTACAATGAAGAAACCTGGGAATCAGGAAGCTTTTCTGAGAACTGAAACATACATAAGAAAACTAATATAAAACATTAGGCATAAACTAATACTTCTTCACAATAATCATCAGAAGCTATTTGGTTGTAAAGCTGTATTTTAAAAACCTGTACTTTTATTAAGCTGTTTGTCTCAGAATGATCCTCGATTTGCACACTCGTGGTAGTTTTGGCATGGACTGAGAACAGAATACAGCCCTTTGGCTGTACTATACATCATTTAGCATGCTGGTATTCAGTAATGACACTGAGAGCTTTTATTGTTTTACGACAATTTTTATCAAACTGAAAGCCAAACCCTCTTGTGGGAGTCACAAGGTAAATTTGAGATACTGAAAATTGATTTATCCTAGTTACAATGAGAAACAATTCCTTCTTTGCATGTGCATCTACACACGCATGTGCACACACACACAGAGCCAAAGAGAATTTTGATAGCAGGAATAACACATCTTCATTGCCCCCAATGGGTCAACAAAAGTGCTATTTTTAGCTTGCAACACCATTAGAACAGATTCTACACTCTCGGAATTTGTGCCATGTCTTGTGAAAAAGATCTTCTATCCCTTAAGTAGTTAATCTAATGGTTAAGGCAGATGGAGAGACACTGGACAGCTGTATGTGTCTATTAGATATACATATACTTCTGATAATGTTAAAGTCAGAATGAAACACTAGCTATTAGGAATATCAAACTGATTATGAGAATTCTCAGGACACCAGACTTAGTTTCTTTAAAAAGGATATAATATAATATAGCTCCCATATCTCTTACTCTAAAGCAGAGGAAAATGTACCCATGTATCTGACATCAGCATTCAGAATACCCAAACTCAGGGCATCAAGACACCCACCCGTACCATTTAAATGATTGCGCACTACTACCGTAGTCACACCTAATTGAGGAGTCTCATTGGGACAGTGTCCACATGTCATTGGGAGATATCATGCACAGGGAAATCCCACTGTTTGACACATACAATCACCATTATGTACATTTCCAGTCACAGACATACTTGGGTGGCATGCACAGTAGTGAATTACCCACTGGCATGCATAGTTGTGTGTAGATGGAGTCAGAGGTGCGTTTCTTGTGTAGTGATTAATGAACAGTGTTATTGTGATTACAAATGTGGTGTGTATTGTCCAGGTTCTGTTTTGTTTTACTAAAACAGGTACCTGTTATAGTACATTGCTATTGTATGTTACTTTTCTAAGACTGGGCCTGAGTTGTTTGGGTCTGATTTGCATAAAGTTAGCCATGCAATTGCATATGCAAATATGTAAGTGAAACTACATGTTTAATTTGCACTGGCTAACATGGTGATTGCATATATAAACTGGGGATTTGCATATTTAGGTAGCCACCCAGTTAGACCTATAAATAGTTGGCTTTTTTCATTTCCTGATATTTGTGTAATTTCAGATATGGTACATTTGATCTTCTGTTCAAGGAGGAGATCTAAAATGTTCTTTTGGCCCCATTATTTCATCACTTAGACAACAACAACAACAATCTGCATGCATGAGTTTGGAAAATAAATCTGTGTACACACAGCTGGGTGAAAGGGAAAACAAAGTGTGAGATCTGTGTTTACCATCTGAAACACAGCATCTCATCAATAACACACTCAAACCTATGGCAAGATACTGTATGGTGTAGCTATTGGCTGACTTCTAACATTGATGAAGGAGTGCAGCCTTAGGGTGAAAGGCACATTAAGTCCATGGGAATTTTGCCAGGACATCACCCTTAGAATCCACATTCTCACTTCCACCTAGATACATACACAGCCAGGTCTGCAACAATCGGACTAGAAGGCAGAAGAAAAGTAGGAATTACTTTTTACAGTCTTGCAGATGATGATTTCATAATATTTTTAAAGTTAAAGTAATGCTTGTGAGAAGTGCTGTTTGATAGCCCTGGAGACAAGTCCCCTGGGGAGGATCTGGCTTGGGGAGGGAGTGGCAGTAATGGCTTTATTTCCCCTACACTGTCTCAACAATGTCACTTTAATATCACTTTGAGGGATCACCTCTAGAAACCAGTGGACAGCTCAGTCTCCATGCCAGTTTTTTCAATCCTTAATTTCTCTGCTGGGACTGCCAACAAGGATGCCAACTGATGGCAAAATAGATGTAGTTTTTGGGATGAAGACACTTGGGGACAAATTTTGATGTTAATTATACCTGTGCATCTCCATGAAACTACCAGGGTTACTTAGGCAGAAGTAGTGGCAGAATTTGTTTTTCAAAAACAGCAGCTTATTACACTGACATCAGACACCCATCAAATGGTAATCACTGCCAGGCTGGTACGCATTTGAATCAGTGACATAGAAGTGAAAGGTTTACGCCTTAATTCCCATTCATGAGGCATTCCACATGCAGGAGGACTGCAAAAGCTGTCCTCAGGAGGCATTCTGGAGATGGACGGAAGAGGACTATGTTACCTCCTTAATGGCTATTTTGGAGGAGTAAAAGGTAGCAACCTCTTCAGCCAAAAGGTATGGGTTTGGATTGGATATTGAATAAGTCACATTTCCCTTTTTGCAACATTCAGGAACCCAGAACCTTGAAATGCTCCTTTCAGGATCCACACTCATCATACATAAGGGGGGTGGGAGTCCGGATTGCTGAAGCTTTTACTCAGTTATATTCAAACATCCATTTCTCCATGGAAATGACAATCAAACTCTAGTCCTAGACTTGCCTGCAGCTTTTGGGGTTGCTATAGGTCTCAGAAGGAGAGTACTCCTCACGCTACCAAACATATGGAAGTCAAAATAGGGAGCACTGGGTAGACAAGACTGGAGCCACTGGAATCCTTCCCCTTATTAATTTTAATTATTTGTATTACTGTAGCTGCTAGGAGTCCTAGTCATGGACCAGGACCCCACTGTGCTCCAAAGAGCTAGAAAAGTGACAGCTGAACAGAAGAGGAACGCCACCTTTTTCACTTCCTCCCTTTAGTTGGGGTTAGGGAAGAAAAGTGGGAGAGAGTGGACATATTGGACCAAATTCAGCTGTAGTGTAAGTAGCAATGCATCTGCTCGCTCAGAGAGCCACAAAATGCTCAGACTGTGATGTCCAACTGTGATACACTGCACTGTAAACATAGTGGATTCACTGCATTTATATATGAAGTGGTATTTTATCTTTTCTAATGCAACAGAGTTTGAGCCGGAGTATGTTTTAGAACATTCCATGCCTCCTAATCTCTTTCTCTTATATCTCTTGTTAAAATGACTACTTGGATTAAATACCCTCCTTTTATTTTCCTGCCTAAATTTATGACAAGATACAAAGTAATTTTTCATATAAAATTGCATTCCCTAGAGTAGTCCAACATTTTTACTCAAATTTTCTTAAAGGGGGAGAAAACAGTTACCTTCAGCATAAACATAGTGGAGGACTGAACAATTGAAACCAAAGGAGTGTATATATAATAATACTGAAATAATAAATAACTGTATTTAATAGAAAATGATATAAGGCACTTTTTATCTTCAGACTGCTTCACAAACAACAATCCTGTGAACATTGTTGGTGGAGACAAGCTCCTTGTTTTCTATTGTATTAAATATTTACATGGTTTCCAAATGGTAAAGAAAATCTGATCTCTTGGAAAGAGTTAATTCCTTTGTTAGTAAAGAAATATTTTCCACAGGATACTGTACCCTTTTCTAAATGTATATACAAGTATGTGCACATTTGGCTGCAAATTCTGTTATGTGACAAAAGTAAAATTAATAACGCCCTGATGCAGAATGCAACTTTTAGAATTCCAGCAAACAGCTCTGGGAGAGCTCCCAAGAAGACCATTTAAAGATGTCAACCAGACTGCTTTTGATTGCTATTTCTTCAAACTGTTCCTTCAGGTGAAATATGGTTCAATTCTAAGAAACTCCTCCCTATCACGCGGTATTCTTTTGTTCATAATGCTGAATGGGCTTAGATATGTGGCTTGGGAGGTTGGACTAGAAAGCTTACTCTTTGCTTCTTGATGCTCTGAAACAAAAAGGAATCTTGTTCAAACTTCTATGTCCCTCTTAATTAACAGTAGGCTCTTCAGCATTTGTAATTATCTATCCCCTCTGATGGTATCTGTTATTTCCCTTTAAATGCTCCATTTACTTCAACTTCAGACCCAGCTACTGTAAATGCATTTGCAGTGGTTGTTAACCCTTTATTGAAATTAATATTTGAAACCTTAATTTAAAGTTATTTTTCTACTTTTGCCACATACTGTCCCTTGAAAGACTAGAAGGTAAAGAAGGGACATAGCATTTCAGGCAGGGTTAGTTATGACCTGCTATGAAATTTGCCTCAAGATATTATTCCCAACACCTTAAAGAAAAAGTTAAATCACTAACTGTCAAGATAAAGGTTGCAAAGAAACACCCTCTCCCATACCTCTTAAATGTCTCTCATTTCAAAGGATGCCATCCATTTAGTAACAATAATGTTGTTGGAAATTATTTACATCAGAAATGAAGAATCCTGAAACTGAGGGTGCAGAAAGAGAAACAAACTAAAGGAATGAATCTGACAGCACTTTAAGTTTCCTGATTATTTTTGTAAAATTTCCCTCCTTTTAAGTCTTTGTCATGCACTGGATTCTATATCTGGGTGTTAGTAATCAAGATGTACGTACTCTGTCTTGTACATTATAAAGATTCTGCTACTACTGCACATATTTGCAGGCAAACATGATTTGTGTATTTTTAAAGTATGCAGAAATGCTGAATGTGGAAATTAAACTTTTGGGTCTGATTCTCCATTCTGGTAATGTCAAGAGTCTTTAAAAGGGTGTAAATGTAATCTACACTCATGCTAATGCCCCTTATCGAGAGAATGTTTAAAGGGCCCTAGTATAAATAAGAATCTAACCCAGGGGTCGGCAACCTTTCAGAAGCAGTGTGCCGATTCTTCATTTATTCACTTTAATTTAAGGTTTTACGTGCCCGTAATACATTTTAATGGTTTTTAGAAGGTCTCTCTCTATAAATCTATATATTATATAACTAAACTATTGTTGTATTGTAAAATAAACAAGATTTTCAAAATGTTTAAGAAGCTTCATTTAAAATTAAATTAAAATGTTGATCTTATGCTGCTGACCCGCTCAGCCCGCTGCTGGTCTGGAGTTCTGTTCATCTAGGCCGGCAGCAGGCTGAGCGGGGCCTGCGGCCGGGATCCCGGCTGGCAAGGGTCTGGCAGCCAGAACCCCAGACCGGCAGCAGGCTGTGTGGGGCCGGCGGCCAGGACCCCAGACCGGTAGTGGGCTGAGCGGCTCAGCCCGCTGCCGCTCAGAGGTTCCATCCACTGGCTCCTGCCAGTCGGGATCCCGGCTGCCAGACCCGCTCAGCCTGCTGCCAGACTGGGGTCCTGGCCCTGCCCACATACAGTGGGTACCTACCTTCTCCTTGGTTCTGGCCCATTCTCTTCCTCTCTCTCTGCACTGAGCTGAGGGTGGGAGTGCACTGAGCACAGGGCTGGCGGTGAAGGAGCAGGCTGCGGGTTGGGGTGTAGGGTCTGGCCAGGAGATAGAATGAGGGAGGGGGCTCAGGGTTGGGGCAGGAGGTTTGGGTGTGGAGCGCTTACCTGGGCAGCTCCCATTTGGTGCAAGGGGTGCAGGTGGGAATGTGGGGGGTGGGTGGGTGCAGGAGCTTCTGTTTGGTGCTCAGGGTGGGGGTGGGGATGTGGAGGGTGCAAGAGTCAGGATGGGGGGGTGCATGGGGTGAGGGGGGGGCTGGGTATGTGGGGGGGTGCAAGAGTCAGGACTGAGGGCTGGGGGCATGTGAGGGGGGTGCAGCTGTCAGGGCATGGGGTGTGAGGGGCCTGGGTATGTGTGGGAGTGCCAGAGTCAGGGCTGGGGTTGTGAGGGGGGGGTGAAGGAGTCAAGCAGAGGGCTGGGTGTGTGTGAAGGGGGTACAGAGATGAGGGCAGGGGCCTGGGGTGTCTGCGGGGCTGCAGGGCTCAGGGCAGAGGGCTGGGTGTGTGTGTGGGGGGGTCAGGGCAGAGGACTGGGGGTGTGGGGTGGGGTCGTGGGGTGCTCACGGCAGGGGGCTGGAGGGGATATGCCCCTATTCCACCACTCCCCTTCCCCAAGGCCCTGCCTGAGCTTCTTCTCTGCCTCTGCCGGGAGCAGCGAGCACGCTGACTCCACTCCTCTCTCGCAAGGGCCGTCAGCTGATTGTCTGTCAGGGAGGGAGGGACGGAGAGGAGGAGGAGCGGCAGGAACCCAGCACACTGTGGGAAGAGGCAGGGGAGCCGGCAGGACCAAGCTTCTGCCCCCTGCCCCTTGCCCCCGCGGGAGGGGGCGGAGAGCAGAGAAGAGCAGGCTGGGCCGGGCAGGATTTTTAATGGCACGTTGCTGCCTGCCGGGACTCCGGCAGGCAGCAGCGTGCCATTAAAAATCGGCTCGCGTGCTGTCTTTGGCACGCGTGCCATAGGTTGCCAACCTCTGATCTAACCAGTTGAGGGAAATTCTGTGCTGCACCACGCAGAAGTTTAGTACAGAATTCATAGCTTAGGAGGGCTAAAGTGGTTTGAAGCCCCCTTTACACTTCCTGGAGTCTGGTGTGAATGAGCAAGAACAGAGGTGAGAATCTCAACCTTTTAAAAAGTATATTTTAGAATTAACAACAGATGCCCCTAGAGTGAGTACATGTCTTAATTATCTCTCTGGGCTTATTTACCCTCCTCCTCACTGAATTTTTGCAACATCTTATGCTTTTATTGACTAAGCACGGTTTTCAAAAATCTGCAATGTGACTGCTATGGAAAGTTTATTACAAAATCTTGCTGCCTCCCTAAATTGCTACTGTAAATTATTCCCTCCAACAAAGTCTGTTTTGTATGCATGTTGCAATCATCATAACAATGATATGCTTCAAAAGGTAACAGCGCAGAATTAAAGGCTACTCTGTACAGAAAGAAAACTCAAGATCAGAGTAATTTACTTGTATATTTTCATGATAATATCTGTGCCAGTTGTAAATCATTCAAATATACAAATTGATGAGGTCTATTATGTAAAGTAGCATTTTCATAATATTGCATAATTTCTCAAATGAAACATTTAAGTTACACCCAAGACTTTGAATAATGCATTTGTAAGTTGTAACAGTAATAATATGAAGGTTCATAAGTACTTTGGAGGAAATTTCTTCTTTAGGGATAGATATTCTCTGCTGGGAAGATAAGGTAGGCCTCATTTATGGGCCTATTTTCTTCCAAGCACTAACTGAACTTCTATTGATTGTAACTGGAGTTATAAGGGTACTTGAAAGAAAATTAATGTCTTTTAAGGATATAGTTTTCCCACAAATATAGAAAACCGCACATGCAGCACAAGCTACAAATCTAGGACCCTTCTCTGATTGACTTATTTCTCTGAAATTCCTGCAGGTATAGGGATGACCTCTAAGAACTTGTCACTGTTTTGTTGGTCAGCCTCAGAGAGCTGATCAATGATGGAGGCTTCACGTTTGTCACCACTATCAGCTTTCTGCTTTGCCCAATTCCTGATATCCCAAAACTGCAAAGCCCTAGAGGTTATTTATTTAAACGTTAAAGCTAACTCTGCTCAAAGTGGAATTAGCTGCTGGTGAAGCCTCCAATTAGCCTAGTGTCTGCACTTGGCTAGAAAAATCTCTGATACAGATTTTTATTTTTTTAAATTATTTCTGTAAACCAGTGTCCAACTCCCTTAGCTGAAGGTAACTGAATTTCTCTCTCTTTTAACATGTTAAATGGCTATTATCCTTTAAGCCAGGGGTTCTCAACCTTTCTGAGTCCCCCCCCACCCCCACAACATGCTCTAAAAACTACACAGCCCAGCTGTGCCATAACAACTGTTCTTCTGCATATAAAAGCCAGGTATTAGAGGGTAACAAGTAGGGCAATTGCCCAGGGCCCCATGCCACAGGGGGCACCATGAAACTAAGTTGCTCAGGCTTTCGCTTCAGCCAGGGGTGGTGGGTCTTGGTGCCCCAGGCTGCAGTCCCATGCGGTGGGGCTTTGGCTTTCTGCCCTGGGTCGTAGCGAGTCTAACACTGGCTATGCTTGGTGGACTCCCTGAAACCTGCTTGCAGCCCTCCCGGAGGCCCAAAGCCCCTGTTGAGAACCACTGCTTTAAGTATCTCATTGCTTATATATCCCCCTCTAAGGCAAATGACAATACCTGTGCCAAAATTGTAGCCTTACTTATGAATCTTATAAGCTGGGCTGAATGCTTCAGGGATTTTTTTCATGATAAATACCTGTATTTTTTCCCTTTTCAGTATATTGTGTGACAGATCTATTTATGCCATCCCATATTTTGATTAATTGTTCCTATTATCACTATTCTATATTCGTCTACACTGAATTGTATATTTACAATTATATTTCATTTTAAGTCACCTAGATTCGTCTTTCTTTGGATCTGTTTTAATTCTTCCTTGCTATTTGCCATATTTACAATTTTGGCATCTTCAGAATTTTGCAGTCAACCATTTAGATGGATATATATTTTGCCAATGAACTGTCCTGAAGTGGGAATTACTATCCAAAGTTATATTTTCAGATCAATGATTTCCCCATCCTACTAGATGCTTTGAGACCATGGTTATAGGCATCATGCACGACACAGAGAGAAAGAGACAGGCAGGCTACCAATTCTTTTAAAAAATAATTATCTATTTCCCACTGCACTGAAAATGTATCTCCAAGAACTAATTTCTCGGTGGCAAGTTATTGGCTAAAAGTATCAGTACAGATAGCTGCCTGGAATGAAATAATGCTAGCCATGTGTCACCATGATGTGAGAGATCATTCAGAATGGAATATTGTAGTTGAAATTACAGAATGTCTGTATAATATAGTTGGTGTTCCGCTGCTGTTTGACACTGAATTCGTAAATTTCCCATAAAAAAATCATTCTCATGCAGATATTATGTACATTATCCATTTCAGAATGAGATTCAGCATTTAATCAGAATTACAAGAAGGAAAAAATATCACCAAGTTAGGGATAGCAAGGAACTACTGTTTTAGGTCCATCATCTTCATGTTTGTTACGTGGGTTTTGTTCTGAAGAATAAGGAATCAGGCAAGAGGGTTCTGTCTACAGGCAGAGGATAGACTTCCATCAATATGCTGTTTAACTGATGATTGGATATTGGTGGCCAGCAGCATGTGCCAGGCAGTCATTGACTAGACTTGCCAGAGTGACAACTAAGCCAAGTCTTAAAGCAGAAAAGTAAAAGTTTCTTGTGGTGAGGAAGGAGCCACCTAGAATGACACTGTGAGAATTTCTGGCAGTAATATTTTCTACTCTGAAGCAAAGGGCTATAAAAAGAACATGGCAGACAATACAGTGAATGCTAAGGTGAAGTGATATGAGATAGGGGATTATATAAAACACTACAAAAGAGATCCTTTAAAATTGTTCAAATGGGGCTAGAATAGCAAAAAGAGTGAGGCACCAAAAAAAAAAAAAAAGCCATGGAATAGGGAGCAGAGAGTCAGTGGATATATATACTGGTGACGTGGTAACTCACATAAGAGTTACTACACAAATCCTCTTGTATTTGTAATATATGGATTTATTAGTTCTTATTAAAAATACTGTGGCAGAGCCTACAATGTGCACCTACAGTGGAAGTTCACTCCTGTAGCAGACAGCTGAAGCCCTTAAAACAAATGGTAAATAGATCTTGTGCTGGCTCTGTGTACAGCATGAATTTCACTCCTAGCATGTAACTTCATAGAAGGCCCAGTTTAGACAAATAGCTCTCTTGTGTAATCAGAAGAATACCACTAACCACATTCCCTTCAGTTAGTTTAAATCCTTAAACACTAAAAATTACTTGTAAACACGAGCAGGTCGGACATCCTCTCTCAAGAGCACCATATGCAGGCTTCTAAATAATCCCCCAAGTAACAGTTACTCCTAAGAGCAGCTCCACCTCATTTCAACATTCTCAGCCTCCCTAGGCTCAGCTGCATGTGATCTCTTCACAGCCGGAAGTGCCTCTTTGAGATGACTGTGAACTTACGTGCAGGGATTTAACTACAAAAACTCCACACTACCTGGCTTGGTGGGGCTTACCTTTTGAGACTGCTATGCCCCTTCTCAGAGTCACTGAAAGATATGTTCACTCTGTCACAAATTACAAATGTTAGTATTTTTAATTAATTTTCAATTTCAGGTACATGTACCCATCCAAAACTATATATATAAATACATAAACATTATCCATACACACTATGTGGAGTGGGGCATGGATGAGAGCTAGCTGGCTGAAACTAATTGCAGATAAATCTGAAGTGATGTTGGTAGGTTGGAGGAAGGAACTGGAAGATTTGGAGCAGGTTATACTCACCTTTTTCAGTGAGGATGCACACACATCATTTGTTACACAAGTGTGCAGTTTGGGGTCTCTTTCAGCGCTTCTGCTGATTTTAAATCAGATAGGAGCAGTAGCCAAGACAGATATTATGAAACCCGTCTTGGCCAGGTGGTTGCTTCCTCTCCTTTCAGAGGCCAACCTCATAATCATCATCCATACCTTTGTCATCTAGTGATTAGATAATTGTAATGAGCTCTACCTAAAAAGCTGAGTCTGGGGCAGAATGTGGCTGGCTAGTTATTAAGCACTGAGCAAAATACAGTTATCTGGGATCTGCACTCGCTATCTTATTAGGTTCTGGGAGGAGTTTAAGATATTAGTTTTAACTTATAAATAGGGCCCTACCAAATTCACAGCCATGAAAAACACGTCACAGACTGTGAAATCTGTTCTCTCCTTGTGAAATCTGGTCTTTTGTGTGCTTTTACCCTATACTATATAGATTTCACAGGGGAGACCAGAGTTTCTCAAAGTGGGGGTCCTGACCTAAAAGGGGATTGTGGGAGAGGAGGGTGGTTGTTTGCAAGGTTATGGGGAGGTGTGTGCATTATTGCCACCCTTAGTTCTCCACTGCCTTCAGAACTAGGTGGTCGGAGAGCAGTGGCTGTTAGCCAGGTGCCAGCTCTGAAGGCAGCGCCCAGCCAGCAGCAGCATAGAAGTAAGGGTGGCAATACCATACCAAGTTACCCTTACTTCTGCACTGCTGCCTTCAAAGCTCGGTGGCCAGAGAGTGGCGGCTGCTGACTGAGGGCCCAGCTCTGCAGGCAGCAGCGCAGAAGTAAGGGTGGTAATACCATACACCATGCCATCCTTACTTCTGTGCTGCTGCTGCTGGCAGCGGCTCTGCCTTCAGAGCTGGGCTCCCTGTCAGCAGCCACCACTCTCCAGCTGCCCAGTTCTGAAGGCAGCACCGTCACCAGCAGCAGTGAAGAAGTAAGGGTAGCAGTACTGCAACCTGTCCTACAATAACCTTGTGAACCCCTCTCCCCCCAATTCCTTTTTGGTCAGGATCCTTACAATACCATGACATTTCTGATTTAAATAGCTGAAATCACGAAATTTACAATTTTAAAAATTGTATGATGGTGAAATTGACCAAAATAGACCATGGATTTGATCAGCACCGGCTCTGGCTTTCTGGCCGCCCCAAGCTCCACACCGCTCCGGTCGGCTGGGAGGGAAGGACGCGGGCTGCCCTGCTGGGCTTGCTGCAGGGAGCTCCCATCCTCCACGCCGCTGCCCCCTACAGGGCGGCCGGAGTGGAACAACAACAACAAAAAAAGCGGCCGTGCCGCCCTAGGATTGGGCGGAATGCCGCCTCCTACAAGCTGCCGCCCCAAGCACCAGCTTGCTCGGCTGGTGCCTGGAGCCGGCCCTGGATTTGATAAAGCCCTACCTATAAAGCCTGGCTGAAATGGTCTGGGACATACCTACCTGACAGATTGCCTCTCTTTTTTCCTGTGATTCTGCTACAGCTGTGGTCAGCTGGAGTGGTTGAACTGATAGTCCTTTAGGCTTATAGCAAAATGGATGGCTGACAGAGTACTCTTTCTGAGGGGCCTCAGCCAGTGGAGTTTACTTTCTTATTGGTCTGAAATAACCTGAATGTATTGACTTTCAAGGAATGCTACATGGCCATCTACTAGTCTCTTGGGAAAGTCATAGGTAGCTAGATCCAAAGTGATTTAGGTGTCCAAAGTGGCAGACAGGCTCCCAAGTCTAACCTTTAGGTGCCACTGAGATCCTCAAAACCCCTGATCAGATACCACCTAACTCTGTAGGTGTCTAAATTCCCAAGGTGCCTAAATTTCTGACAGTGGGAATGCACAAAACTGCCTAGGTTCTGATGCTGCTGAGTGCTTGACACCCTTGATCATGTCTAAGACCTGGTGGGATTCTTAAACTTGGTTACCCCTCCCTATTTCATCTGTAGGGTGTGACCCAGTAGGTGTGCTCAGTGGATGCCTACTGGATGGGGTCACATACAAAAGGCAGCCAGACAAATGTAAGTCAGGAATTTTTAGAGCAGGAAGAGGGGTTGTGTGTGTTTCCCCATCGCCTGATGGCTAGAGTCCTCAGCTGGGATGTGGGAGACCTAGGTTTTAATCCCTGAGTAGGGGCAGTGACTTACATCCAGGTCTTCCACATCCCAGCTGAGTGACCTAGGCATATTTTTGGGGTGAGTCTCTCTCAATCTCTGCCATTGAAACTTTGAATAAAGTAAGGATTTGAAAACAAGTCAACTACATTTCAGGAGAGTGCCCTAACCACCAGGCTATTGGGAGTATCTCTGTCTTTCTCTGCTTTCTGTGAGAAAGGGTTTACCTGGCATAGGCATCTAAACGCTAGAAGAGGGTTCACAGCTGAGAATCCAAAGTGGAGGGAGGCACTGCCTTCCATCCCACAGTTAGGTGCCTAACTATCTCTCCTTGACATTTCCTACTGACTAGCTTAGGTGGCTTCCCGTTCAGCTTGCTTGGGTCTGTGAATCCTTTCTTAGGTGTCTAACTCTCCCTATACAATGCATGGGGAGTCTGGGGGTTGTAATTCTACTGGTGAGCAAGGCAACTAGGGTTTAGTTGCCGTTTTGTGGACCTAGCCCAGGGACATTGGGATTTTTAGGTTGGGTGGAGTAGCCATGTGTTTTAGTTCTAACTGATCAAAATTGAAACAAACAAGTACAGTCCTTAGTGGGCATGCTTCCTCTCTAGTACAAATCATGCACTGGCGTCTTCATCTGGCTGGTATTTTTGCCAGGGTAGACAACATTAAATATTTAAATATACCTAACCAGGCTAACCACAAGCTATTAACCAAAGAAAGCTTCCCAAGCAGCCTAGGTCACTCTTCTCCCCAATCAATGCTGATGCTCCAAAACTACAAGTTCTACAAGGTTTTACTCTGACTACTGCAGGAAGTTGTGGGTTTTCTTTGAGTCCTTCATTGCAATGAATTGTAATATATTGTGGAGGTTCCTTGATTTTAAAGCGATCCCCTCCCCCACAGACATTATACTACTCTGTTTGGTTCGAAGGGACAATCACATTGAAGGCTAGAAACAAAAACAGGATATGAAAGAAATGACTTTTAGAGACTGGAGGAAACAATTCTTCAGACACTTTGCCAGTATTCATTTGGTGTTACGCTCAAAAAGCATTCCTTTTTTTTTTTTTTGCCTTGTATCATTATATCTTTGATACCCCATGGACACTTAAATTACTCACTGCACTCAGGATCAGTAATGAAACACCTGTTTAAACTCTTGAGAGCCGTAGTCTAAGGGCCATATGGCTGATTTTGAGTTTAGAAGAAACCTTTTGATGGTTTGAGTAAGAATGAATAATGGGGCACTTACAGCTGTAGGTGACTTTACTGTACCTAATGCTCTTTGGTGACACTGCACAATTGATGATTATTTGCTGTGTGATATATATTGGCTTTCTTCTTTTTCTTCTTTCTGCTATTGAATGTTTATGACCCTTTGTGTAAAAATAGAAGTTTTAAAATAAATAGATGTGGAGAGTGGAGGATGGAATCAACTTCAAGCCTTGTAGAATTCAAGGCCCTGATCTTGCATAGCATATGAGCAGACCTCCAGGGAGCCTCATTAACTTCAGTGGGGCTCCAGCCAGGCACAGGGGACTACTATGTGCCAATACAGTGTTTCCAACTCCTGTGATTTTATCCCAAATCTCCTGATAGTTGGTTTTTCTTAAAGACCATGTTCCTGGAGACCTGCGATTATGTATGTATCTCAGCTTTCATTTAAAAGAGTAATACATTTCTAGCCCTCATAGTTAAACAGAAAAGCTGGAAACCTTGATCTGAGTGCACCCTAAAGCCCCAGAAACTAGAAGGCAAATAAAAAGAACAAAGTGTATGACTTTTTTAAAAAACCTCATGATTTTAAGCCAGTCTTATGATTTTTTGTGTGCCTGATTCATGATTTTTGAACACTACACACATTATAGGATAATGGTCCTGGAATTTGTCCAAGGAAGAGTAAGGAGTTGTTCCTGCAAACCCTTAGCCACTTGGTAATCATCATAGCTGCCAATAGTGCTCAATGGGACTACCTATATGAGAAAATATTTCTAGGATCAGGCCCAAACATTGTACAAAAGAAGAGAAGAACAAATATTTGATTTAGAGAGGTATTGGCAATAAGGAAATAACTTCTGTTTTATTTTTATTATCTTCCTAAATGTCTTTATCATGTGTCCCAAAGGCAGAAAGCAAAAGAGGCAAGGCAGGCACTCACATATCATAGGGATTGGTGTAGAACAGAAAATAGAAAAGAGTCTGAAAAAGTGGAAATTTGCTCTGACAGCACTTTGAAAATACAATTCTTGATCAAACAGGAAATCAATAGTGATTTTTTTAGAGAAAG
Source organism: Malaclemys terrapin pileata (assembly GCF_027887155.1). NCBI lineage: Eukaryota > Metazoa > Chordata > Testudines > Emydidae > Malaclemys > Malaclemys terrapin. Next base: position 86,017,941 of record NC_071509.1, on the reverse strand, counting down.
TGCAAAACACTAATATCTTATGCCAGGTTGCCTATGTTATTGTTATTTAAAGATAAAAGCTCCCTGAGGTACAAAGATCAGCACATTATCTTTATGACAGAGAAAATTCTCTCTCTAACAGGCTCAACATAAATGTATCCCCCAAATTAAAAAACGTAGTAAGAGAACCAAAAAAGTGGCACCATGGCTAAACAACAAAGTAAAAGAAGCAGTGAGAGACAAAAAGGCATCCTTTAAAAAGTGTAAGTTAAATCCTAGTGAGGAAAATAGAAAGGAGCATAGACTCTGGCAAATGAAGTGTAAAAATATAATTAGGAAGGCCAAAAAAGAATCTGAAGAACAGCTAGCCAGACTCAAAAAGTAATATCAATTTTTTTTTAAAGTACATCAGAAGCAGGAAGCCTGCTAAACAACCAGTGGAGTCACTGGACAATTGCGATACTAAAGGAGCACTCAAGGGCGATAAGGCCATTGCAGAGAAACTAAATGGATTCTTTGCATCGGTCTTCACGGCTGAGGATGTTAGGGAGATTCCCAAACCTGAGCCACTGTTTTTAGGTGACAAATCTGAGGAACTGTCCCAGATTGAGGTGTCATTAGAACAGGTTTTGGGACAAATTGATAAATTAAACAGTAATAAGTCACCAGGAACAGATGGATGCAAAGAGCTACAAAGGGGTCTCACAAAACTGGGTGACTGGGCAATAGGGAGACCAGATGTCCTGATTTTATAGGGAGAGTCCTGATTTTTGGGTCTTTTTCTTATATAGGCTCCAATTACCTCCACCTCCGTCCCGATTTTTCACATTTGCTGTCTGGTCACCCTACTGGGCAACAAAATGGCAGATGAAATTAATGTTGATAAATGCAAAGTAATGCACATTGTAAACTATAACCCCCAACTATGCATATAAAATGATGGGATCTAAATTAGCTGTTATCACTCAAGAGAGAGATCTTTGCATTATTGTGGATAGTTATCTGAAAACATCCATTCAATATGCAGTAGCAGTCAAAAAAGCTAACAGAATGTTGGGAATGATTAAAAAAGGGAAAGATAATAAGACAGAAAATATTGTATTGCCTCTATATACATCCATGGCATGCCCACATCTTGAATACTGTATGCAGATGTGATTGTCCCATCTCAAAAAAGATATACTGGAATTGGAAAAGGTACAGAAAATGGCAACAAAAATGATTAGGGGGTATTGAACGGCTTCCGTATGAGGAGAGATTAATAAGATTGGGACTTTTCAGCTTGGAAAAGAGATGACTAGGGGGGGATATGATTGAGGTCTATAAAATCATGACTGGTGTGGAGAAAGTAAATAAGGAAGTGTTATTTGCCCCTTCTCCTAACACAAGAACTAGGGGGTCACAAAATGAAATTAATAGGCAGTAGGTTTAAAACAAACAAAAGGAAATATTTCTTCACACAATGTCCAGTCAACCTGTGGAACTCTATGCCAGAGGATGTTGTGAAGGCCAAGACTATAACAGGGTTCAGAAAAGAACTAGATAAATTCACGGAGGATAAATTCATGGAGGATAAGTCCATGAATGGCTATTAGCCAGAACAGACTGAGATGGTGTTCTAGCTTCTATTTGCCAGAAGCTGGGAATGGGCGACAGGGGACAGATCACTTGATTACCTGCTCTGTTCATTCCCTCTGAGGCACCAGACATTGGCCACTGTCAGAAGACAGGATACTGGCTACAGGATACTGGGCTAGATGGACTTTTGGTCTGACCCAGTATGGCCGATCTTATGTTATAACAGAGATTTACCAGACAATTTATTTGTAGGCATGTCTGTAGTTACTGAAAATGTAGATACTTGACATCAAATGCTGAAATCCATGGAAATCAATTGCAGAACTTTAAAATAATTTTAACATAGTTCAGCCAAAGGAAAGAATCTTACCGAAACTCATTTTTTCCCTAGGTACCCATGAAAGTTTATTCTTAGAGTGTAACAAAGCACAATATGAAAAAACAAGAATTCATAATATACTTGGTAAAAGCAATTATAATTGTTTTCCTCATTCTGTGTATACACTCATGCATACCCACGTGATAAATACAATACATATATTTCTTTCAGATAAGAAACAAGACTGACCTTCATATCTATGTGTGTGAATGTTCTGCCTGAGGATAAAAACATTTTAACACTCTTGGTAAAGTCTTATAGTCAGTTAGTTAAAGCAATTTATATTGTTAATGCATATAAATACTATTTCTCATATAAAAATAAAGAAGATTAAATCAATTCAAGAAATCTACAGTTATTCTGTTTTAAACGTAAATACTTTCTGTCCTAAAATATTTTTTCTTCAGATATAAAGTTAATAGTACTTTTAAGTGTTAGACAATAAAAGATGAAATAATACCCTTATCATTTCCTATGTCATCAAAAGTATGTTACTTTTGACTTTTACAAGTTTAATTCCAAAGTCAATTCAATTGTGACTCTAAAGGCTATTAAGGTATTCTGGCTGGGATTTAGGTAGGATGAGAAAGGCTTTAATGAGTTGGAAATGGATCAAAAAGCATTTACTACTCATTAAAAAAATGTTCCTAATTTATTATGTCTTTTTTCTCCAACACTTTCAAAGACCGTCTGCTAGTTGGATTAAATCCTATTAGTTGATTGACTACTGTCTTAATTTATAAGTAGTCAAATCTCTTTCAAGGGACATGTCTGGACATTTTAAAGATAATGTATAAAACTCTCAAATGTTTCTTGAAAAGGCTTAGGCTATAAGAAATCCTTGGAATGGAGAAATCTTGAAAATACTAATAAAACTGCACCTCTCACACATAAACTGGGTTAGACCCTTAAATGGTGTAAACTGGCATAAACCTGTGGAAGTCAATGGAGTTACACTGACATACAGTAAGTCTGAAATCCTTTTATAGTACCCTTTCCATATGATGGTGTATGATTAAGTCAGGTCTTTTTTAATCATATGATTGTTCTATAAACAAAAACACAATAAGGGGCCATTGCATCTAGTTCAAAGGACTCCTTTCTAGTGTTCCAGCTTAAGAATCACAGGAACTTAAATCAGATATTGCCCCTTATTTTCACACACACAAAAAGTGACCACCTGCATTTAAATTATCTCACTAATATGAGTAATACTAATACTATCTCACTAGTATATGCGTCAGCTGAAAGAATAATTCAGTGCAATATATATCTGCTTAACTACCTTACACTGTATTCTTCAGTGCACGGCTGAAATATTTGTAAATATAAGACGAAAACAACCTTATATGAAAATTTTCCTTACTTACACCATACTATGGTTGCCGACCCCTGGTCTAAATAATACTTAGTCCTGCCATTAGTGCAGGGACCGGGCTAGATGACATCTCAAGATCCCTTCCAGTTCTATGATTCTATGATTCTATAAGCTTGTCATCAACAGTTTCATTCTAGTCAATGGAAAAGTTCCATTGACTTCAATGGACTCTGGATTAGGTTCTATATCCACATAATTTATGGACCAGATTCTCATTTTTATTAAGACCCCTTTACATCGTTGTGGTCACGTCAAGATGCCTTCAAGTGGGTGTAAGTTACATTACACCTACTTTAAGGCCCATTTATACCACCTTAAAGTATATGAGACTAAGGGCTGTTCTACACTGGGGGGGGGGGGGGTCGATGTAAAATACGCAACTTCAGCTACGGGAATAGCGTAGCTGAAGTCAACGTATCTTATTTTGACTTACCTTGGGTCCTCATGGCGTGGGATTGATGGCCATGGCTCCCCTGTCGACTCCACTACCGCCACTCACCCTGGTGGAGTTCCGGAGTCGACGGGAGCGCGTTCGGGGATCGATCTATCGTGTCTAGATGAGACGCAATAGATAGATCTAGATCCCCGATAGATCGATTACTACCCGCCAATTCGGCGAGTAGTCTTGACGTACCCTAAGTCCCATATAGATACAGTATGGATCACATTCAAATGTAAATGTGGACACTTGGGTGTGCTAACTTCTAAATGCAAATACCCAATATGGTGTGCAAAACATGGTGTTGTTTGATAAGGATATTGACATTCACAATAGTTTTAGAAATGAGAAAAGAACTAAATAGTTAAATTCCATCTTCTTTTGGAAGGTACAAAGAATCTGTGCAAATAAACATCATGGGTGAAGCTAAGATTTTGTCATGGTTATTTTTAGTAAGAGTCACAGACAGGTCCTGGGCAATAAACAAAAATTCACAGAAGCCGGGATCTGTCTGTGACTTTCCCAAAGGGAAAATGGGACACCCCTAGCCGCTCACGCGAGGCGTCCCCATCCCTCCATGCGAGGCTGTTGCCCGTTGCTGGAACCCTAAGGAGGGCCCCCTCAGGAATCTGTCACCTGTCACTGGAACATTGCAGGGGGCCCCCGTCACCAAAACCCTGCCAGGGCCCTGCTGGCTACCAGCTCCAGAGTCCCGCAGCCCCTGGCGCTGAAGCAGTGAATGTCACAGAGGTCTCAGGAAGTCATGGATTCCATGACCTCCGTAACATAAATGTTGCCTTAATCATGGGTCAGATCTTTACATGGTGTAAATCACCATAGCTCCACTGACTTTAAAGGAGCAATGCTAATACACACCTGCTGAGTCAACGTCTGCAATCAGTAATGTGTATACAACCTCAGAGTAAATAGGGTTGCAGATCTTTAACAGGTAGCAGAATTTGGTTGTGTAATTTTGGATTATCCTTGATTAATAGGTGTGGTATCTTCACAAACATTGGAATGTGGTTCTAGGATTATGTCATAATTGACCTTCAGTTGTTCCAAATGTTGGTGTGCATAGTCAGTATGTCCCTGGTATCAAGAATAATTGCAGAGGACTGGAAGGTTACTCATGTTACCCTCCCCTTTCAAAAGGAAAATAATCAGGAAGTTAGTGCAGTTAGCACAACTTCAGGTTCAAGTAAAAGTCTGCAAACTGCCATAAAATACAGAGTGAGGAAATGGATTTTTACATTATAATTGCTTGCCAAAATGTTTTCACAAAGATGTAGATCAGGCTAGAGCAATCTCAACTCTTTGATTGAGGAAGTAAATAGGCAATTGACAAAAAGCAGTGCATATGATGTTTCCTACCTAGGCTTTAGTAAAGCTTTTAACAGAGTACTACATACATGTTTGGTTCTTAGAATCAGTTGGATGGTGTACAGGGAGGAGGCAGGTGTGCAACATTTATTTATAGATAGCTTATTAGGAAAGGAGAGGAAAGCTGCATGCAGTGCAATTTCAGACTGCCAACACAAAATAAAAATAACTAGCTTTTTGGATGGAAATTAAATTAAATTTAAATACTTATTTTGATTTTTAAAAATAACATAAAATAATTAAAGTAATTATTTCTAAATGGATAGTTGTTTATTAAAAGTAATTGCCTTCGTTGTAATGGAGTACTTCATTCTGGGCCTGATCCAAAGCCCAACACACCATGCAATCTGAGCTCTGAGGGTAAAATGGACTCCATACAGAGGACCAGCACAAGGCCTATATACCATTTAAATTCCATGTAGAGCCTTCAAATAGGAGCTATACAATATTTAAGTAGTGCATAGGACTTGTGCTGGCCGTCTGCACAGGGGCAAATTTACTTGAATGAAATAATAGTCCTGTACTCAGCTTTTGAGGGCTCTGCTTATGGAAAGTAAGGCCTATTGCTGACCTTCCCCTTCGTTTCCACTTCCCCAGTAGATGCTGGGAAGGGTTAATGGAATTTCTTTTCCCATCTTATCTCTGATTGATGGCAGATATGTAGGTGTGAATTTAGAATGACTGGGTGTGCTTGTGGAATGAATGAATGCCGATCAAATGAGTGTGGGAAAAACAGGTATGAGTTTGTGTCTGAGGATAGAATAACTAGAGTGCAGGAGTTTTGTATCAAGCCTCAGTGTGTAGTATGGTTAGTGTGTGTACTCAATATGAATGGATATGGGAGAGTGTGTGTGGAATGAGTGAGCTGTGGGGATATCAGAGGTAGATTGAATAACTATGTAGTGGTGGGAAAAACATGGGGGAACATGTGAATGAGAATGGAGTAGGGGGTAAATGGATAAGTGTGGAGGTGTGGAGAGTGCAAAACTGGATGTGGAATGTGGAACTTGGTGTGAAATAAATGTATGGAGAGTCAGAGAGTGAGTGATGTGGAGGAGTGGAGAAAAAAATTAATGTGAATGGATGTAGGTGTGTTAAAATACAGGGGAGTGGGTGCAAGTTGGAAATGGATAAAGTTGCCTGTAGCATGTGGGAAAGAATTAGTATCAACTGTGTGGGTGTGACACACTGTACCTCAAAGCAGCACCCTGTAACCCTGATATTCATCATTCATATATGGTTGTGATATTTCATACAAAGCATTACACATAAGATGTCATGGGAAAGGTCATGATCTGCTGAAACCCATTGTTCTGTCAAAATATGTATAACATTAGTGTGTATGAAGTTATGAGATTTTGCTCTTTGGTTGTTATTGAAATACGTTATGAGTTTGAGAGTCACACGATGCTAGCTGTCCAGTGACAACAACAAAGGAGGTGACCAGGAGGGCGTTGAACAATCATCAACAGCCATTGTCAGCACGGGGAATAGTAAACAAGGGACTTACAATTCCTTGCACAAGCACCACAATTGCACAAGCACCACACAATGGGGATTGTCAACCCTGTAACTCAACAAGTCCCACCAGGCATGCCTGGACTAGTGTCTTCCAGGCACATAGACCGAGAATATAAAATATGGGATAGTGGCATTATGGTTTTGCCTTTTTCCTCCTCCATCTATGCTGGAAGCAACAAGTATGCTGGGCAGAAAAAGACTTGAAATGAGGAGACTGGCCCCAGGCTTACAAGGAGAAGTCTGTGTATTAAGAACTGCAACATCCAGTGGGGTGAGAAAAATTGCTCGATCCAAATAGTGCCTAGTCTAATAAGGCTTAAGATTTAGACTATGCGCTTACCTTTTATTTTCTTTGGTAACTATCTTTGATCTTTTGTGCCTATCACTTATAATCACTTAAAATCTATCTGTCTGTAGTTGTTAAATCTGTTTTATGTTTTACCTAAAACAGTGTGTTTTGGTTGAAGTGCTTGGGAAATCTCAACTCAGTTTACAAAGGGTGGTGTGTGTCCTCTCCACATCAAGGGAGGGGTGGACTGGGTAATGAACTAACACTGGTCAGGCTTCTGACCAGGGCAAGATGGAACAATTCTGGGGTGAAAAGCTGGGAGCGTGGGAGATTTGCTGGTGCCTCTCTCTGTGCGATTCGTGAGTGTCTCGGGGAGCATTCACGCAACTTAGCTGGATGTGGGGCTCCACATGCTGTTAGGCTACATGATAACAGCACCTGGAGGGGTTTGCTGCTTGTCACTATCAAAACATTGTGAGAGGCAGCCCAGGCTGGAGAGCTAATAGGGCACAGTGGTACCACAGTTCTAGGTTGTACCCTGGGGACCCCATCACTATGGATAAGTACTGAATAAGTGTAAAAGTGGGAAGTGAGTATAGAATGAATGAGCAAGAGAGTGCAGAGTATGGAATGAATACATTTTGGGTGTGAATGTGTTGGAGAGTGTAGTGTGTAGACTAAGTGAGATTGTGGTTGACTGTGCTGTTGCTGAGTCTCAATCTTGTCAATTACTCCATAGCCCTATTTCCCTTTCCCATTCCCTGTGTTATTAAGCTTGACTGTATCTCAACATTTACTAGTATCCATCACTGGAGTATCTAAATCTTCTGAAAATGCTGAGAATGCTAAGGTGCGAAAGACCTTTCTGAGGGAGCTGAATCCCAATAAGGAAGTTTGATGCAGAAAGATACAATTTTCCTTGGACATTAGCAGAACTACTCACACAAATTTATACATTCTTCTAAATACATTCTTGTTTGAACTTGTTGGTAGGTACAGGACAGGGTACTGGGTGTCAGGAGACCAAATTTCTGTTCCCACTCCTCCCACTAACTAGTGGGACCTTGCGCTATTTACTTAATCTCTATGCCTCAGTTTCCTCCTCCTTATAAAAATAAGTATAATGCTTAGCCACCTTTATGAAATAGTTTTAGATGCTTGGATAAAAGAAGCCTTAGAAGTGCAAAACTTTATGTATTTTTAAAATATTTCAGGCATTTTAGGTCTTTTTAAATTAAGTTTATTCCAGAAATGTGAATTTGTCAAAATTAAAGGGCAAATTATTGTCCTGATGCACTGTCTTGTTAAAGTAAGTGTGCTTGCTTAGCTTAGGGCAAAATTTGTCCATGGGACTTCTAGATTTTGGAACTATATCTAAATACATTGGCCCGCTTTCTCAATTGGTGAGATCAAAATAGTCCCATTAATTTCAGTGGAAGTCTCTGATTTACACCAGGCCATTAGGTATTTCCAAGGTGCCTGTCACCTTGTTATCCAAGCACACTGTAGTTATCCTGATAAATGTATTAATCAATTATTACTGACTGCCATCAAGCCTTCAGTCAGCTGACCATGATTCATGAAGGAAAAATCACTCATAATTAATTAAGCACTCAGCTAATTACTTTTTCCGGAAACAAATGAAATATGCAACCAATACATTCTGTAACAGTTTCAGAAGAATACCACTAGGGATTGTGAAGTCAGTTGACTGAATGCACAAGGACACTTTTCAGCACATGCTACATGAGAAAATTAACCCTCCTTTTAAACTCTGCTGAAAATTTCAAAATAAATATTATTTAATGTAAAATTAATCAGAGCAAAGCACATGGATGGCTATAGTGCTTGATCTTTGGGAGAACAGATTTATTTGACTGACAACACTTTTTCTAATCCCAGATGTAATACTGCCCTGTAAAGAGCTTCACTTTTAAACAAACAAAACTTCTAGTAGTTCAGGTAAAAATTCCTAATAAAGGCTCACAAATATATTTTTGTGTTTGTGATTACTAAGGATTATTATACTATAACTTGTTTTTGCTGTGTGTCATTGTCTGTCTGGTCTATGCATGTGTAATGAGTGGGGGTAACTGAACCCCTATAGAATGACATCAAAAAGAAAGGGACTCACAGTTCACATGACAGAGTATAAATCTAATCCGGGGTAGCCAACCTGAGCCTGAGAAGGAGCCAGAATTTACCAAGGTACATTGCCAAAGAGCCACAGTAATATGTAATGCTTATATATGTATATGTGTGTGTGTGTGTATGCACAAACATAATCATTATATAAGTTGATAATGTATATAGTTGACTATAATAATAACTTAAACTTTTACTTAGTGGGACTTTTGGCAATCTTTGTTTTCAACAATTCCCTTGAAGTTTGGTTTGTGTTCAGCTCACACACAGCAGTTCTCTTAAGTGGCTGTCTGTCAAAACGAATCAGTGCTTGGATTTCACATGTTTGAGTGTTGAGAAAACAGACTCACAAAGATAGGTCGAGGCAAACATCGAGATTAATTTTACGGCTGCACCTCTGATGTTGGGGTATTTATCGTTTGGTATAGATTTCCAGAAAGGAAATTTTCCAGTAAGGGTCCCCTCTGTCTTCTGAACAGATTTCAATCTGTCATCTTCCAAAAGTTTTTTGGATTTCAATCTGTCATCTTCTATTATTTCCATCTGGGATGTTGCTTCATCAGTGACTAAAGGGGGTGTCAGACAGTCGGCTTCAGCACTAAAAGGGTCAATCAGAAATATGATTTGAGGTCTTTTCTGCTGCAAATCTTGGAATCTTTCCTCAAAACTGTCCTTAAGATCTTTAATCATGCTCGCATATCTAGTTGTGCTCCGTTTTAGGGGTTCTGCTGCATCTTTTTTTGATCTGACTTGAAGTTGTGACATTGAGGGAAAGTGTGTCAGCTCTCCCTCAAGCATTTGTCTGTGAAACAACTGCAGTTTGTTCATGAACGCAAATACGCCTTGCATTAGATCAGACAGCAACTGGAATTTTCCTTGTAAGTCCACGTTTAGTTTATCCAAATGCAGCAGCATGTCTGCAAGGAATGCCACGTCTAGAACCCATCCAGGATCTGTAAGCTTGGGGAGTATTCTGTGCTTCTCCTTCATAAACAAATTACTGGTTCCAGGAGCTCGAAAAAACGGGAAATAACTTTACCTCTCGAGAGCCATTGAACTGCGCAGGGAAATGGCAAATCAGCAGGGGAGTCATCTTCATCCAGTTCTTCAATTAGATTTTGAAATTGTCTGTGATTGAGTGCATATGAGAGAATGAATTTCACAATGTGTAAGACAGGTTTCATGATGTGATCAAATTTGAGATTTGTAGATACCAGTTGCTCCCAATGAATAATACAGTGAAATGTCCAAAATTCGGGAAAGCTTGCGTCAGACGTACAAAGCCCTCTAATCCATTCGCAGATCCCCACAGGACAGAGCCCCATCCATTGCAATGGCAGTGAGCTTCTGTAAAGGCAAGTGACTTTTCACAACTACGAACATCAACACCGCCTTTAGATCTTGTCCATGAGTTCTGTCCTTTAGTGACACGATAGCAAAGAGTTCTTCCATTACAACACAGTCGTCAGACACAGTGCGGACAAATACCGATAATAAGGTTTATCCTGTGTATGGCATGACTCATCCAAAGTGAGGCTCAAATACTCACACTGCTGAAGTCGCGAGTGCAGTTGCGATTTGATGTCACTGTTCAGGTTGGAGATTCTGTTCTGTTGTGTGGCGTGAAAGCTGCAGGCCAGAAATTTTCTTCTGTAGATTCTCATTATCTGGTGACAGGATTGAAATCACATCAGTGCGGCATGTTTTTATAAGCTCTACTTCAGAGTAGGGCTTTTTCACACAGGCTATGTGCCAGGCCACGTATTAGGAGGCTAACGTTACAGTCTGCGATTGGTTGGCAAATCTGGTGAAGAACTGGGCTTCTACATCTGTTTGTTTTTTTAAAGTTTTCAGTTTTAAAGTGTGGAGTTCAGAACCTTGTGGGAATTCTTGATCCGTATGTGCACTGCTAGAAGCAAAATGACGCTGCAAGTTTGAAGATTTGAACTGAGAGATACACATCTGGTCTTACCATTATGTTCAATGAAAAGTACTTATTCTCCCACTCCTGTTGGAAGCCTCGATTTTCATCTGTGTATTTTATTTCCTGTTTGCACTGGCCTTCCACTGTTAGATGGTGTAAGAGAAATTTTGATTAAAAATGTCCACACCAGCTAGTCACTGTGTGCTTTCTTCAAGGAGACACTGGTGTTGGCCAGGGGTTGCTGGACCCCTGGCTCTGCCCCACTCCACTCATTTCCCCAAGTCCTCATCCACCCCGCCTCTTCCCACCCCCTCCCCCGAGTGAGCTGTGTCCTCCTGTGCATTGCAAAACAGCTGATCGCAGCAGGCAGGAGGCACAGGAAGAGAGGAGGAGGTGCTGCAGGAGGGAGGGGTGAGGCTGCACATGGCATCCTCATTCCTCTGCCCTTACCTCCCCCCCCCAAGCCTTCTGAACACCACGAAACAGCTGATCGCGGTGGGCGGGAGGCGCTAGGGGAAGGAGGAGGAGGCATTGATCGCAGAGGCCACCGGCGGGCGGGAGGCACTGGAGGAGGGAGTGAGGGCTAATAGGGTTGCTGGTGGGTGCTGAGCACCCACCATTTTTCCCCAGAGTCAGATCCTAGCAGGAGCTGCATATTTTCTTCTGAAAAGTTGCAAGTGGCTCCGGAGCCACAGGTTGGCCACCCCTGATCTAATCATTGATTGCCGGGAATAGTTTTATGAGTGTTGTAAATTTTCCTCTTCCCCTAACTTAATTTTGGATGATGCACTCCTAAATATGTGGCCGTTAAAAGGTTTTTCCAATCAATGAACCAGCTTCTAATCTCATTCATGATTTACATCAGTATGAGTAACTCCCTTGAAATCAATGGAGCTATACTGGTATAAAACTGGTTTAAGTCAGAGGAGAGTTAGGAATAAGGTTTAGAAACATTTGCCCTGCTGAAAATGACAAATGATATGAATTATTCAATCCTATCACAAAATTACTCTAGTAGTCTGGTCCTTACTTGTTTTTGTTTATGCATAGTACCAATAACAGTTATCAGACCAGCTGCCAAAGGGAATAGCAACTTCATTTATGAAGGTACAATATTGCCACTAAATTCACTATAGCTATGCACAGTTTTAAGAAATACAGTCTTTTTTTTTTTGTTTGTTTGTTAAGAAGCTTCCTCCTCAGTGAGGGAAAAATACAACATTTGAAGTATAGGAAAATAAAAGCAATTTGTGGTTGTTTTTATGCTGTTCAAATTGATGGCAAAACCCTTAGCAAATTTAGCAGGCTGTTTTTGATACCATTACACCTGCAGTTTATCAGGTTTCTGGCAGAATATGTCTCCGTAATTGATTCAAAACTGAGATTTCAAAAGTGTTGGTGTTGCAGGATGATATTGGAGTCTGAATTCTCTTCCCAGCTCTGCCAAAAGCTTTATTTGTAAGCTATAAAGCTATAAAATCCCTCTTAGTAGCTGTTCTCTAATTGCTCTACTTGTAAAGGGTTAAAAAGTCTCACTGCTGTGCATAGGTAAAAGGAAGTGAGTGGGCACCTGGCCAAAAGAGCCAATTGGAAGGCTAGAACTTTTTAAAATTGAAAAGATTCCCCTTTTGTCTGTCTGTCTGTTCTCCCGGGGAGACGTGGACAGGGTAGCAGCCATGCTGTAAGACACTTGGGCCAGGTATGAAAAAATGATCAATATCATACCTAGAAACTACTCATTTAAAACCCCAGATATGTAAGTAGATCAGGAAATGTCTAGGAAGACGCGATTGGGTTTATCCTTTTTATTTTGTTATGACTTGTGGATTCCTCTGTGCTAACCCCAGGTGCTTTTGTTTTGCTTGTAACCTTTAAGATGGACCTCCAGAGAGCTATTCTTGGTGCTTAATCCTTGTTGTTGCTCTTTTAAAATCTAGCATAGCCTGAGTTCCCAGATGTAGTTTTTTTTTTTATTAATAAAATTTACCTTTTTAAAGAACAGAATTGGATTTTTGTGTCTTAAGGGGTTTGTGCACGTTGTTTAATTAGCTAGTGGCAACACCTAATTTCCCCCCCCCTTTTTTTTTTGTTCTCAGGTCTTCCCTGTAGGGAGGGTGAAAGGGCTTGAGGGTACCCTACTGGAAGGAATTCCCAGATGCGCCTTTCTGGGCTCTCAAAGGGGTTCTGCACTTGAGTGGTAGCAGCATCTACCAATCCAAGGTCAGAGAAAAGCTGTAACCTTGGGAGTTTAATGTAAGCCTGGAGTGGCCAGCATTAATTTTTAAAATTCTTGTGGGCCACCACCTTCTGCACTCGAAGTGCCAGAGTGGGGAATTAGCTTTGACAGTAAGTCACTTATCCTCTCTACTACTAGTACTACTACATGCCAGAATAAAACAATGAAATATCTAATATGGTTTTGAGTACTATATTTAATATGACTATCTGGGACAGACCCAGTTTTTCATATGATATCTTGGTGTGCCAGGGACTTCTTTCAGGAAACATGAAATGTCCCAGGTTTTCATTTAATCTAATTTTTAATAACTACAAAATGTAATTCAAGACATACTGCTATATCAAGTAGAATTTGCTCTGTATTCACAAGGAACAGGTTGTTCAGTGGGACAGTGTTCAGTGTGGTGAACAGCATTGGGAGTGAAGAGAAAAATGGAATGAGTATACATGCTGTCTAAGTTGTTCTTTTGCTCAGAGTAATGTCAGTTGCACTTGTTCCGGGGTTCAAGACAAACTCATTAAATCAGTAAATTACTGGAAAAAATTTAACTGCTCCAAGAACTGTGTCACAGCAGTAGCATCAGCACATTTTTAAAAATAAGTATACATTCTATCTTGAATATGAATGTCAGTACAAAAGTATCCCTTTTTTATTTAAAAAATGTGGTAATTCTAACTATATTATCAGTCACCATAACCAGATATTGCCAATGATATTAGCCCACCAGTATCCTCTGCCTTTCGACATTCACCAGACTAGTCATTCCAATATTTCCATCTTTAACTGTCTCTTTCTTGGTTTCCTAGTTAGTATCTGACTAGTTTTAATGTTGCTGTAAAACAAACAAAAACTTCCTTTGCATACAGTACCAAAATTGCCCCAAGGAACTGTCCACTAGAGAGTAAATATTAGCAGACACTGACAATGGAAATTAGGAAATCACTACTACTGCTATTTGCTATGAATTCTCTTCTGGAATATTTTTTGCTTTAATATTTACTACAATGTGGTTATGGTGACCCATATCTGTAATGCAGAATGGGGGTCTTTTAACAGCTGGTTCTCATTTTTTCAAGGTTTATTTTCCTGTACATATATTGAATTTGGATGGTGACTCATAGATAATATTTTCTTGTTATTGATATATTAGGTATCTACTTGAGCAGCATTTAAATATATATATTTATCATTTTTACAAACATTCATGCTGGCTTGTAAATAGGATTCAGCTTTTTGTTATTTGTTATTTTTTGTTTCAGTGCTGGATAATTGCTAAATTCTTACACTTATTTTCAGTTTTGCCAATTAACCTTAGTAGTTAGCATAAATGTGTTTGTATTGGTTCTACTAAGTCATTACCAATTACTTTGGAACATTGAACATCTAACTGTGCTTGCTCTGGGGTACTAGCAATGAAACAGTAATTAACAGAGGTAGTTGCTGCTTTCCCTTGAAAACTAAAGTATATGATTATACTCCTTGGATAAACTAATAGACTTACATCAGTTCAATGTACTTAATAGAATCCTTGATACCAGGAAGACACCTTAGAGCCCCTTAATATGATCTTTTCCTGTTACTTCAAAATTACAGACAATGAAAATAAATCAAATTGAAGCTCATTAGATGTAATAAAAATAGTAATGGATCAAATCTCCTTAGAATCAAAGATTAATCTTAAATTATAATAAGTTTCTAATGAATTATAATTATAATTCCTCCATGGATCATTAAGTCTTTGCAGACTTTGATTAAGCCTCAGCACTCTTGTGAGGTAAACATGTTTTTATCCTCATTTTACAGATGGGAAAACTGAGATAAGAAGAGTTTAATTTTCCAAACTTGAGTGCTTAGTATGATTGGGGCCCAGATCCTCGAAGGTATTTTCCACAATGGAAATAAGGAGCCTAAATTCCTTTGAGGATCTGGGCCAGGGAGCTGCAAGGATCAGGCACCTCCAGATCAGGTTTCTTGTTCCTTGCAGTAACCATTAGATAAATTGAGCCAAATTCATCCAGGGATCATCCTTAATTCATTCCTGGTATACTTCCACTGGTTTTTGTGGGCTTACACAGGAGATGAATTTAACTCACTAAGTGAGTTTTGTTAAACAAAAATCTTGACTAAATCATACTAATTTCATTCTGCCCATTAAAAGTTCAACATTGCTAAAATAAGATTTATCTTATCTTTAATTGCATTTTGTATCTATAGTTTAACTACAGTAATTACTGTAGTTACTTATTGAGAGTGCAATAAATAACACATGTCTGATCATGCATTTTTATTTGGTTATATTGTCCATCATTTTCAAGCCTGGGAGCCTGAAGTTAAATTCTTAAATCCATATTTAAACTGCTAAACAAAGTGGCCTGATTTTCAGAAGTGTTGCCCACTCACTGCTCTTAGGAAACTCACATAAATGTACTCAGCAATACTCTATATGTTATATGATGCTCTTGTAACATCTGTGACATACATTTAGTCATTTGCTTGTCTTGTCTATTATTCTGTCTGCTTACATGCTGTTGTTTTTCTACTGGTAATTTGTTTTATTTGCCTATGGGATGTTTCTCTTTCAACCTTACTAATAAGGGGTCAAATCCTGACAGCTGTGTAAAGTCTATTTATTCAACTTTGCACATGGGTATTAAGAAGTGTCAAGGGGAATATTTCCACAACCAATTCAGGTCTCCAGCAAAACTTCTCTGTGAAATCAGAGCTTCTATTAGGGCTGCAACATCTGCAACACTTGTGGCCCCTGACACAGTGATGTTTTGGTCAAAAGAATCTATCACAGGTCTATTCCTCTACAGCTCCCTCAATCTGGCTCCATCTTCAAAAAGCTCCTGCATGGTGGTGTTGTGAGACCTACTACTGTAAGACCACTGTGCTGTGGTCATAAATGGAGCAAAATCCTCTTGTGGCCTAGGACACTCACCCTATGCAGTTGAACTTCACCAGTTTTTCTGCCTCTGATGCTTTCCACAACCCTTCTGTTGACTGCAGGGTTTAATTTACATGATATAAATGGGAATTTGGTATGTCTGCTTCTATGGATTATGACTTGTCTTAATGTCAAATGGAACTATTCATGCCAAAATGACAATGACAGTGATATACACCCTTTTATTGTTATGTAAACATGAAGTGTGCAGTTTTATATTTTTAATGGTTAGGAAATACAATTTTTTTAAAAATAATGATAATTACCAAAATTACCACAGGTAATACATGTATATTAATGAATACTGATTTGATTAAATTGTTTTGTGTGCAGAACGAAATATTTTCATATAAACCAAAACCAGAATTACTTAATACTTACTTCCTTTCTATTCAGCATGCCTCATGAGCATGTTTAGCCATTCTGTCAGAACTCAATATTTTCTTTTATATGTGATCTCTCTGTAAAGAATTCTACTACTATGGTCTATAAATTCAAGGTCATAAAAATGTAATCTTCCCTGTTATTATGCTTCCCTTGTCATGAGGCGGGGTAGGATCTGCAATCTAGAATAGATATAGAAAAGATTTAGAAATTACCCTATAATAGTTTAGGAGCATGAAAACTCATGTTAATTCAGTTTTAAAGGAGCCTCATTGGAAGGATTTTATTGTGGTTACAGCATTGGACTGGGACTGTATTCAATTCCTAGCTCTGACAGAGACTTCCTGTGTGACTTTGGGCAAGTCACCTCATCTCCCCATCCCGATTTCACAGATAATAATAGTTCCCTGCTTCACAGAGGTGGTGTGAAGATAAATTCATTAATGTTTGTGGGATGCTCAGATACTACTGGGACAGGAAATATATAAATAGAGAAATAGATACAAATATATGCATATGACTATAATATATTGCATGCACATTTCCATGGATTACCTGGTAAGCAATGGACCAAATTCTACTCTCCATCACCTACCTTCAACCCCAGAATTTGTCCTACTTTCTGTGGTAAGGTCACATTGTATTGGAAGAAACTTAGTATCCTTCAGCAACCTCAGCGGAACTTATACAGCATCGGGGACCTGCTTATGTTCTGGGGTACTCCCCTATCCAGATCCTTCCAGTGTCAGAGCCCAGCCACCTCATCCCTTCCTCTCACAAGTAGGGCCAGAGAATGATTGCAAGCTACCAAAGAAGAGCTTCTATATGCATACAACTACTTTCATATATTTCAGTCACTTCCATCTTAAAAAAAAACTACCCTTGACTCCACTTGCCTCTCCAAGATTGAATATGCTGTTTACAATCACTGTCTGGAGTTCTGCTGCTCCCATTCTTTCTTTGGCCTCTTTAATCTGGCTTTCATCCCTTGCACTCAACTGAATCTGCTCTTGCCAAAGTCTCTAATGAGCTCTTAACAAAATCTCAGAACCAGTACTCCATCCTCATCCTCCTTGACCTATCTACCACCTTCTACACAGTTGACCATGCTCCTGTTCTTGAAATCTTCTCTTCCCTTGGCTTCTGTGGCTCTGTCTTCTGCTGGTTCTCCTCTTACCTCTCTAATCACTCCTTCAATGTGGCCTTTGGAGGTTTCTCCTCACCCCCCAACTGTGGGGGCTTTCACTGGGCTCTGTCCTTCATTTCCATCTTTTCTCCCTCTACGTCTTCTCTCTGGGTAATCTCACCCACTAACAGAAAGTCAAGTACCATTTCTATGCTGATTCTTCACAGATCTACCTCTCTACTCTAGACCTGTCTCCTCTTATCCAAACTAAAATCTCAGCCTGTCTCTCTGACATTTCCTCATGGATGTTTAGACGTCAGCTGAAACAGAGCTCTTAATCTTTCCCTCAAACCCTCACCTCTACCTCCTTTCTTGATCACTGTGGACAACACGACCATCCTGCTTGTCACCAAGGCCCATAACCTGGGTACCATTTTCAACTCAGCCCTCTCTCTGTAGGACCTCATATCCAGGCAATGTTAAAATCTTGCATAATCCTTCCACATAATGTATCTAAGATACAGCCTTTCTTATCCATCCATACAGCTAAAACTCTTGTTCAGGCTCTTACCATCTCATGTTTCAATTGCTGCAACGTTCTCCTCTCTGGGCTTGACAAATGCAATCTAACTCCACTCATATCCATTTAGAATGCTGCTGCAAAGATTATATTCCTAGCTTGTCACTTTGACCATGTCACCCCTCTTTTTGCATCCCTCCACTGCCTTCCCCTCCTCTTTCAGATCAAACATAAGCTTCTTGTCTTCACTTTCAAGGCCCTTCACCGCCTTTACCTATTCTACCTATCCTCTTTCATTCAGTATCAAAAGATTGACTCCCACCTCTGATCAGTCCATGATGCCAGCATCCCTCACCCACTTGTTAAGTTTGTAAACAAGCACCTTCATACTTTCGCCCATGCTGATGCTTGTAAGCATCCACAAAACTCTCATCTTCCTTCAAATCCCTCCTTAAAACTCTCTTTTGGTGTGATGCCTACAAAAAACAGACATTGGTAGGCTGCTGGTGTGCTGAGACCACAGCCTATCATGCTAACCAATATTATCTCATTGTTTCCCTGTACTTACCCATCTCTCTGTAGCCATCTCTCGTCTCTTATTTTATACTTTGATTGCAAGCTCTTTGGGGCAGAGACACATGATGATAAAAGCATGATCGCATAAGAGCAAGAGAATAAAGAATAAAATAATAATAACTAATCAATCTGTGCTGTTTTATAGATTTGGGCAGAAAAATGTGACAACTGAAGACAACTAAAACCTAATTCTGAGAGGTGTGGGCTCCCATTACCTATAAAAAAAGTTATGGATGCTCATTATCTCTTCATATCAGGTCTTTGGTGAGTTAAAGGAAAATTAGCAGTCAGTAACTGTCGGATCCTACAACCACTGAAGTAAAAAACTAGTCAGTCCTATGAACAATCATACCATACTATGTAGGACACAACTGCTACAATGAGCCAATTGTAAATGAGAGACAGATGAAGACAACTAACAACGAAAGAGTTTTGAATAATGTCATAACATGAACTCCTTATCTGAACTTTCTGTATTCCTGATAGTTCTTGTGAATCAAGTGAAAAATGATGCAATGGAGGAATTGGTCTGAACACTGAAAAAAACTATTGAAAGAGGACTACGTTCAGAACACCATGGTGTTGTGGTTAAATGTAAAACCATATTAAACATTTTTGGAAGGGTTATATTCTCCCATGAATTACTGCAACTGTCGCAATGTGAATATGAAGAGGAATAGATTTTCTTCTTCAGTAGGTTTTGTTCCTTATAGCCTGGAAAAAAGTTAAATAAGTTCTGTGCAATATATATATTATATATATATAGCCTCTTTTTAATTTTGATTGTCATAGAGAGAAAAAACTTGACAAGTTTAACCTAATTCAGGGTTAAGTCAGGTTCCTTTGCCTTTGTCCTGCTTGCTACCACTGGTTGCTTTTTGTATTTGGACACCAAGCACAACTAATTCCTCTGTTTAAAGCAAAGCGCCACCCTGCCTTCTGGGCAAAAAAGTAGGTGTTATAAGCAGTGACATTAAAGGAGTAACAGCAATTCCTTCTTTAGCATAAGTATAAAGACCACCTACTAGCATGGGTCTGAATTGTTACGAAGTGCTGTTTTTGTTAGTGTTGAAGGGATTTACGTTTGTACATCTTAATGTTCTGTAGGATTTTTGCAACAGGTTACAATTTTTGTATCTTGCAGTCTGAGGTACAGTAGGGCAGTACAGTGAACATAAACAGGAACACCTATACGGCTAACAAATAAGCTTTTTTTGTGTTTCTCCATATTGTTGATACATTTTTTAAAATTTCTGTAAAAGGAGATGCTTTAGCTTATCACAGCCAAGTAAATTAATATTTTAAGGCATCTTCCCCACTACACTGGTAGAGAGAGAGAGATATTTTTAAATAAAGCTGTCTAGAATTGAAAGACATGGTTGCTAGGTAGCCACTGTCATGATAGCTGAAAGTACCAATCAGGCATACAGAGGTGAGTCTCTCATAATAGAAGAGATCCATTTTTCATTCTCCTTGAAAATGAGTCTTTTATAGACAGATGACAAGATCACAAACTCAGTAGGAATAAGTCTGCAGAACAAATACACTGGGTTTTAATACTTCTCTTAAGAGGCAGAAGACTTTGAAGAGGTTTTTTTGAGAAGTGGTTTGGATGATGGAGGGATGACTGTTTCCACTTTAGTTATGGAGGAAAAAAGTTTTCAGCAAAAATGGGTGGCATACAAATTTTGTTCATCAATTGTAAGGTTTGACAGATCTGCAGTAATAACCAACAAAGCAAGAATAAAATATGAAAATGCAAATTGGATTACTCTTGCTTAAATACATATGGAACTGATGTCTGCTCTGTGGCTCGGTGGCCATTTATGGCTAGGGCAGTGGTTCCCAAACATTAGCAACCTGTGAACCCCTTTCACTAAAATGTCAAGTCTTATGCATCCCTTCCTAAAAATGAATATTTCCAGGGATTTTCTCATTTACCTGAGTATAAATTATAAAAGCAGTGATCTTGGAAATATAACATTTGTTTTTATGACATGCTTATTACACACTATTTATTACTAATTATGATTTATCATGGCAGTATTTTTATTACATTATGAAAATGGCAACACTCTCTTTCAAGATCTCACTTTCGTAGCTTGTATCACTTTGAATAAGCCTGTTATAAGACAAGGCTCCTATGTTTCATCAAGGAGTATCAGATGTGAAACAGCATGAAGGTATTTAAGAAGCCAACTCAAAGAGTTCCTCCTACACAAGCATTCAGGTCTTGAGCAGTCCAGGCAAACAGTGCACGTTACAACAAAGCTTAAGCTTGTTCTTCATAATAATTTTAAAAAGAATACTAGCTGCCTATTTAATTTTAAAAACAGCAAAAAATATCCATCTCCCTTTCCATTTCTGATAAGGAGTCTTGAAGTTTAAATCTCCTCAATGTGATAGATATGCTTGCTTTGATTCGCTTAGCTCTTGGAAGTTCAGGGGCTCCGAGCTGCTGGCCCCATGTTGCCCAGGGTTCCTAGGGACAGCTCTGACCGCCATTAGGGAATTTTTTTCCCCGAGAACCCCCTGTAACATTTCGCGAACCCCAGTTCGCGAACCATTGGGCTAGGGTGGCAGCAGTAACATGGCAAGATGGGAGCAACCATGAGGCAAAGAGAAAGTGGTGCAGACTGCACTGGGAGCTGGCGAGCCAGGCCTGGACAGACTGTGACTGGCAGACATTGCTACCACATTCAGATCTATGCAGCAGTTGTGAGAAGCAGCGGGGCCTTGCAGCTAGAAGACTGAGCAGAGAG
The DNA here is from genome assembly GCF_027887155.1 of Malaclemys terrapin pileata. Taxonomy (NCBI): domain Eukaryota; kingdom Metazoa; phylum Chordata; order Testudines; family Emydidae; genus Malaclemys; species Malaclemys terrapin. Next base: position 85,996,372 of record NC_071509.1, on the reverse strand, counting down.
AAGCAGGAAGGGAACTCGTGGGAACACAGAGCCAGTGGCCAGAGGTAGAGGCTATAGGGCCTAGAAGCTCAAGTACTTTCAGTGCTTGTCTCTGAGTCACAGTGCACTTGGTGCACTGCTGAATAGCTGAAGAGGTTTGGTGTGCATCAGCACTGCAGCAGTTTATAGTTACATAATTTTTAAAATACCTGTCTCTTAAAGGTATTTTTTTAGGAGGCTCAGTAATGACCAACTCCATGATAGTTAACTATTCACAAATTCAGAAGCCTTGAAGTCAAATCCTGCTGACCAGGCTATCTTAATTTTTCTGTTTAGCAAATATTGAATGGGATTTGTTAAAACAATTACTATGTTTGGATTTTTTTAAGTGCAAGATTTTTGACCACTAATGCCATTTATAATTAGGGGAATTTAGGTAATGACAATGATATTACTATCTCATGCTTCTTGGTATAAACTGGTTGTATCTGAAGTCTGGAAGGAATTGTTTTCTGATGTGCAGCATTATATGTATTATACTGGGTTTCCCCACCTCTTCCTGAAGCAGCAGGCAATTGCTGGAAGCAGAGCACCAAAGAGCATGTGAGTTCCACAGCTGATATAGTTATAAGCCCTACCTCAGAAATTTTAGCTTGCATTTCAGATAAACAAATCAACATGTTGGTTCTGATTTCAGAGGCTGACCGGGGAAATCTAAGGCCAACTTTTCAGAAGGAGAGGCCCAAGGTCAATTTAGCCACCTGACTAACTGTTTGTATACAAACATCAGATTTGTAATGCAACTCTGTAAGCAGATCTTGGCTTTTTCTTTTTGCAGATTTGGCATTTGATGATGAAAGTTCCATTAGGCTGCATTAAGTGCCTTACAAGTAAATAAGAGATGAAGAACTCTGTGTAGCTCGAAAACTTCTCACCCACAGAAGTTGTTCCAGTGAAACACCTTGTCTCTCTTACAAGTAAGTAAGAAGGAGTTAAAAGGTAGGTGAAATTTAAGGGTGGGGAGGCAGTGTAAGGTACTTCATAGAAGTAACATGTTCCTTTTTTATATTCTGCATTTTGGACACCATGTAATCACAAGCTCCCTGTAAATCAAGAATTACAGTAGTGTAATCCATGTAACACTGATAATTCCAGTGGCCCTAGCAGCCCCACCCCCACCTTTCCCAAGATCACCAAGTGGGCTGGAACCCTCCATAGAATTTCTGGGGGTTAGTGCAATTGAAGACGGGCCAGTATCCTCCAGAAAAGAGAGACTTAGCAGCAGTAGCAGTGGCTGTTAGCAGGGCTGGGAAAAGGGAGCTCAACGAACATTGATCACCACACTTCATGGAACCATGACTTTGGGGGCACTGTGGGATAGACAGGAGCTCAAAGATCTCTGAGATAAGGGGCAGATTTGAAAGATAAAAGTTGTTGCTGAATCTATTGGGCAAAACTAACTGAATACCAGTCAAACATGTGGCTCTGTCACATGGAAGCCTCTGATCTTAACACAGCATAAGAACAATAATTTATATAAAGACCTTTAAATGTTCAAAGCATGATAGGAATATTGACTAAGTAACGCTCACTACACCCATGCAAAAAATTATCATCTTTATGTTATAGGTGGGAATATAAGGCAGAGAGATAAAAGTGTCCTGTGTAAGGCCAAACAGCAAGTCAGTAGCAGAACTGGTGTTAAAAATCAGGAGTTCTTGACTCCTAACTCTGTGCTCATCCCTGAAAACTACCCTGCCTACATGAAATGGAAACTGGTATGTAATATTGCACAATATTGTCTCTGATTTTGTCAACTCCCAACACCAAAGCTGACTTTCTATGTGCCAATTTCATACACAAAGTTTAAAGGAAATGTTAACATTTATCTGTTTAATTTGGGTTGCTCAGCAATAATAAATAAAAGCTTTTGATTATCTCATGAGGAAGCTCTTTCTTTGTTTGCTCAGATTAGAATAAATGATTACTGTACAGGCAGTCACGATACAAATACTGAGAAACCTGTTTTAGTCTCCAGTCCAGCCAAGTACTTAAGCACATGCTTAGCTTTAAGCACATGATTAGTCCCATTGAAGTTTAATACTAGTGGATCCCAATATTATTTGCCTAACGTTTTAATTAAAGGTAGCATAAAATTGCACTGGAAATCTTAGTGGTTCTCCAGTGACCAACTTAGGCCCTGTCCACATTGCCAAAACAACTGATTTCTTTCTTCTTACCTTCTTTACCAATCTAGCTCAGTATTAAAAGTCTAATTCTGAGAGGTGCAGATAACCCATAATTCTTACCGAATTCAATGGGAATTAGAGGTACTCAGCATCTGTCAGGATCAAGCCATCATCTCCTATTCATTATCACTGTGGTATCTGAGCACCTTTCCTATGGAACACAAGAAAGATCATTTTAAATTGACAATGAAATCTGCCTGAAGCATGGTGGGTCACCAGTAATTTTCACTTGTTGTGGAACTGTTGTTGGATAGTGTCACATCTAGAATTCTGCAAAGTATAATACCTGGGGAAGTAGTAAATAGGTGCTGATAACTGAAGTATGGTGCCTTTATGTTCTTCGCATGAATCACAAGTTATGTGATCTCTTCTACAACCACCATACAAAACTATCAGAATCATATCCCCGAGCATCGAACTGCAGTCGTCATCAACATTTCGCAAGAGGTTCCATGTCTATCATGTACTCAGGCCAACAGGCTGTCATAGATGATATAGTGATACTCAATAATAAATTAATCCCATTCAGAAAGTATTATAAGGGAAGTCTCTTTATGATAATCAAAAAGCCCCTCTTCAGATCACTTTCAATCTGACTGTTAATCTTCATAAATTTCTTTGAATAAGCCTGATATTGCCTGACACAGAATCATGAAGACCTTTCTCAAACAGATTGGGCGAAGTGAAGAAGCATCATGCAATCTGACAGCAGGCTCAGTGACAAATAGCACATTTTGTATTGACTTGTTAACAGTGCTGAATCTCTGCTGAATTGAATCTCAAGTGATAATTGTTAGGCAAGCACAGAGCATATTCATTTTAAGTAGAAGTCTATATGCTTCAACTAAGAAGGAAGAAGTGTTATGAATATTTTGATTTTTCTTTGCCTTTAAAAATAACTAGAAAATATTTTAACAGCAACATTTTTGATTGTGGCTCCTTACAGATGACCAGTGCAATTTCTTCAGAATTAGTTAATGAGAGTAACAGAAACTATACACAATATGACAATTGTTGTACTGGTTAAGATTAAAAAGTATAACACTTGTTAGCCCACATGCATCAGGACATAAGCACTAAAGGCCAGATCCAGAGTCCATTGATGTTAACAGAAACTCTCCCAGGGGACTGGCTCTAGCTACCTGGGGGGAAAAAAATCACTTTTTTGCCGCAATCAGGGCCTCCCACAGCAGCTAGCATTGCACTAGAATAATGAAACAGTCATGCAAAGTGGAAGGCTTGTGATGGTAGGAGACAGAAATTTCAGTAGCTGCACGGAGGCTAGAGAACTTGCCCCCGCAAGAGATAAGAAAAACCACTGACCTCACCATGTTCAGAAGTAAATGCAATACTCTTCTCTAAATGCAGATCTCATCTGTGTCCAATTCTGGTGCCAACAATGCAAGAAGGATGTTGATAACTTGGAGAGGGTTCAGGGAAGAGCCACACAAATGACTAAAGGACTAGAAAACATGCCTTATAGTGATATGCTAAGTGGAGTGAGCTCCTTGAGTCTAACAAAGAGAAGGCCAAGGGGTGACTTGAGTACAATCTCTATGTACCTGCATGGGGAACTAATATTTGATTATGGGCTCTTTACTCTAGCAAAGAAAGGAATAACCCAGTCCAGTAACTGGAAGTTTAAGCTAGACAATTTTAAAATAAAGAGTGGATGTTTTTCCAATGTTTTTCTGGAGCACCCACGGGAAAAAAATCGTGGGTGCTCAGCAGTCACTGGCAGCCCCCCTACCAAAACCTCCCCCTCTCCCCAGTGCCTCCTGCCTGTCAGTGGGCCCTGCAGATCAGCGCCTCCCTCTCCCTCCTACAGCCTACTGCAGATCAGCTGTTTCATGGCATGAGGAGGCGCTGGGGGGAATGGAGGAGGAGCAAGGGCGCAGCGCTTGGGAGAGGGGGAGGAACTTGGTGGGGCAGGGGTGGGAAGGGGTGGGGGCAGAGCAGGGGTGGGAAGAAGCAAGGTGGGGGTGGGGCCTGGGCGGAGCACCCCCCAGCAGATTAGAAACTTGGTGCCAATGTAACACATCTGCTTTAGGAATTATTTTGGGGAAGTTCTAGGGCCTATGTTATACAAGAGGTCAGACTAGATCAGGGGTCACAAACATGCGGCCCAGGGGCCACATGCGGCCCGCGGGGTTATTTTCTGCGGCCCGCAAGCCCCTCGCAGCCCCCCCACCCTCCCTCAGTGTTTACCTAGAGCGGCTCCAGCCGGACGTGCACCAGGGGCAGGGCAGGCTCCCTGCCTGCCTGCCCTGCCCGGTGCCACTCCGGGAAGAGAAGGGGGGGCAGAGGGGCTGTGTGTTGCTGTTGCTTCAGTCAGTGCCCCCAGTAGCTCCAATTGGCCGGGAACGGGGAACCGCGGCCAATGGGAGCTGCTGGGGGTGGTGCCTGAAGTAACAGAAGCAACAGAAACACACAGCCCCTCCACCCCCACTTCCCCACGTTCCATCCTCTTCCCAGAGCAGCGTGGGGGCAGGGCAGACAGGCAGGCAGGCAGGGAGCCTGCCCTGCCCCCGGTACGCGCCAGGACAGATCCTGCCCCCCGAACCCTTCCTGCAGCCGAATCCCCTGCCGCACCCTGCACCCCGAACTCCTCCTGCAGCTGAACCCGCTGCCGCACCCTGCACCCCTGCCCTAAACCCCCTGCCTCATCCTACACCCCTCCTGCATCCCAACCCACTGCCCTGAGCCCCATGCCACACCCCTCCTGCACCCCGACCTCCTGCCGTACCCTGCACCCCTCCTGCACCCTGACCCCGTGCCCTGAGCCCCCTGCTGCACCCTGCACCCCAACCCACTGCCCTGAGCCTCCTGCCGCACCCTGTACCCCTGCTGTACCCCTCACCCCTCCTACACCCCACACCCCAACTCCCTGCCCTGAGCCCCTGCCACACCCACACCCCTCCTGCCCCCCCTGGGCAGAGTTGGGGTGGGGATTTCAGGGAAGGGGTTGGAATGGGGGCAGGGAAGGGGTGGGAAGAGGCGGGTCAGGGCTGGGGCCTCATGGAAGGGGTGGAGTGGGGGCCGGGCCGAGTGCGGCACGGGGGAGGTGTCAGTTAATGCGGCTCTCAGGCCAATGTACTAGTCCTCATGTGGCCCTTGTGTTCATTTGAGTTTGAGATCCCTGGACTAGATGATCACAGTGCTCCCTTCTGGTTTTGGACCCTGTGAAAATCTAAGAGTCTTTGAGTAAGTTTTCCATACAAGGAGCTCACAAACAAATGAGAGAGAGAGAGAGAGAAAAGAAAAAGAAAAGTAACAAAAAATGTATTCCTACCTGTTGGGAAGGAAAAGAGAGAGAGAGAGACATTCTTAGGCTAGGTCTACACTGTGGGGGGAAGGTGTCGACCTAAGATATGCAACTTCAGCTACGCAAATAGCATAGCTGAAGTCGGCATATCTTAGGTCAATTTACCTGGCGTGAGGACGGCGGCGAGTCGACCGCTGCCGCTCCCCAGTCGACTCCGCTTCCGCCTCTCGCCGCAGTGGAGTTCCGGAGTCGATGGCAGAGCGATTGGGGATCGATTTTATTGTGTCTACACTAGACACGATAAAATCGATCCCTGATAGATCAATCACTACCCGCCGATCCGGCAGGTAGTGTAGTCATACCCTTACTGATATCTCTAGGTGCTCAGATATAATAGTGTCGGTAGCTGTATAAGAACCGAGATAGAGAATGTTTTTGCATAATTGTCCATTTTGTTTTTTTTTAAACAGTCTGAACTGTTTCCCCTCCATCTAATCCCATATTGGAGCCTGTCTCTCTGGCATTGCCTCATCGATGTCTGATCATGAATTTAAACTTAATATAGCTAAAACTGAACTGAGTACGTTTCCTATTAAGCCCTCCCAACTCCCGCCATTTTCTGTCAACATTGAAACCACAACATCAGACCTGTAATCCAAGGGTCATCTTTTCCTCACTCCACTCATCTAGGTCATCTCCTAAAGCGGCTAATAACTTGCCACTATTTCCTACAAACATTTCTCAGATACAACCTTTTTGTTCTGTCTACACAGCAAAACAGGAAAGCAACTGTCAGGACTGAGATCCCCACTTTGAACTTTAGGGTACAAATGTAGGGGCCTGCATAAAAACTTCTAAGCTTAATTACCAGCTTAGCTCTGGTTCGGCTGCCACCATTTTCAATGGATTCCCTCCCTGGGAAACCTTGAAAAACCTTCACCAAATCCCTGGTGAAAACAAATCCAACCCCTTGGATTTAAAACAAGGGGAAATTAACCATTCCCCTCCTTCCTCCCACCAACTCCTGGTGAATCAAGATCCAAAACCCCTTTGGATCTAAAACAAGGAAAAAATCAATCAGGTTCTTAAAAAGAAGGTTTTTAATTAAAGAAAAAGGTAAAAATCATCTCTGTAAAATCAGTATGGAAATCAACCTTACAGGGTAATCAAACTTAAAGAGCTCAGAGGACTCCCCTCTAGTCTCAGGTTCAAAGTACAGCAAACAAAGAGAAACACTCTAGTAAAAGGTACATTTACAAGTTGAGAAAAACAAAGGAAAACTAACACGCCTTGCCTGGCTATTTACTTACAAGTTTGAAATAGGAGAGGCTTGTTTAGAAAGATGTGGAGAACCTGGATTGATGTCTGGTCCCTCTCAGTCCCCGAGAACGAACACACTCCCAAACAAAGAACACAAACAAAAGCCTTCCCCCCCCAAGATTTGAAAGTATCTTGTCCCCTTATTGGTCCTTTAGGTCAGATGCCAGCCAGGTTACCTGAGCTTCTTAACCCTTTACAGGGAAAAGGATTTTGGAGTCTCTGGCCAGGAGGGATTTATAGTACTGTACACAGGACAGCTATTACCCTTCCCTTTATAGTTATGACACGCCCCCCAAATCACAGATAGTGTTGGATGTTCGGTTCCACACTGGCTGTGATTTCTTCCTGGAGTTCTGTGTCAATGGAGTGGTATGCCCGTTCGGTCCATCCTGGAGTGGCTGAGAAAATTGGTGCAAAGCTTGTGCACAGCTCCTTGATCTGCTGTCGCTGCAGACGTCCAAGGGTCATGGAGAGGTCCACCTCTTCCACGCCACCATCCTTTTTTCCTTCGTAGTAGACACCTTCAGGCCACTCCGCGTCATCTGTTTCCTGGGCTGTAAACTGGCAAACGTTTAATTCTCTGGAATAAAAGGGCTTAAGAGAATTAACATGGTATACTTTAGGCTTTATGTTGGAGGCGGGGGAGGCTATGAGATAGTTAACAGCTCCTAGGCGCTCCTGGACCGTGAATGGTCCTTCCCACGACGCTTCCATTTTATGGGCCTGGATTGCCTTTAAGACCATGACTTGGTCTCCTACTTTGAAGGACCGTTCTCTGGAATGTTTATCATACCAGGCCTTTTGCTCTTCCTGAGCATCCTTTAGGTTTTCTTTAGCAAGGGCCAAAGAATGTCGGAGGGTGTTTTGTAGGTTGCTTACAAAGTCTAGAATGTTTGTTCCTGGAGAAGGCGTAAACCCCTCCCATTGTTGCTTCACCAACTGTAATGGCCCCTTAACCTCACGGCCATACACAAGTTCAAATGGTGAAAACCCTAAACTGGGATGTGGTACAGCCCTGTAGGCAAAAAGCAACTGCTGCAACACTAGGTCCCAATCATTGGAGTGTTCATTTACAAATTTACGTATCATGGCCCCCAAAGTTCCATTAAACCTCTCCACCAGGCCATTGGTTTCATGGTGGTAAGGGGTGGCAACCAAGTGATTCACCCCATGAGCTTCCCACAGGTTTTCCATGGTTCCTGCCAGGAAGTTAGTTCCCGAATCTGTAAGGATGTCGGAGGGCCAACCTACCCTGGCAAAAATGTCTGTTAATGCCTGGCACACACCTTTAGCCCTGGTGTTGCTTAAGGGTACTGCTTCCGGCCATCGGGTAGCAAAATCCATGAAAGTCAGTACGTACTGCTTTCCTCTGGGTGTCTTCTTTGGGAAAGGACCCAGAATATCCACAGCTACGCGCTGAAATGGGACCTCAATTATGGGTAGTGGCTGGAGAGGGGCTTTAACCTGGTCTTGGGGTTTTCCCACTCGTTGGCACACCTCACAAGACCGGACATAATTAGCAACGTCCTTGCCCATTCCCTCCCAGTGGAAGGACTTCCCCAACCGGTCCTTGGTTCTGTTCACCCCAGAATGGCCACTGGGATGATCATGGGCTAAGCTCAAGAGCTTTACCCGATACTTAGTGGGAACTACCAACTGCCTTTGAGGATGCCAGTCTTCCTGGTGCCCACCAGAAAGAGTCTCCTTGTATAAAAGTCCTTGTTCTACAACAAACCGGGATCGGTTAGAAGAGCTGAGAGGCGGTGGGGTGCTCCGCGCCGCCGCCCAAGCTTTCTGAAGGCTGTCATCTGCTTCCTGCTCGGCCTGGAACTGTTCCCTTGATGCTGGAGACATCAGTTCCTCCTTGGACTGTGGACTGGGGCTTGGTCCCTCTGGAAGCGATGCAGGTGCTGGGGCTGTTTCCATTGACTGTGAACCGCTGTCCGCTGGTGCACTATGTGGTAACTCAGGCTCTGGCTGAGCCTCTTGGGTAGGGTTATCTGCTGCTTCTGCCAGTTCAGGCTCGCTGGTGCCCTCTGGCATTGGAGTTGTAGACGGGTTTGCAAGCGCTGGACTCAGGGCTGGCAATGGTTCTGGTGCTGGTTGCGTTGCCAGTTCCGGTTCTGGGACTGGCTTTGGCTGGGTCTCTGGGATTGGATCCACTACGGCTGTTGCAGTCGTTGGCAGGGGATCTGGTTCCACCACCGTTGTTTGGGTCTCTGGTAACACAGACTGGGCCCTGGTGGACGGCTCAGGAACAGGGATGGGGGTGAAAGCTTGCTTAGCCTTTGCTAGTTCCAGTTCATGTTTCCTTTCTTTTTCTCTCTCCTCCATCTCTTTTTCTTTCAGCTCCATCTCTCTCTTGTGGGCCCTCTCTTTGGCTTTTTCCAGCTCCATCTCTCTTTCATGGGCCTCCTTTTTGGCTTTTTCTTCTCTTGCTCTCTGCTCTGTCTCGAGTTTTGTTAATTGAAGCAGTCTTTGATGTTTTCTTTCATTTTCTTCTGCTTCTAGTTTGGCCAGTTCTATTTTTTTAGCTACTTCTTTGATAGTCATTTTCCTGTTTTCTTGTGCTGGGTCACCCCCTTTGCAGTTGACTGAAACTGGGAAGCTCTCAGCTCTGGCTGCTATTGAGTTAACAGAGACTTTCTAACTAGCTACTCCCGAGGATGTAAAAAGAAAAAAAAAAACAATTCAGCTTGTAAATACCTTTTACCAGTCATTTGCTAATTGAACCCTTCTCTTAACAAACGACCTGTAAAAAAAACTTAACACCTCTGCCTTCAGGCAAGGAGAGATAAGATATGCATCTATCTACTTCCAGCTCCGCTTTCCAAGCAGCTAGAAGGAAAAAAAAATCTCACTGGCTTTTGGGTTTAAAATGATCCCACCGCTATTCACCATGTCAGGACTGAGATCCCCACTTTGAACTTTAGGGTACAAATGTAGGGGCCTGCATAAAAACTTCTAAGCTTAATTACCAGCTTAGCTCTGGTTCGGCTGCCACCATTTTCAATGGATTCCCTCCCTGGGAAACCTTGAAAAACCTTCACCAAATCCCTGGTGAAAACAAATCCAACCCCTTGGATTTAAAACAAGGGGAAATTAACCATTCCCCTCCTTCCTCCCACCAACTCCTGGTGAATCAAGATCCAAAACCCCTTTGGATCTAAAACAAGGAAAAAATCAATCAGGTTCTTAAAAAGAAGGTTTTTAATTAAAGAAAAAGGTAAAAATCATCTCTGTAAAATCAGTATGGAAATCAACCTTACAGGGTAATCAAACTTAAAGAGCTCAGAGGACTCCCCTCTAGTCTCAGGTTCAAAGTACAGCAAACAAAGAGAAACACTCTAGTAAAAGGTACATTTACAAGTTGAGAAAAACAAAGGAAAACTAACACGCCTTGCCTGGCTATTTACTTACAAGTTTGAAATAGGAGAGGCTTGTTTAGAAAGATGTGGAGAACCTGGATTGATGTCTGGTCCCTCTCAGTCCCCGAGAACGAACACACTCCCAAACAAAGAACACAAACAAAAGCCTTCCCCCCCCAAGATTTGAAAGTATCTTGTCCCCTTATTGGTCCTTTAGGTCAGATGCCAGCCAGGTTACCTGAGCTTCTTAACCCTTTACAGGGAAAAGGATTTTGGAGTCTCTGGCCAGGAGGGATTTATAGTACTGTACACAGGACAGCTATTACCCTTCCCTTTATAGTTATGACAGCAACAAATAAAGAATAAGGAATAGAGACTAGGAATAATGCACTTCTGATGTGAATTCTGGAATGAATAATAAGACTGTGATTTTGTCAGGGAGGTCATGGATTCTGTCACTTTCTGTGATTTTTGCAGTGGCCGGTGCACCTGGCTCAGGGGCAGCTCAGGCAGCCCCTGCGCCAGTTGCACCAGCCGCTGCTGGGGCAGTGTCGGGCCACCTAGCCCCCCCCGCAGCAGAGTTTGGGTGTGGGAGGGGGCAGGGGTTTGGGGCACGGGACAGGGTGAGGTGGGCTTTGAGCGGCGCTTACCTGGGGGGTTCCCCGGAAGCTGCGACATCCCCCTCGCTCAGCTCCTAGGCTGAGGCATGGCCAGAGAGCTCTGTGTGCTGCCTCCACCTGCAGGCACCGCCCTGGCAGCTCCCGTTAGCTGCAGTTCCCAGCCAATGGGCACTGCCTGGCCACGCCTCCACCTAGTAGCTGAGTGAGGAGGATGTCACCGCTTCTGGGGAGCCCCCCAGGTCTGTCTACCGGCTCCGCCGCCCCCCGCCCCAGTAACAGCAGGGGTCCTGGGCCGCATGCCGCCACCTGCCCTACTCCCTAGCACCCAGGCTGCCCTCCCCCAGCACCCACGGCACCCCCGAGAAGCCCCCCCCCCAAATTTTAATCAGGGATATATAGTAAAACTCATGGACAACTCATGGGCCGTTAATTTTTGTTTACTGCCAGTGATCTGTCATGACTTTTACGAAAAATACCTGTGACTAAAACATAGCCTTAATAATAAGTGGTGCTAAAATCCATGCAAACTTGAAATTCACAGCCCTTTTTACAAGTGGCTGTCTGAATACATGCAAGTAATTAATGTTATAACCCTTCAAATAATAGCAAGCTAAATTTTCTGCTTTTATTCATAAAAATTTTCATGCATGCCTTTTAATATTAGTTAACCAGTTCTAGTGGTGACTGTGTAACACAGATGCAACAGAGCAGGAGGAGCCTTTGAGGGGAATCACAGACATGCCAAACAGTATTCATTCTAGGAAAGAATATATCAAATAAATTGCATTAAAATCACAGAACATGAATAAGCACTGTGCAAGTCTTAAATGACAACCAACCAAAAAAAAAAAAATATATGGGAAGGGCAGAAAAATATGCAGCTCTCAGAATACTACTATAGACATATAACACTTGAGCAGGAAACAAATACTGAAGTGAGTCATAGCAGTGGGCCTGTGTGTGCTTTTCAATAATAGGGAAACCCAAAGCAAACAAAAAGAACAGGAGTACTTGTGACACCTTAGAGACTAACAAATTTATTAGAGCATAAGCTTTCGTGGGCTACAGCCCGTAAGTGGCTGCGTAGAACACCCGGAAATTTAGGGCACCGCTGGGTCTTAGTGTCCACCCTCCCTGCCTCTTCCTATCCCTGTTCTGACCCTTCCTGCAGGCTCCTTCAGCTAGCTCCTACAGCAGGGGTCTCAAACTCAAATGACCACGAGGGCCACATGAGGACTAGTACATTGGCCCGAGGGCTGCATTAACTGACATCTCCCCCTCGCCGCCCTCAGCCCGGCCCCCACTCCATCCCTTCCATGAGGCCCCGCCTCTGCCCACCCCTTCCCTGCCCCCATTCCAACCCCTTCCCTGAAATCCCCACCCCAACTCTGCCCCCCTCCTGCCCCGGGGGGGCGCAGGAGGGGTGTGGGGTGTGGCGGGGGCTCAGGGCAGGGAATTGGGGTGTGTGGTGCAGGAGGGTGAGGGGTACAGCAGGGGTGCAGGATACGGCAGGGGGCTCAGGGCAGGGGTTTGGGGTGCAAGAGGAGTGCAGGATGTGGCAGGGGGCTCAGGGCAGTGGGTTGGGGTGCAAGAGGAGTGCAGGGTGTGGCAGGGGGCTCAGGGAAGTGGGTTGGAGTGCAGGGTGCAGCAGGGGGCTCAGGGCAGGGGGTCAGGGTGCAGGAGGGGTGCAGGGTACGGCAGGGGGTCGGGGTGCAGGAGGGGTGTGGCATGGGGCTCAGGGCTGTGGGTTGGGATGCAGGAGGGGTGCGGGGTGAGGCAGGGGGTTCAGGGCAGGAGTTCGGGGAGCAGGGTGCGGCAGGGGGTTCGGCTGCAGGAAAGGTTCGGGGGGCAGGATCTGGCCTGGCGCGTACTGGGGGCAGGGCAGGCTCCCTGCCTGCCTGCCTGCCCTGCCCCCACGCTGCTCCGGGAAGAGGCTGGAATGTGGGGAAGGGAGGGCGGAGGGGCTGTGTGTTTCTGTTGCTTCAGGCACTGCCCCCAGCAGCTCCCATTGGCCGCGGTTCCCCATTTCCGGCCAATGGGAGCTACTGGGGGCGCTGACTGAAGCAACAGCAATACACAGCCCCTCTGCCCCCCCTTCTCTTCCCGGAATGGCGCCGGACAGGGCAGGCAGGCAGGGAGCCTGCCCTGCCCCTGGTGCACGTCCGGCCGGAGCCGCTCTAGGTAAACACTGGGGGAGGGCGGGGGGGGGCTGCGAGGGGCTTGCAGGCCGCAGAGAATAACCCCGTGGGCCGCATGCGGCCCCTGGGCCAAGCATTTGAGACCCCTGTCCTACAGCCTAGTGAGTTTTCTATTGGAGGGGATCTAGTTAAAAGTGAAAAAGCCTTCCAGCCTGCCAGACCCTATTAACACAACAATGAAACTGTTACAGAGCCATTCAAGTGGCTTCAAGCCATTCATTTAACAGGCATTTGCCAACCCCCAGGTATATACTGTCAGTTTCTGAATTTACTGACAAAAACAGGTGTGCATTACTGTAATATTTACTCAGAACATGTTAGTCTACAGGACCTTAGTTTAAAATTTGCTTTAAAAATATTTCATTAGAAGATTGCTAAAGATTGTAAAATCACATCTCTAAAAAATCCTTGCAAAGATTTTTAGATACACAATCTGACTATTCATCTTTAGCCTTAAATGCTTGGATCTTGAAACATATAGTTTTTTTAAATAAATCCTTCAAAAGACCACCCTTATCTAAAATACACATTTTAATTTTAATTACTATAGTACAAAAAAACTTGCTTCCAAAGTCTTCCTGTCCTTTCAGCCCATCCCTTTCTCCCTTCATTCCCTGTTGAAGAGAGCCCTTAAAGGGACAATGCCCCGTTCCTTCCAGATAGTTTCCCTTTCTTTACTTTTGACTATTTGATTAACTAGTTTTAAGAGAACCCTCCAGCAAAATCAGTACCTTAGTAAGATATAAAGCCTTTGTTATGCCTAAAATCTTTGGAAACATATTTTTTAAAGCTGGTGGAATTTCATAAACATGTCTATTGTTATGGAGATCACACAAAGTAAATTAGTGTTCCCTTTTTCTAAAAGCAATGAATATTGTTATGAATACACTAAACCTCTGTGACTGATTAATTTAAAATGTTGTCTTTGTTTCAGTGAGTTAAATATGTAGTCATCTGGAATGATTACTTTATGAAGGCTTAAGAGTACCTTTAAAATATAAAATCAGCTTAGAAATACTGATTAAGAAAATGTAAAACAGAGAAGAGCTGCATCAGGACAGCTGACTTACCCTTACTTTACAAAGTTTTTGCAAATAAATCTCTGACAAACTTCAGGATATATCAAAATACCTATGACTGACATTTTTTATTCCCAAGTTTAGTGCTTTTAATTAGGTACCTTCTGCATGTCCAGTCTTCACCATCTGGCATGCAGTGGAAAACATGCTCCATTTTCTTTTGAAAAAAAACACTCTTCTGCAATTTCTTTCATGTCATTTGCTTCATTTGGGGTCAGGGATTTGGCTGGAAGGGGATAAGCAGGGATTGGGGAGGGAAGAGAGGAGGGAGACAGTGGGGAGGGGCAGGGCTTGGGCAGAGTGGGGGTGGGGCCTGAGGCGGAGCAAGAGTGGAGTATGGGCAGGGCCACAGGCAGAAGAGGTGGGCTGGGGAGCTAGCCTCCCAAGCGGCATCTTCACCCACTGCCCATGACAGCAGGTAAAAGCAGGTTGGCTTCTGCACACCCAGTGCACACTGCAGTCTCCGTAGGCAGGGGCCATATTCACAGAGCCGAATGTGCCGGCGCTGCGCATTCTGTGTGAGGGAGAGGGTATGGGGGTCTCTGCGGGGAACTGTGACTCTCCGCCACTGTGAGGCAGGCCGGGCGGCTTGGTATCCTTTGCTGCCTCGTCCCTCCTCACCCAGGGCTGCCAGCCCAGGCTGCCGTCAGGCATAGGGGCACCAGTTTAATAATACTGCGTAGGGCCCCATAAGTCATACCCACCAGAATAAGAACACCTATAATGAACCAGACCTATACTGGGCATAATTATGCAACTAATATTGAAACTGAGAAGCAAATACAGAACTGAGTCACTATGCTTGAGCAGGCTGATGTTGTCCCCTCCCCAAAGGGATGTACATATAGTGACAACAGACATTCTACATAGAATATTTAAGAGTAAAAATGTGTGTAGGTGCCTCAGCCATTGGTGGCAGTCCCTGGCAATTCTGCATAGTCCACTAACTAACGTGAATGTCTGATATTTGCTCCCCCTCCCAAATGGCTGACTTATTCTGGAGTTTGTGCCCTGAATTCTGAATACCTCTCGCTACAGCTTTTCTCTGATGCAGCAGTTTGGTGATGAGGTTTATTCTTAGTTTTGCCTAAAATGCTGTGGCTTTATGGTGTGCAGTTTAGTGATACATTCTTCTTTCTAAATATGATGCTCAAAAGTAGCTCCAATAACCAGGGTCCTTTCTTTTCTTTCTACAGGAATAACTCCAGTAGAGTTGAAGTTGAATATATGCTACATGATGAGCAACTCTAACAACAACACGTTTCTAGAGTTAGAGGTCATCAAAGCCTCTTTTTCAAATACAGCAAAATTTTAAAAGACTAAGATTAAGATTGCCTAGGCAGTTCTGTCACATTTTGGACAATATATACATACCCATAAGAGCAGATTCTAGTCTCAGCTAGATTCCTTTGACTTTGGTAGAGTTATTCCAGTTACTGTTGTAACTGAGATCAGAACCTGGCCCATAATGTTTATTGTACTAACATTTGGAAGTCTGCCTCTGGTTTAATTGTGTTTCTTACTCTTTTACCAATTTCTTTTACTTTCCCTAATGTGATGAGAGATGTTGCATTTCATGATATAAACGTGGCTCATATTATTTCAGTAGCAGGAGACAGTTTTCAGCAAAATCTCCTATAATTTCCCTATGAAACATCCTTTCAGCAATCTGTGACTTCAGAGGTTAGATGTATGGGCCAGATTTTCAAAACTGCTCTGCATACTCAGGGCCAGCTTTTGAAAAGAGTTCAACACATAACGGGGGCTGAGTGGTTCTGAAAATCAAGTTCATGCTGAAGTGCCTCAATGGGAGCTGACCTCTTCTGAAATGTGGTTCTCTGTTGGAACACAGAAATGGATACCAGACTGTTATCCGCATACAGTTTTCCCATTCTGCTATTCCTAAGACTCTTGCTTCTACACAATACATTCTCTACAAGGATAACTGATGCATTTTAAATGGCAGCACCAAGACATATGTTAAATCTCTCTCTTCCCCAGTGACCACTGCAAATGATCTGGAAGCTGTTAACTAAGGGCCAGATCGGACCTGGCTGCTTAATAGGGGGCAGATGATGTGGGGCTGAAGAAGAGAGCACAAAGAACCTCCACCTTTGCATATCTGTGTTGCAGCAGGCATGCAGGCTTTGTGCTCCCAGGCGAACAGGAACTGCTCCTTCCGTATGGACCCAGAGATGCAGAATCCTCAAAAGGGACAGGGAACTGCAGAGGTGAAAAAGGGCTGTTGTTGAAGCCCATATGCATCAGCGGGCAGTACAAGTCAGGCAATGCAAGGAATAGATTACTAGAGGGTCAGGCCCTAAAGACACAACTAAGCCCTGCACATGCAATAAGTGGGGAAAGCCAAAATGTTGTCTTTATGAGATACTTGCTAATCTGTAGGGAGCTCTGACTCTCTGATATCCTAAAAATTTCCAAAGAATAAATACAATGGACCATGTTTATAAAGAGGTATTCTTTGATGTGCAGAAAATTGGTGCATACACATCTCCATTTATGCATTTGATTATCTCATTTACATTCACAAATCATTCAATTAAATGAACATTTATTCAGTGTTAGCATGCAAATTATTGGTTAAAGTGGTCAGACATATACTGGAGAATCTTTATTATTGGTGATGTCAGAGCCAGAGAATATACTGTGATTCTCAAAGCTCAGTTTGAGTTTGCAGAGATGACAGCAAAAATATTGTTTGATTTGTACACTAAAAAAATGTAGTCTGGAAGTTGTTGAAAGATAACAAACATTAATCACCACAATGATGGTCTTACTGCGCCACTTTTTCAGAGTATAACCATACTTTAAAACAAATCTAGCAGCTTGCTTTTGGATAGCCTCCAGGAAGAAAAATGAAGAATCATGCCAATTCTATAAGCTTTTTATTACCTAATTTAATTGCTATATTATTAACTTTTAAAAAGTTTGTTATTGCATTCCATTTATTTCCCTTTCAAATGGCACACATTCAGATCAAAGGCAAAGGGCCCATAGACTTCAATGGAAACTTTAGTTCGCTTTGGTGTATCTATATCTATTTATCTAGCTATAGATAAATTTTAGCCCTGACCTAGCAATCCGATCCATGTGTGTTGAGCCTAGCATTGATTGACCTGAGTGGGTCTTTGCATGGGCACGATGGTTCACCAGTTTAATTTCAATCGCAGAATCTAGCCAAATATCTTTAGAGAGAGATAGTAACTGAAGTTTTTTTTTTTTTTTTTTAAACTCCTGGAGTAGAGGACTGTGCTGTGCTATATATAAACTATGTAGTAAATCTAGAGATGCGCTAATGCTTTGTTTTCGGTTTGGGGGACAAATTGTAAACATTGCAGTTTGGTTCAAATCAAAACAATTTTTTTGTTTTTGTTCTTCTTGCTGCAACAAAAAACTGGGGAGAAAAAAAAAATGTAGGGCCAAACAAAATGTTTTTTTCTACCTGAAACAACCCCCCTCCTGCCCCCAATTTTCTGTTTAGTTTCAGGTCATTTTATGAATGAGTTTCACCCTTACAAAATTAGCTAAATTTCAAAATGAAATACTGTTTCTAAATAGAAAGACAAAACTTATCGAAACAAAATGTTTCATTTCAAAATGTCTTTTTGTTTTGACATTAAAAAAAAAAGAATTATGAGGTTTTTTGGTTGAAACTATTTGCTGAATTCAACCTGAATTTGTGAATAGTTTTGGTGCCCTCCAAAAAGGCATTTTTCAGTGATGTTACTACTCGCTGAAAAAAATTTCACCCAGCTTTACGTGAATCTGCTAAAAGGTATTACTGACAAAAGTTTTATTATTTTTAAATGAATTAAACTTTAGAAAATAGAAAATTCCAGTGGATTAAAAGTAATAATGGTATACAAATAAAATACATCCAAACTATTCTGCTATGAAAATTAAAATAACAAAAACCTGTATATGGGGTTGGGAAAAAAACAAGGCCCTCATAAGTCTTCAGATTCAATTTCAATTAGTGTTATAGGCTTCAAGTTACTTAAAGTTACTATTTGTATTTACTATGCTTCTCTAAAGTGGCACTATTTTAAAAATTATTGCTGTGGCAGTAAAAAAACCCTGTTATGATTCACAGAGTTATGAGTATATAGTTGCTTTGTATTCAAAGCTCCACTAAGCGTTACACCCAGTGATAAGGACTTAAGAACCTTATGCTTGGAGAAAAGGAACCCAACCTCACAGGTCTTACTTTTGTGTGATACAGACTACTGCTGTCTCTTCAATTTCCACCTGAGCAGCATTAGGCATATGGTGTGGATACTATAACTTGCTCAGTTGCACAGAGAGCATGTCAAGAAATACTGAAAAAAATGATATCTTTTTGATAGTGTCCTATAGAGAAGCCTGGCCAACACAGGCTGAAGCAATATTTTGGAGTTAATGAGATAGTACAAGAGAAGAGTTCCAGCTCAGCTGGGTTTAAGAGGAGTAAAAACTGTGCGCTGTGCACTTTGAAGGTTTCACAGAACCCTGATGATGAAAGATTTGCACAAATTATAACATTTCTGCATGAACATTTATCATCCAGTTCATAAAAGAAATAACATGAAGGTGAATCCATTTCCTCTTATGTGGCTCAATTAAGAAAGTTGTCACAATGCTACCAGTTTTACAATTATATATCATTGAAGTAAGTTACACATTAATATATAGAATCCACACAGAATATATAGAGGCTGTTGACTGAAGAAGGCCTCACATTTCATTGCAGCTTTGAAGGGGTGTGTGTGTGTGTGTGTGTGTGTGTGTGTGTGTGTGTGTGTGTGTGTGTACAGCAGCAAAAGTTGTTCAGAGGAAGACGCATACAGAACGCGATCCCACTACCAAACTGTTAGAGGCAGAGTTCTAAGCAGGCCGACACATGTTGATTATAGGAGAGGTAGCCATAATCTTGCTGAATGAACAATTAAAGGTAATTAAGGGCAGAAGTCTATAACAGAAAGGGGCACATTAAAAGAATTTGCCTTTGAGGGAGAAGAAAAATCAAAATAATGAGCTTTCCTAAAGGAAAGAAAAAGCAATCAGGATATACATGTCATGAATAGAGACAATAAAAAAGTTGGTCAACATATTTTCGTCAGTTTTTTTGAGGAAAAATGGCTTTTCCATCAACAGAAATTATCTTGTGAAAATGTCCATTTTCACAGCACTTATTAACTTTTTAAATGAAATTTCTAAATAAAGTTTTTTGAAATGTTTTGTTACATTTTGGTGGGAAAACCCGACTCTCTCTCTCTTTTAAAAACTTCTCATTCCTTTCTTGTAGTGTAAAAAAGTGTGGTGTGTTAGGAGAAAAGAGAGAGAAACGCCTCTCATTTTTTAAAATTTCCTTCCATTTTCCAGTAGAAAAAAATGTGATAGTGAGAGAAAATGTTTTACCCACTGAAATAAAATATTTAATCCTATGTTTTGGAATTTTGTCTT
Organism: Malaclemys terrapin pileata; assembly: GCF_027887155.1. Taxonomy (NCBI): domain Eukaryota; kingdom Metazoa; phylum Chordata; order Testudines; family Emydidae; genus Malaclemys; species Malaclemys terrapin. Next base: position 85,976,834 of record NC_071509.1, on the reverse strand, counting down.
CACAAACAAAAATACTAAATATAAATAAATATATTAAATTAAAAAAACAATCACCCTCCAAAAGTTCATTTCTTTTAGATTTTTCATAAAATATTACTTTTCTCAACCAGCTCTTGGTGACAGTGACATAGGCCTAGATATACAAAGGGATTTAAGTACCAGATTTGGCCACTACTGAGATCCACAAACCCTCCATTTGGCTGCTTCCTAACTCTGTAGGTGCCTTAATTCACTTGGCCCCTAAATGTGTGCTGTAAAAGTCCCCTTGGAACCTAAGTTTCTGCCTCTGAGCATGCGCATTGATGCCTCAGGCAGGTGTCTGGACACCTAACTTATGCCTAAGACTCAGTTCAATCTTCACACCAGGGGAAGATAGTTGTTCCTCCTCCCCTCCCGCAATCTTGCCAGGAGGACTCGATCTGCTAAAAGTGCTTGGAGCATACCTAAATCCACACAAAAGGTGTAGGGGCAGGGAGAAGTTCAAGATGGCAGCAGTGGCTCCTGCCTCCCTTATAACCTTTAGCGTAATGATTATGGTACTCATCCAGAAAGTGAGGGGGAGACTACAGTTTAATTCCTCCTTCTGCCTGATGTACAGAAGGGATCTGAACAGGGGTTTCCCAACTCTCAGTGAGTGCCCACAACTACTGGGCTATAGGGTATTTGGGGGAGCGTCTCAATCTCTACTGCTGAAGCTGTTCCACTTTGTATAAATAATTAAATATGTATTGGCTAGAGACAAAGTGAGAATGATTCCAGTAGCTCTGGCACTCACCTAAGAGGTAGGAAACTCCTGTTCAGATCTCTTCTCTGTGTCAGCCAGGGTTTCCCACAGCCTGAGTGAGTACCCTAACCACTGGGCCAACCATTATAACCTCCTCCTCCTCTGCCAGCCGTTTTGTATAGTGTTAGACATGTGTTGCTGCCGTTCTTACAAGAAACAGCTTAGGCACCTCCCTTCCAGGAGAGGGTTCCTGGCTGTGGATTGCAAGCACAGATAGGCACGTCCCTCCAGCCCAGACTTAGGCACCAAACTCCCTGAGGGGGATTGTGTTTAGGACATACCTCTGTCATAAGCATCTGCTATCACCTAGTTTAGACGCATGCTGGTTTTTGTGGATCCTGTTCTGAAGTGTCTATCTCTCCCCCTGCATCAAATAGGGAATCTATATGCCCAACCCAAAGTTTGTGGATTCAAGTAGGTGGCAGGGCACCTAGGATTAGACATTGCAATCCTCAGTATTGCAACACCTAAGTTCCTTTGTAGATCTGGTCCCTAACTCGCACAGCCAGTTAGTCATTTTTAGAGAGATGCGTCTTAAACAGGAGTGACTGACAATCTGGTAAAGGCAGAAGCCAGATTCCACTAGTGGCGTTGGATCCAGATGGCCTGGTTTTCCACTGCCTTGCACTTTATGTAGTCATGGGTGTAAATCACTATTAGTCTTACACTAATTTTGCATAGGTCTAAATGAATACACAACAGACAAAGTAGCAAAGATCAGGCCCAGAATCATTAATGTTCATCATTCTAACAGGAAGACAATGAAAAATCATTTCAATGTGTTACTCTTATGGTAAAGCATATATCGTATTATTAAAGGCTCCTAATGGCAAAGCAATAGTTCATGTAATGATGCTAGTAAATGTAGAACACTACAGCCACCATTATTTACCTGGTCTATGTGGAATTGAGAAGGGAAGTCCAGCTGTATTGTGCTATAAGTGCCAAAATTCAGCAAAACTGGCATTCTGTTAAGAAGTTTTAGTCACCCTTGCTCAGTTTATTCTTCTTGGGTTGCCCCTTGGCAAACAAAATATTTAATCCTATGTTTTGGAATTTTGTCTTCACAAACAAAAATACCCCAACAAGTACCATCCAGTTCTTGGGGGTCTAGTTTACAAGGTGCAAATTTTAACAATGAGGTTAATTAACAATCTGAACGATCTACCAAGAGTCGTGGTGAATTCTTTATCAGTGGCAATTTTTAAATCAAGACTGGATATTTTTCTAAAAGATATGCTCTCATTCAAATGGGATTAATTCAGGGAAGTCCTATGGCATATGTTATGCAGGACGTCAGACTAGATGACCACAATCATCCCTTCTGGCTATATAATCTATGAATTGAACCTCAACACAAAATGAGCACAAACAATTCCTTTTGCCCTTCCAGGCACACGTAATCCTTCCCAAGTCCATTTTAGCACACAGGTCCTCTGTTGCATAGAATTGGGCTCAACAGAATGTGGTTATAGGTTCCTTCCTTGTTCCTGCTACCATTTGGCTCTTCCCAGAACCCAATACAGTCCATTTAGCTCTTCTCTGGGCTCAAACAGGCCCTTGTTTTAGGGCTTCTCACTCCAAGTCCTTTTGGCCCCTGGACACCAACTGATGACTTCCTAGTATTCCTAGCCCCTTCTCTTTGGCTCACCATGGCAAGCATCCCCGCACTTCCTGCTCCCCGCTCCCTGCAACAAAAGGTGTATGACTTAAATGGAGCTACATCAATTTACACCACTGAGAAGCTGGCACATGCAATTTAAAACATGTTTGCAAGAGTGAGGGATATGATAAATCCATGATATAGTAACTATAGACACATCTCAAATCTGCAGTCTTCCAGGGTCCTTGAGTTCACTTCTGATACCAGGGTCAGGCTAGGTACTCGCAGCTGCAACAGCTGCCAACAGCCCTCTGTGATTGTTCTAGTTGTCAGGGACCCTTAGGACATTAGAATGCTCCAATAATACACCCAACATTAGCAGTCAGGAGGAATGAAAGCATAGGAGCCCCTGTAGCAACTCTACACCGCCTAAGAATCCCCTTACACAAGGAGAATCCTCAAGTGATGGATTTCTTGGGTTTAAATCTGGTTTGTTCCAGGGGGAATGGCACTAAGCAGACTAAATGCACTAGACAAATCAAGGCCAATATTGTGCTTTATCACAGCTGCTATATACTCTACATTGACATAATTATTGCAACACTCTCTCTAGTAATCACATGACTATTTATATATTCTAACCATTGACGTAGCTTATAAACAACTTAACATGAAGCTGCCTTAAAAAAGATCCAACTGACAGACCTCCTCTCCTCCTTGCTTTGTTGCTTCTATAGCTGTGCGGGCTGCTGCTTCAAAAGTTCTTGGTACAAGTAGAAAAAAGTTCTATGATTGTACTGATCATATCTCTTTTAATTTTTTAAAATGATGTAAACTACTTTTATCTTTTGAAATGCAGAATGCAATTCTATGGAAAATAGAAAACATTTTATTTAAATGTAATATTTCCCAAATGTTGCAGTTTTAGAAGTTAGTACCCTGAGGACAAATTAGATGGTTGCAAACCTTGTTGATGTGTAATGCATGCTGATCTAATCGGCCCATAGCACTAGGTGAGTTGAAAAGGAAAGAATCAATGTGTTAAATATGTTCTACATTAATATACTATATCTTGTCTAAATATTTATTTGTCATTAAATATGTGTGATAATATTGGGAAATTATTTGATATGGACAATTAAAAATACCGGGCTAAAATACTCTGTCAATGCACAAACTAAGGGCTTGATCCTGGAAGAATTACTCTTGCTGGCTTCAATGAGGATTCGTACTTCTATGAGGAAGACTTGCAGGCATTGCATAGGGCTCTAATACACTATAATTAGAACACAGGCTCCCTTTCTTTCCTGCAGTGTTCCTATAACACAGTAAAACTATAATATAAAATGATTTAACAGGGTTAATCTGATACAAAATAATGATTTTAACCCTGTTCATTTTTTTACTTATGTCTTTCATTTTCTAAAATTCATTTGTGTTTTGGGTTGGTGCAATGCCCATGTATTCATGTTACCAATGTACAGTAACAGCCCAACAGTCTATTCTGTTTATATTTTTGGTATCGTGCAAAATGTGCTTCATCCGATTGATTTCACTAGACAGTATTATTTTGAAAGCGCGTGTTGTATGTTGGCTTGCTGCATGGAAGTATTATGCTTTTTACAAATAATCTTTTCAGTAAATTCCACTGTGAATGCTCAACTGGTTCTAATGGGCATACCTCAGTCCAGGCACTAGGGAGACATACAGAGAAACAAGGGCAGAAATCATTTCTCACAGGACATGGAGCAGCTGTAGAGCCCTACTGTGAATGCTGCTTCAGTCCAATAGCTAAGTAGAACATGAATTCCCACATGAGATGTCCATATTCCTGCCATGTCACGCTTTTTGTGTGGGGACAATGCAGTAGGAAAGCAAAAATGGTGCACTCTCTTTCAGTACTGAACAACTCACAAACTTGGGAAGGTTAGTTCAATCTTATTTCTGTGCTGAGCACTCTCCAGCACTTGATTAGTAGGGACATTCAACACAGTGCAATTTTCATTTTTACTTGGCATTTCACCTTTAACACCTTATGAGGTGTTACCGCCATTCAACTGATATTTCTGCAATCTGAAAGGTGATCAGCACTTGACATTTGGATAGCCTGGCTAATCAAAAGGAATTATACCAGCATAATTAATAAAGCTTTAGCAAATAATGGCGTGGGTTAGGGAGCTGATCTATATTAAAGTCCTTACATGTGTTTTATTCATTTAGCAACTTCAGCTATCACAGCTGAGCATATAGAAAGGCGTGATTTGTAAATAATTCATTAAAAGATTCTATTAGTTATTTATTCTCTTAAATGGGCTTCAACATAAGGACCCCCTTTGTTATGTTTATATGGAGGGGCGCCCTCAAACCATGTCTCACTCCAACCAGTAAAAGTATTCAAGAAACCCACTATGAAAACGTTTTTCAAACCTGCTACTCATTCTAGGTTATGCTACAAGGGATGGGGTATGTTACATGTAAACAATTCATTTTATATCCTTTTCCAAAAAAATTAAGATTTTGTCAGCCCTTTTTGAGAAGCCCTTCTGAAATTTTTCGGAACATTGCACAGATATTTCCCAATTTAATTCCTGTAAATTGCAGGGAAGTTAAGATAGTCTTGTGTTAGAATCCACTGAATATTGGAGTTCCTATTTATTTTGACAGAAGTCAATGAAGAGAGACCACTTTAACCCTAAGCCTCCTACTTTATCTTGGCACTATTATGTATTCTTATTTAATGGAATCCAGTGCAACCATCTCATAGGATTGAATTCAGACCCAACTGGTGCTATTTGCATTGAGGATGGGTGTGGTCCAAAAATGTAGATACAGAAAAATAAAAAGGGTTCAATCATATTGCTAACAAGCAGGTTGCCTGATTGTGTCCAGTTATCCTTTCTGCAATTGCAACCCGTTGACTGCAGTAGAATTCTCTTGCTGTTTTCACTTACAAAAATCTTTGAGAGAATTATAGGTGCTGTCATACAATAGTGCCTTTTTCAGTTCATACTCTTGTGGGATCTGGGACAACAAAACCCCCCATCGGATTGTAGAAAACCAGGAAATGCTCAGTTAAAATCTCCCCACAAATCTCCCAAAGAATGTTATTGTTACAAGAATAAACAAACCACAAATGTACAAAAACAAGGAAATGCACAGCCCTTTCACACACAACCGCTCAACTGTAATTTTCCCTCTGTAAAAATGAAAACACCTTGTATCATTCTTTTGGGAGCAGGGAGTTTTTTTCTAGGAAACCCCCATTGGCATTAATTCTTTAATTTTGCAGCTAGAAACAAGAAGAGGCAGTTCAATGTGTCCAGGGCAATCTGTCAGCCAGCAGCAATTACTCCCCCTATCACTACTGCTACAAAGTCACACTGAGTATCTGTCTGGACTGTCTGAATAGGAGTCCTGGTATAGAGTTGAGGTGGACACAGAGAAAATCACATTTGTTTTAGGGAAGAGTAAGGTACTGTGACATTTTTAGTTCCTATTCTCACACCTATGGGGGCAAAGCTAGGGTTATGTAGCTGTGCTATGTGTGAAGAGCTTGTTACAATAACACCCCAGGGAACCATTACACTAGTCCGGGATAACCAGAGGATAGCAGCTCTCCATCTATGCCATTTATGCTCTGCAGTGAGCATTGAAGGGGTGCAACCTATGCTGGCTATTCTGACTCTACACTCCTTGGGATTCCCCACCTTGGGGAACTATACAGCTAGCTGGTTAAATCAGCTTGACAGCCCCTTAGTGCAGTCAGATTGCTGGAGTCAAGGTCATAGCAGAAGCCACAGATCTGGCTCCCATGCAAGCATGAAATGGTACCATTGAGGCAGACAAGTGGAGAATTTTGATTTGGTGGCGGAGAATCAGTTACAAATACCACTGCCAGAAAATAATAGTAGGCTAAACTCTACAGTTTATTTCCCAGTCATTATGCGGTAACAATTCTCTTAGAAGTTAAAAGGAGTTTTGAATTAGTAAGGATTGCATGATTTCTTATTAGCATTTATATTGCAGCAGTACCTAAAGACCAAAATCAAGTTGGGCCTCATACTAGGCACTGGACAAACATTTAGTAAATAAGTCCTTGCTCCAAAGAGCTTACAGCTTAAGAACTCTGCAGGCCTGGTAAGTCTCCGTGTTCTCCCATGAAGCTTCCTGATTTTTTGCAGTCCTCTCCTCTGCTCCTGAGTTGGTGCCTGAACCCCCTGGGAAAATAGGGTTGGTGTTCTGAGGCTTGATTTGGTGTGCATATTTCATTTCCATAATGGTGATGTGACCAATGATTTTTCTGCTAAGATCTCTGGTCAAAGCATACTCACATAGGTAGATGACATTTTATATTAAGCTCCAAAATGTAGAAATTCTACATTTTCAAGTAAATAGCAAAATTCATTTACTAAGTGTTTATTATAAATAATTCAATCAGATACATCTAGACAACTCCAGCAATCAGTGGGGTTGCACAGGTGAAAATGTGGGAAGATTCTGGCCCTTGAGGTTTAGTGATGAAGTTACAAAAACCTCAAGGTCAAAGTGAGAATACTTGAGACTGAAGATAGATAAAGGGCCTTATGCTAAAGCTGCTTTGGACATAGTCAATGGGACTTTTGATTTAAGAGCGGCTCAAGGATTGGACCGATAGCCATAGTTTCTTTTGAAGTTCCCTAGGGATGGGCAAAGTGGAATCTATGTCAAATGTATGCTAGGAATGGCTGGTTTCTCAGAAGATATCACATAGAACAGTGTCAATTTCATTAAGGAGTCTGGTAATTCTTTTCCTAACTTTTCCCTTGGTTCTCTTATATTACCAAGGCTTACAGTTATGTTTTTTAGAAGCAAGAAAGATTGGTCATCAAAAATGACTCTTTTCTTGCAAGGGAGGCAATTTGGAAAGTAATTTGATGGAAAGCAAATATGTTCCTGCTACCCCCAGACATTTCTGCAGCTGCCCTCTTAGTTTAGTAAAAAAAATACTTTAAAAGTTGGCTAAGGACTTATTTAGATACTCAGGTATCAAAAGTACTTTGCTCCAGCTGGACACATCAATTAAGAATATACATTAAATGCTGGAATTAATTACTGTTTAAAGAACTTCTGCATTTTGCAAAACCAGCAGGACATATTAGGTTGATTCAGCCTGAGAAGTTTATATCATCAAACTGCCGTATCATCATCAAATTGGTTACTCCTGCATAGGGGTCTGGAAGGAGTAGGTCATGCCATTTATGGACAGGACTTTTGGGGCACTGTGTGCCTACAAGATACTAGGAACAGTGCAGCCCTGTGATCCACAGAATGCAGGGACTGAATTCCTTTTTTAGCTTTATGCAGGCTATACAAGACATCAAGGCAAAAGCTCTACTTTCTCCTTCCCTTTGACTTTCTCCTTGCAGAAGCAGCAGGGGATTTTGGCTCAAATACTAGCTGATTCCACCAGATCAGCACAAAACCTAGGGACCTGTGGATGCCAAAGCTCAACATGGAGACCTTTTTCTTTTACCCTGCTTTGGGACTCACCTGACCTTTCAACTCCTGTAAAACCTCCCTCATGGAAACATACTGCCAGGGGCTTCTCTACTGGCTGCTGCTCCCAAAAATCTCCCGTTAGTGTAAGAGGAAATGAGGGGTAGGAAAGATGACATCACAGCAAATAGCCCTTTTCCTGAACCACTGATCCTGACCTCTCTTCAGCTGCAAAACCTGAACCTTTGAAATCTTCATTGGAGGGGCTCTTCTTGTAGGGTTGATTGAAGGTGGAAATGATGCCTTGGAAGGGGGTCCCTCCTTCAGCCCCTCACAAACCTGGCAGAAATGTTGTCACCTCCATCCAAGAAAGTGGAAGAGAAAATAGGACTCCAAGATGGTACAATGTCTATTTAGTTAACCATATAAATGTTGTCTGCCCAAAGTACATTGGTGAATAACTAGTATAGCCCAATGAAGAAGAATGCAGTAATGGCTGCACACTCGAAGACAAAGAATTTGTAGGAGAAAGCATGTTGGTATTCACATTTCAAAAAATAAACTACCTAAGATCTGAGGGATGTCAGACATACAAGGGGGAAAAAAGTATTTCCCTCCTTCTTTGAGCCCAATTAAGTGAGAATAATGCATGCAGAACAACTACAGGAGCTAGCCTAGTTAATAACTCAGAAAGGAAACTATTATTTCATTAGAAAAATAGCAAGGACAAAAATAACAATTCACAAGGTGAAGACAAAATTGTGGTGGGCAAAACAGTTGGATAATAATGCTTTATAATAGTAAATTATACTTATATTTCTATCACTTTTCATCCTAGGATCTCCAAGTGCTTTACAAGCATTAATTAATTAAGCCTCACAACACTTCTGTGAGATAGCTAAACACTATTACATCTATTGTGCACATATGTAAACTGGAGCACCGAGAGGTCAAATGACTTTCCCAAGGTTGTAGAGTGAGTCAGTGTTAGAACTAAGAACAGAACTCAGGAATTCTGACTCTCGGTCCTCTGTTCAAAGACCACACTTCCACCATCCAGAATTCCAGTGTTGCAGACACTGTTTCCAAAGGAACATCCAATAATTATGGCAAAATTAAAGACAATCACATCAAAGCACTACAGAGAAAAGGGCAAATCATGTGTGAGGGATCGAGTTTCAATCTCATGTTTTCTCTGAGGAGATAATTGTAAACCAAGAGAATTAAATAAAATGTATTGATCTTCTCCTAATACTCTGGAAAAGCTCAGAAAATACATCTTAGACTAGACGATGAATCTGAAGATATAGGTGAGGAACTGGAGGGGTAGCAAGTGCTAAGCATCTTACATGGCAGGCACTACGACAATGTAAACATTGACCTCCCACAGGACTAAACTTAACTGTGTGGGATGTATACATCTATGAAACTAAGCACTTTTTCTTTTTTCAGCATTCCACATCTACTTTTTTCCCAGATCACAGTTCTGACTGTTGATGGAATCATACACTTTGTCATCTCATGGAGCCTGATCCTTCTCCTATAAAGTGCTTTGCCATTGATTTCAATAGAAGCATGATTGGACCCAAGGAGACTTTGCTTTTGTTCTTTCCTGTTTTATTTGCCTTTATCTAAAAGAGAGGCTATTATGATTGAAAATACCCATGTTGGCGCCTGGTGTTTGGAAAAACATAATACAGCTTTCTTTAAAAATCCTGAAAAAAAATTCAGTAGTGACCATGCTGAAAAGAAAACTCTTAGGGTTAGATCCTGATCTCAGTTATAATGGTGTAAATGCAAGGTCATGCACTCAGGGACTAACAACAAGAATTTCTGCTATAAGCTAGGGCTCATCAGTTGAAAGAGACAAGGGAAGAGAGACCTCAGTGTGCTGATCAACTATGAGCCACCAAAGTGATGCAGCTGTAAAAAAAAGTAAATGTGATCGTAGAATGTATTAATAGAGCTAGGAAAATATCAATGCTATTGTACAAGGCACTGGTAAGACCTTGTCTGGAATACTGTGTACAATTCTGGTTACTTATGTTGAAGAAAGATGAATACAAACTAGAATAGGTGCAGAGAAGGGCTGCTAAGATAGTCAGGGGAATGGGAGCATATCTTAGGGGAAAAAAAATAAATGAGCTTGGCTTATTTAGCCTGGCCAAACAAAGACTGAGCAGGGATATGATTGCGCTCTATAAATACATCCAGGGGCTAACCATCAGAGAGGGAAAAGAGCTATTTAAGCTAAAGGACAATGTTGGCACAAGAACAAATGCGTATAAAATAGCCATGAAAAAATTCAGGCTCCAACTGAGAAGTTTTCTAATCATTGGAGGATCAAGGTCCTGGAACAGCCTTCCAATAGGAGTTATGGGGGAAAACAATTAGCTTTAAGCTACAGCTGCAATTGTATGACACAGTTGCTTGTGATGGCAGGGGGCAGGACTCAGCAGCCCTGGGGCTCACTTCCAGTTTATGTTTTATGTTCCTAAAAGATGCCAAAGATAGCCACAGCTGGAGATAGGTCATTGGGTGGGGTGGGCTGGGAGTCTGAGATAGCACCAAGCATTCTCCATCTCCGGTCCTTGGTTGTGTGGCTCTTGCTCACATGCTCAGGGTGTACCTGAGTGCCATCTATAAGGCTGGGAAGGAATTTTCCCCAAGGCTAGATTGGCAGTAACCTTGTTTTGTTTTTTTTTGTTTTTTTTGCCTTCCTCTGCAGTATGAGGTGTGGGTAACTTGCCAGGATTATCTGGATATATCTCACTTAATCATTTCTTGCCACTGCAGTGGCCTTGGACATTGGTGCACCTTAGTCCTTCCTGTTGTCTTCATGTGAAGTCTAGTTAATACTTTGGTCTAATTTTGGTTGGGTTTAGTGTGCAGGTGCTGGGTGATTAGTGGCCTATGATATATGAGAGGTCAGAGTAGATCTGGTGGTTCCTTCTAGCCTTAAACTCTATGATTCTGTGACTCTATGGCTACTTCTACACTGTACACCTCTTGTGGTGGCATCTAGGGTTCATGTAGCTACATCCCATAGTGAAAAACAGATTACGTACACACTGCAGTATGTAGCTATCTGTGTCAGTGAAAGGCTCTGGCAGGCAGGGAGGCAGCAGGGAGCTGCCGGATTCTTTTACTGAAGAGAGGATAGGTTTGGGCAGCTCCCTTCGGCCAGATGCTTTCCCCCGCTGCAGGGAAAGACACCTGGAGCAAGGAGCTGCCAGAGTCTTTTCTGTTTACCTGAGCCTTTCTCAGCAGTGAGAGAGGCAATGGGATATTAGACTTCTAAAAACAGCAGTGTGGCTGGGGAGGCACTGCTTGGGCCAGCAGAGATAATAGAATATCAAGGTTGGAAGCGACCTCAGGAGGTCATTTAGTCCAACCCCCTGCTCAAAGCAGGACCAACCCCAGCTAAATCATCCCAGCCAGGGCTTTGTCAAGTCTGACCTTAGATGTTTTTAAGGAAGGAGATTCCACCACCTCCCTAGGTAACCCATTCCACTGCTTCACCACCCTCCTAGTGAAAACAGTTTTCCTAATATCCAACCTAAACTTCCCCCACTGCAACTTGAGATCATTGCTCCTTGTTCGGTCATCTGGTACCACTGAGAACAGTCTAGATCCATCCACTTTGGAACCCCCTTTCAGGTAGTTGAAAGCAGCTATCAAATCCCCCCTCATTCTTCTTTTCTGCAGACTAAACAATACCAGTTCCCTCAGCCTCTCCTCAGAAGTCATGTGCTCCAACATTTTTGTTGCCCTCCGCTGGACTCTTTCCAATTTTTCCACATCCTTCTTGTAGTGTGGGGCCCAAAACTGGACACAGTACTCCAGATGAGGCCTCACCACTGCCAAATAGAGGGGAATGATCATATCCCTCAATCTGCTGGCAATGCTCCTACTTATACAGCCTTCTTGGCAACAAGGGCACGTTGTTGACTCATATCCAGCTTCTCGTCCATTGTAACCCCTAGGTCCTTTTCTGCAGAACTGCTGCCTAGCCACTTGGTCCCTAGTCTGTAGCAATGCATGGGATTCTTCCATCCTAAGTGCAGGACTCTGCACTTGTGCTTGTTGAACCTCATCAGATTTCTTTTGGCCCAATCCTCAAATTTGTCTAGGTCCGTCTGTTTTGTATCCCTACCTGCCAGCGTATCTACCACTCCTCCCAGTTTAGTGTCATCTGCAAACCATGCCATCCTCCAGATCATTAATGAAGACATTGAACAAAACTTGCCCCAGGACCGACCCTTGGGGCACTCTGCTTGATACCAGCTGCTAACTAGACACGGAGCCATTGATCACTACCCGTTGAGCCCGATGATCTAGCCAGCTTTCCATCCACCTTATAGTCCCCTGTAGGGTACATATCCAGTTGCATACCCACAGGTTTCAAGAGTGTCTTTACTCGCCTGAGCAGTGCCCCACTGTCTACACTGCTATTTATACCCATTCTGGGGGAGCTAGACCTGTATGTACTCTACATCCTGCCAAAAGGAGCATGCAGTGTAGACATATCCTATGAAATCCAGAAAAATCCATTTATAGATGGCACTGTGCCAATTCCACTTTTACTTGCACAGCATAAATAAGGAAGAACTCAACTGAAATCAACCAAGTTACAATGGTTTACTCTAGTGTGAGAAGAGAATCAAGCCCAGTGGATTTACAGTGATATATCTGGGAATTTGTCCCTCTATGTCTTTTCTTGTTTACTGAATATAAAAACTGATCACTCAGCCCTGTGTAGTTATTCAACATTTCATAATAATTATCTTTGCTTCCATTAAAATGCTATGGAAAAGTTAAAATTTTAATTCCAAGATTGTGATGTTAGGTAGAGATCAAAATTTTAAAAAGTACTCAATGTCATAGGTATAAATCTCTCTAGCTGAAAGCATAATAATAATTCTGTCTTTTGTATCATCAGAACCAACAAATGACTTCAAATGATGTGGCTGTTTGTATTCCAATGTCTCCTTCTTTCTTAAATCAGTGCATTTTAAGAGCAAGAAAGTTTAACACTCCTCTATTTGCATTTGTTCTGGATCTGTATGACCTACCATTACTACTGGGTCCTTCATCAAATGGACTGTATGATGACAAAGGATGTTTAGAAGTTTAGGGACTGTTACACAATTACAAAAGAGGGCCCTGATCCTGAAAGTTCATATGTCTGCATGAACCTAATTGACTTCAGTGGGATGCAGGAGTATGCCCCTGTGTATGAGACAGCAGGATCTGGATTGTATACTGTCTAGGGTTAAAATGTCTTTATATACAGCTGCTGCAAAAAACCTGAGTGGCTAAAGAACTTTTACAGAATGTCACTGGAAATTATGAAATGTAGACAGATACATTTGATATCTTCAAATCCAAATTATGAATACAAAAAGGAACTGGTTTTGATGTACAAATAAAAAAACAGTGATTCATTATATATTTATGATAAGCGGGATTGTCTATTCCTAAAATCAAAGCTAATATGTCTTACATAAAAATGTCAGCTAAACAAATTTTCATACAGTAAACACTGGTAACAAGATCCTACGCACAACATTTTCTCTTTGTAGATTCCTAGCATTGTGTTATTGATCATTCATAGAAGTGCTCATTCCCAGTTCATACAATACATTTCCACATTCACTCCCTTGATCCACCTATGATATATGTCCGACCTTATAAACAAACAAGTTAGCACCCTTTTGTTGTTTCTGGCCCTGTCTAGTAATAACTAGATTTTGTGGTTTTAATGGATTTACTGATGTATTTAGAGTCCAGTCCTGCTTCCAATGCAGTCAGAAACAAAATCCCCCAGGACTCCACTGGAAGGGGGATCACACCCTTAATATGCATATGATTAAATCCAGTCTTCCAGTTCTTTTTAGGCCAAATCCTGAGAGATGCTGATAGGGTTGTCAACTTTCTAATCACACAAAACTGAAACCTTAGCCCCTCCTCCAAGGCCCCACACCCATTCACCACATTCCTCTTCCCTCGGTGGCTCACTGTCCCACACCTATACTCACTTTCACTGGGCTTGGGCAGGGGGTTGGAGTGCAGGAGGGCATGAGTACTCTAACTGGGGCTCCAGGATGGGGCCAGAAATGAGGGGTTCAGGGTGCTAGGGGGGCTCTGGGCTGGGGCAAGGCGTTGGGAGGTGGGAGGGGGTACGGGCTCTGGTGTGGGGCCAGAGATGAAGGGTTTGGAGTGCAGGGGGGTCCAGGTTTGGGGGGGTTCAGGGCTAGAGAAGGGGGTTGGGGCTCAGGGTTGGGGTGCGGACTTACCTCAGGTGGCTCCCGGTCAGCAGTGCAGTGGGGATAAGGCACGCTCCCTACCTGTCTTGTCTCCGTGTTGCACCCCAGAAGCAGCCAGCCGGTCTGGCTTCTAGGTGGGAGGGCCAGGAGGCTCCATGCACTGCTCTCACCTGCAGGCACCGCCCACCCCCCAGCTCCCATTGGCCGTGGTTCCCGGCCAACGGGAGTGCAGAGCTGGTGCTCAACACAGGGGCAGCACGCGGAGCCCGGTGGGCTCCCCGCCTAGTAGCTGGACCTGCTGGCCACTTCTGGGGTGCAGTGCGGTGCCAGGACAGGTAGGGACTAGCCTGCCTTAGCCCTGCAGCACTGCCAACCAGACTTTTAACGGCCCTGTCGGCAGTGCTGACTGGAGCCACCAGGGTCCCTTTTTGACCAGGCATTCTGGTCGAAAAACCAGACACCTGGCAACCCTATCATGCTGAGTGCCTGCAGCTCCTGGAGAAGTAATAATTTCTGCTTAAAGTGTTAATCCTCCGGTAATGTAGTAATTAATAGCATGAAAATGACTTAAGAAACTTGATCATTCACCTGTGCTAACTGCAATCAATGAAAAATCTTCCATTGATTTAATTGGAACTGGATCAGGCTCTATAAGCAGAGAGAGAGAAGCATCCTTCTGCTTATAACTGAGTTTCATATCTTCTTAGAGGAGTGAAATGCCATGGAAGAAATTGGGGACATGCCACTGCACTCTAAGTGAAATGCATCCCATTGAAGAGAACCCACATGAGGCACTATGACACACACAATTCAACGTAAATGGTGTGTCACAGTATACAAGTTCACTATAAGCAGGTTCTACTGTATACAAAGCCATATGTCCATATGGGTTGGATAAATCAGTTGCCTCCTTTTTATGATTACATCCATGAAAATGCATTTATTTATTCTGAAATATATATAATAGCTACACTAAATGTTTTAGGAATCTTTGGGATCCTAAAGCCAGTATCAACTTACACTATTTTAGCTGTTTACAACTGATTTTGCCAAAGACCGAATTTGCCACAGCTTGGAAGAAACCTGGCTTTTATAGAAAAGCCAGAAATTTGAGGAGGAAAGAGTTTTTATTTTCTCCTCAGATCTATGACTTTTCTTCGACATGACCTTTATGGAAAGAGTAAAAAAAAAAAAAAGTTAATATTAAATAAACCAATAGGGGCCCATAGAAATGTAGCAGGTTTTAAAAGAAACAAACCTAAAATCATATAGAATTTAATAAAGAAGTATGTCTTCACTCTACGTTTGTTACATCATTTTATAGAACTCTACAGCAGTGATATAGCTTTCTATTAAGGTCTATGTGGTGGTTTAAAAAAGTCTATGGAAAAGTTTTCATTTTCTATTAAATCCTATAGCAGTTTCCCTTAAAGACAGGCATTCCTGTCCTTCCTTTGTTCTACTTTTTTTTTCTCCCAGTAAACACATTTATGGGTCGTAAAGTTAGTCCGATTGACACCAGCTGAGAATCTAATCCATTTCTTGTAAAACAGCAAGGAAAATGGTAAGTTTCAGTTCCAGCACAGTAAGTGGGTCCAATAGAGTAGTAATCCTTATACCATGTCTGAATTTTGATCTATATTGTATGGAATATTAAGATAGTGAGTAAAACTGTGACTTTCATAAAAAAACCCCCACAAACCGCCAGCCTATGCGGGCTAATTTAACTACAACAAGTCAGGAAAAAGATCTTGGAGTCATTGTGGATAGTTCTCTGAAGATGTCCACGCAGTGTGCAGAGGCGGTCAAAAAAGCAAACAGGATGTTAGGAATCATTAAAAAGGGGATAGAGAATAAGACTGAGAATATATTATTGCCCTTATATAAATCGATGGTACGCCCATATCTTGAATACTGTGTACAGATGTGGTCTCATCTTAAAAAAGATATACTGGCTCTAGAAAAGGTTCAGGAAAGGGCAACTAAAATGATTAGGGGTTTGGAATGGGTCCCATATGAGGAGAGATTAAAGAGGCTAGGACTCTTCAGCTTGGAAAAGAGGAGACTAAAGGGGGATATGATAGAGGTATATAAAATCATGAGTGATGTGGAGAAAGTGGATAAGGAAAAGTTATTTACTTATTCCCATAATACAAGAACTAGGGCTCACCAAATGAAATTAATAGGCAGCAGGTTTAAAACAAATACAAGAATGTTCTTCTTCACACAGCGCACAGTCAACTTGCGGAACTCCTTACCAGAGGAGGTTGTGAAGGCTATAACAGCGTTTAAAAGAGAACTGGATAAATTCATGGTGGTTAAGTCCATTAATGGCTATTAGCCAGGATGGGTAAGGAATGGTGTCCCTAGCCTCTGTTTGTCAGAGGATGGAGATGGATGGCAGGAGAGAAATCACTTCATCATTGCCTGTTAGATCCACTCCCTCTGGGGTACCTGGCATTGGCCACTGTCGGTAGACAGGATACTGGGCTAGATGGACCTTTGGTCTGACCCGGTACGGGCCATTCCTATGTTCTATATGAATTTTGCCTGTTCTTTTTTTGTTTTTTCTAAAATTTAAATTTAAGCCAGGGTTATTGAATATTTCATATGACTTAAGAATCTTTCAAGCAAATCTTGGCCCAGTTATATGCACACCTTAGCCCTTTTATAATTTTGCTTTGAAATGGTTCAGGACTTGAAGCTTTGTGAAACTAAGGCCATGTCTACACGACAAAGTTTTGCCGCCACAAGTTACATCAGCATACAGCCACCGCAGTTAGTATATTGCTTGTGCTGCTGCATACTTGTCTCCTTGAGCTGCTGCTGAGCGTACTCACCAGGAATGCCTGTGTTGATATACAGTGTGGTGCACCATGGGTAGTCTTTTGGGTAGTTTTAGTAATGCAATGTTCTCCATCCTATAATATCTCTATCCCATATTTTTTGTGCCCATTTTCAATTTCCCATGAATCCATGTGGGATTTCTTGTCAGAAGCATGGTGCTTGCACAGCCCTGAACTATTGTCATGTGCATTGCAAGCATAGGACACATGATCCTCTAGTATTTGCAGGGCTGTAAGAAGAACTGTGGGGAATACGATGATTTCCTAGCAGTCGGTTTGCTGTGGGACATAGCAAGAACCGATTCCAGGTTACTGATGGAATTCACAGAGTAGCTGCAGAAGGTGGAGCACCACTTCTAAGCCTGAGAATCAAGCCCTGACTGGTGGGATCACATCGTAATGCAGGTTTGGGATGACAAGCAGTGGCTGCAGTTTTGAATGTGCAAGCCCACATCCCTGGATCTGTGTGCTGAGCTCACCCCAGCCATCCAATGCAGGGACACCAAATTGAGAGCTGTACTGACCGTGGAGAAGGGAGTGGCAATCATACAGTGGAAACTTGCAATGCTTGATTGCTATCGGTCAATGGGAAACCATTTTGGAGTGGGAAAATACACTGTGGGGGGCCACTGTCATGTAAATGTGCAGGGCCATTAGTCATTTGCTATGCAGGACTGTAAGTTTTGGCAATGTGCAGGATGTAATGGATGGCTGTGCAGCAATGCAGTTCCTGAACTGTGGTGAAGGAATAGATGGCACACACATCCCCATTTTGGCCCCAGAAATGGAAAGGACTACTCTTCTATGGTTATGCAAGCACTCGTGAATCACCAGGATTGCTTCGTTGACATCAGTGTTGGCTTGTCAAGGAAGGTGCATGATGCTAACATCTTTAAGAACACTGGACTGTTCAGAAATCAACAAGCAGGGACCTTCTTTCCTAATCAGTAGGTTTCCATTGGCAATGTTGAAATGCCAATAATGGTCCTGGAGGACCCAGCCTACCCCTCATACTTCTGGCTCATGAAGCGGTACATTGGCCACCTTGACAGCACCAAGGAAAGATTCAATTACAGACTCAACAGGCGCAGAATGACAGTTGAATAAACTTTTAGTAGATTGAAACAACCCTGTTATGGTTTACTCACCAGATTGGATCTCTGTGCAAAAAATATCCCAGTGGTTATAGCTGTCTGTTGTGTCCTGCCTAATATTTGTAAAGCAAAAGGGGAAAACTTGCCACAGAGGTGGAGGTGGAGCAGCTGTTCGCTGAGTTTGAACAGCCAGTCATAAGGGCTATCAGATGAGCACAAGAAGGAGCTATATAGCTTCAAGTGCTCTTTCAAAGCCTCCCTAAGAGTGAGCCACAGTAACGTGCTATGGTGTACTCTTCTCAACCTTGGGCAGCAGCTTGGGGGCCTGTTAGGAACTGTGTTGCATGCTTAACATCTCATATACCCATGACAGTGTTCCAATTAATGTTGAGGGGTTCCTGCACATTTATGACAGCTACAGTATCTGGCACTGAGCTGATGGGTTGTAAGTTTACAAGACCACAACTTTCACTGCCAGCAGTCATTATTCATCATGCTTTGTAAGCTAATAAAGATGAATAACTTTCAAAACAAAAGAGTTTTATTCACTTAAGAAAACAGCTCCAAAAATAATCTGAAGAATTTACAAGTAAGTGTATAACTTTTAAAAAAATAGGAATATTAATAAATAAACCAGAGGAAGGAACATTGATGTCCATTGTAGTTATGCATACATCAACCATGGCTCTCACAGATCAGCACAGGTGAAGCTGTGGTTGTCCATGCTCTTCCCTGGTGTGGAGTTGTAGGGGTAGGCGTGTTAGCCCTGAGGCCATAAGGAATGCTGATGGGGAGTGTTGGGAGGCACTATGCTGCAGTTCCCCACAGACTGAAATGGTATTCAGGCCTGGGATTGTTAAACCTGGAGGTCCACAAGAGTTGGCAGCATCCCAGTTTGCTGTTGGAGAAGCTCCATTATGCCCTGGTGCATCTCTCTCCCCCACTTTTCCTGTGCCTTCTGTCTGCTCTTTCCTTCTCCGTACAGTCTGCAATATTCACCCTCCAGGTCCCCTGTTCAAGGTACCATTGTCAGCATAGTAGGAATGGAAAGCGAAAGTTAGGATTCAGAACTTCTCTTGGTTGCCTAAAGAGTTAAACAAGACAAGCTTATTGATGCTTCCGCTTTGGAGTTCCTGATCCTTGTTACCACTCTCAGCTCAAGCCATGGTGAGTATGACCTACCAGGAGTAAGGGATTTGCTCAGTTGCATGAAATTATGAATCTATGGCACTGGCACTGAATACTGGCACCATTTCCCACAGCTAGTGGTGGTTTCAGCTGATCTCACTCCTGAGGGTAACAAAGGCACAGAGAGCACAACTGCTGCTGGTGTCCTGAATCCACCCAGGCCCTTATGATGCAATGATCTGCATCAAATACACCACCTGGCAACATTCGTTCTATCTGGAGGAAGATAACTGTGGTGTATCAGTGAGGACTGCCTGATACTGGTGGTGCAGAAGGACATTGAAAGACCCCCAGGAAGGGGAATCACAATATGACCTGGTCGGAGGGCCACATCACAAAGAGAAAGCAGCAGCTCCTGGAGCGAGAGATGGGCCGCAGACAGAGACAATCACTGGAGTGCAACCAGGAACATCAGTCAGACAGAGCTAATCCCCAGAAGAACCAGGAGGAGGCGCAGTCATGCAGTTAGTAGAGCACACCATGATGGTAGTGCAGTGTCTATGTTTATACTGCATCAATCTCTGTACATCGACCATGGGTCAATGCCACTTGGAGAGCTTGCGTTACTATGTCAGCATAATTGGGTGCTCAGTGGGACACAAATTTAAGTGTAGACACATGCACAACTAGATCCATGCAAGGCTTACATCACCCTGACTTTGAAGTGTAGACCAGGCCTAGTTTAAACTTGGCTCAAGAAGAGGCTCACATTCATGAATTCCTGTGAACTGATCCTGTTGTGTTCCGCTTTAATAGTTAGGTTGTGGATCTTCATAGACACTTGCTTTTATTTTTGGAAGAAACCTGTTCAAAGCCCCCATGGAAGAGTAATGGGAGTTTGACTTTTCTCCATCAAAAGGTCTGCTTCAATAGGAGAATATTTCTCCTCATCTCAGGGTGTTTTTTTTTTTTTAACCTATTAGCCATAAATCAAAGCAGTTACTGCACCTGCCAATAAGAGGAAGGGCCCCCTCTATGGACTACATTGCATCCTGAAGTACTGTAGTTGCTCTGTAAGGGAAGTAATTTGCTACACACCTTTACATGATACAGAATATTGCCCCTTGCACAGCTGGCCAGCTCTGCTAGCTAGACCATGATGAGGGGAAAGAACTGTGGTACCCTTCCTGCCCTCTTTCCAGAGAGTTGTTCCCAGGGTAAAGTGGGGAAGACTGTGGATAGCCTGAGTAGTTTTAGTTCTTGAACAGTGTTGGCAGTTCCTTGAGCATGAGTGCTCTACTTTTGTTCACACGCCATGTAAGAAAAGCCTCCTTCTCCCATGCATCTCACACACAGCTATGTAAGGTAGCCATAACCTAATTGCATTAAGATATAGCGAATGTAAGGGGACTGTTGCCCCCTTACTAACACTCAGTGGGGGTGTTTTGGTTGGCTAGCTCCCAGCACTAAAAGGGGAAGGGTCGATGGCAAATCAGGAGCCTGAGACTGACTGTCCCCAGGAACAATGGGGAGAGGCCAATGCTCCAGATCAGCCTGATTGACAGGGCGGGCAAGCTAATCAGAGAGTCAGGAGGCCGGGGGGGGTCCCGTCCTCCGTGTGAACTGGAATGGCCTGAGTCAGACAGAGTGGGGCCGAGCTAAGGAGAGAGCAGGGGCCCGAGCTGAGCTGCTGGGAGCAGAGCTGCAGCCCCAAAGCCAGAGCACAGCCCAGAGATAGCAGAGCTGCAGCAACCAGAGCCAGAGGGGCCAGACAAGCAGCCAGGAAGCAGGTCAGAGCTGGGAGCAGAGTCACAGAAGCAGCCTGCAGAGCAGAGCTGTGCTGGGGGCAGAGCTGCAGCAACCAGAGCCAGAGAGGCCAGAGAAGCAGCCCAGGGAGCTGAAGGCAGAGCAGCAGCAGCAGCCGTGCTGAGGCAGAGTGGAGCTGGAGCAGTCCGGAGCTGGGGCTGGGGCAGTCTGGAGCCGTGTGCAGTCCGAGTGTGGTGAGCAGCTGGGGAGAGTGAGGGGGACCCTGGGCAGTGGGCCCAGCGCAGGGAGACGCCTCAGCCAAGAGGCCTTGCAGGCCAAACTTACAGGGGGATCATAACCCCGACCGGGCGGGGGCGACGCTGGGAAGAAGGGTCCTGCCACCTAGAGCCTGAGAGCGTGTGGCCACCACCAGAGCAAGTGTCCAATCCACAGCGTCCCTGCAGCACAGACAGGGCCTGAGAAGGAGCCTGGGACCTACAAGGAACAGACTGAACTGCCCTGACGTTCCAGAGACACTGTTTGTAATGTTCCCTGCCACAGAGCGGGGTGATGTGTTTTCCTTTAACCTTTCCCATTTTTCCTTATTCTTTTTTAAAATTAATTGTTAATTAAACAACTTGTATTTGCTTCAAATTGTATGGAATAATCAGTGGGTCAGGGAGGTGCCCAGTGCAGAGAGAGTACCCTGGAGTGGGGACACCCTAGCCCCTGTCCTAGGTGACCACAGCAGGGTTGGGGGTCGAGCCCCCCAGGAATCCTGGGCCCAGCCTTGTTGGGGTTACGAGGACTCACCCAGACAGGAGAGTGGAAGGGGAGCCCTCAAGGGCAGGGAGGCCTCTGGGTAAAGGAAGTGGGAGCGGGGACTCAGATCCTTTCGCTAGTCCACTTCACCGGGGTAGTGCAGAAGCCAGGAAAGTTCCCCACAATAGCGGGACCATTCCCCCGCTTACACTAAGAAAATGATTCACAACAAATCATTTATCTAACCAACTTCATTTATTTTAGTTTGCAAATTTCTTACCAGCAGCTTACAATTCATTTTTTTTTTTTCTTATCCAGAGATATTTATGGCACAGTTTCTAGGGACAATGCCTGGCCTGCAGACTGTGAGCTGTTACAAGTATTCAGCAACCACAATTTGAGCTGAGTTACTTAGCTAGTTTTGATCACATGGTATGTTCTGCTCCCTGAATGGATCAGGATACCTTTCTGGAACAGATTTCTGGTGCAAACATTCATGTTTGCAAATTAAAAATTAATTTTCCACATATTCTCTCATATTTACTTAAAATTTGCTGTTTCTACAAACATTCTTGCCAGTGAACTCAGTTGCTAGAATATTTTCAGTATGCAAACAGTCATTGACACAAAAGGTGAATGTTTAGAAATTGCAATGAATATTAATTGGAAATGTTTCTACAGTATTCACCAAATTCTATATTGAAATAGTGTATAAATTTTCCATTGCATATAAAGACTTGTGCTGTTCCCTCATGAAATACATCTGCTCCAATATCTCCATATGAGATATTTGCATTTTTTAGAAATATCATCTGCCAAATGGGGGACTTCCTGGTTATATATTCTGGATGTTCTGTGGTTAGAAAACTTTGGAGCCACATTACATGTCCTATCATGCAGAACATCTCTGCAAGTAAGTAGGACAACATGATAAAATGACAAAGAAGCTCAATTTGTATTTAAAAATGTAACAGTCATACTTTAGAGAGACACCTTTAAATTTCCCTATATTTTAAAAATGTAAATATTTTTGTATGCAATTGTGTTGCTCTGTGCGAGATTCATTCCTCCTCCCTCTGTCAGCATTCTGGTTCACCCAGGGCCAAACCAGTTTCAAATGTCTCCTGCCTGCCTGTAGGCTTTTTTGGCAGTGTTCATGTTGGGAGGCACACCTAAATCCAGGATCAGTGCTAGTCATAAACCATAAACTGGTTTGACTTTAACTTATTTTTCCCTCCAGGTTTATACAAGACAATGAAAGCACACAGGTAAGTTAAAAAATAGCTTTCACTAGATCTTAGTTTACTGTGGTAGGAGTTCCTGTGTGGCAGTTTGCCACGGCTTCTTTCATGGGAACATTAGCTTAAAAACAAATTGGGTGAGAGTGAATGGGATAGTCTGGAAGCAAATGGAATACCTACAATATTTTACATTCAGTAAAATGTGCACAAAACTTTTGTGCCAAACCATCTCATCCCTGAAAAAAAGTGTAGATCTGGGTTGTAGTCTCAGGTCTGCATGGATTTGCTGGATGCTGTTGACAAGAACTTGACTTCTCTGTGCTTCAATTTCCTCATGTATAGAACTTGGATAATGCTCATCTATCTCACATTCGATGTGAGACTTAATTCTTTGTTACTCATCAAGCACTTTCAGATCATCAAATGGTGGTGCAGATGCCTTATGGAGATTTAATAAATAAATTAAAATGGCACTTCAAATTAAAAGAGGAAAAATGTTACATACAATGGAACCACTCCTGCTACACTGATGGAAGCAAAACTCTTGTTAAAAATCAAATGGATATTTGCCTGAGCTAGGCTTGAAGGATCAGCCCCAATGTGGATGGCAAATGCTTAAATATGAAGCAAAATCTGTTTTCCTCAGTTGATTTTGGTAGAAGCTTAAAGTCTTAATGAGAGTTACAACATTCAGTATGCAATTAGGGGAAAACTTTTGTGATTAGTCACCACTAAAGGGCTACTCCTACCAACACACAATAATTACTAACTTTCCTTATGTGAATAGTCTTAAGGAGTTTAATGGATCCTCCTCACATATATGTGTTTTCAGGCTCAAACCCTAAAGCTATAGGTTTGTCATAACTGTAAATTTCATGACAATGCCTTTGATTTTAGAGTTATTCACAGAAAGTCATGGTTTTTCAATGCAACTATGTACCTTGAAACAATTTTACAAGTAAGGACAGACTTAAACTGGAAGTGCATTTCTAAGCATAGACTCCAATTAAACTGAAAGGGATGAGGTTTTCATATTTGAAACCATGGAGCTGAAACTCTGCAGTTTTGATGTAAATCCCAAAACAGAGGGTTCCCCATTTCTGTATCTCATTTGGATCCTTAACACTAGTAAGCGAAGCACCACTATTGAAGGTACTTGGATGTCCCCCATTCCAGCAGTGTCTCAATGCTTAACAATCATTAAATGTGTTTATCATCACAACACCCATGCAAGGTAGTACAATACGCTGATCCACATTTTACAAAAGGGGAACTAAGGCCCAGAGAGGGTAGGTGACCTGCCCAAGGTCACACAGGAAGCCAACTGTATAGTGAGAACTTGAATCTAGGCACTCATGGGCAAGCTCCCCCACTCCCTGCTGTCCCATGCAAGAGTAACCCCTCTGGTGAGGTCAAGTTCCTCCCAAATTGGCCAGTGGAGATGTGGGGCTCCTTTGATTACATAACAGTTGCATTAGTGAAGAGATTTCCCACTAAGTTCATGTCCTGTTATCCATTATAAGTGAGGGAGGGTTGAGAGCTCTCATACACAACTCCCTCCAACCTGGTTTCCCTATCCTGGCCTGGGAGGAGTAGGAAGGAGGATAGGGTAGACTACTTGGGCATCCACTCCTTTTCTCTTCCTTCATACCCAAAAAGATGGTACCCCATCAATCACCAGGAAGATGCCCCTTCTCTTCCTGCTATAATTTCTAGCTGGGACGTGTCATAGGCTTGGGGAGAATGCTTCCATTTCCTCCCCCCACCTTCCTATCTAGAGGACAAGATTCTCCTTCCACCTTCCCACTGTCTCGATTCTCCCTGATCAGTGAAGTTTCCCCACTTCCTTCCTTCACACCTTCTTGAGCCCATGCTCAGGAGATGGGGGGCTTGCCTAGGAGATCCCCCACTTCTCCCAGACAGTGAGCTCCTAGTTCAAGTGTCACAAATCATCATTAGGTCACCCCGCTCCCCAAAATATTGATTATGAAAGGGAGTGTATATACAGACCCACTCAGTGAGAGAAGAAGTGATACTAAAAAGGTTAACCAAATTTCTAAAAACCTACCCAATTTTGACATTTTTCTTTTGTATGTACTGGTGTGAAAGCATTTCCATTATAAGGACAGTACATATTTTACCACACCACAATTCCACAGGAGAAATCACATTTTTTCAATAATGTGTAAAACCAAAGTCTTGCTGCTAGCAAGAAACTAAATTAATTTGTCATTCTGTTTAAAACATAGATCCTTCACTGGAGCATTAAGTAAGCAAGTTGGGGACCCCAGGAAGCAGGCATTTTGTCATAAGATGAATCTATTTAATAATTTCTTCTCCAAACTATCTAATTCCTGGGCATAACCACCACATGTGCAAGTATGTCTCTCTTTCCTTGCAAACCCTCCAATAGAATGCCTCCTTAGCAGCAAAAATAGGATGGAGCTTTACTCGAATCAAATGCCACCTAACAGTAATTTATACAAAAAATTCTTTGAGCTACAGAAATTGAAGATGTATATCCCCTTTCCCATATAGAGACTGACTCATCCAGATCAATTTCTTTGTCCAAATCCCTCCCCCATCATTTCAACTGGGTTGTTTTCTTATCAAGATCTTTTTCAATCAAAATTGTATATATCTGAGAAATTAGCTTTTTGTTCCAGCATACTCTTGGGTCACTCAAGGATGAGTTTGCAGAACCAATATGCTTGTAGAAAACTAATTTCCAAAACCAAACGTTACCAAATCAGTCTGAGGTACTCCTACTCCAGACAATCAAAGGTTTCTCAGCATCCAAAGAAAGCAGATCATAGGACAAATTGCTAAAATTAACATTATAGATCAAATTCTGAGTTCTTCTGATATTATCAGATAGATGCCTGCCAGCAACTAACCCACATATAGGACAAGGTGAACATATTTGGGCAAGATGCACTCAATCTTTTTGCTAGCATCTTGGCATATATTTTAGCATCCACATTAATTATAGAAATAGGTCTGTATGGTGCACAATTGTAAGATCTTTTCCTTCTTTAGGACTGACGACAATTTTTGCCTCCTTCATGAATCTGGTTCTCCTAAATATACCATTAAACAATTCAGTTAAAATAGGGACCAACATTTGCTTTACGGCTCTAAAATACTACTCAGAAAACCCATCAGGACCTGGAGCTTTATTGGATATTAAATTCTTAATTACAACTTCAACTTCCTCTGCAGCAATTTACTTATCAAGAGCTGCCACATCATCCTCTGAGAGCTGAGAAGGTTTCACACTTCTCAAATTTCTAATTTCAGAATTTGGATGTTCTGAAGTATACAAGTATGGAGAAAGTTGAGATTAGAGATCTGTGTGATGCCAGTTATTAAATATTTTTATTTCTCGTTGGACGGCTGATTTATCATGTTTCTTTTTTAACTTTCTGGCTAAAATATATCAGCTTTATCTTATGGGCCATTAATTGAAAAAGACCAACTACAGGTGGTTTTGGTTTTCTTTTTGTAAATCAAAACCCAATGGCTGAGGTTTAACCAAAACATGGTTGCCAGTGCTCATTTTATGTAAATGTCTCCTATCTTTGTTCTACATTCAAATGAGCTTCATTATTTCTGTCTTAAACAATGTCAACATACTGTCCACGTGGCAGCTTCCTGTTTAATATATTTTTATTTAGCACACATTTTGCTAGTGATATAATTTCTGTATGAATGGCATGTATTCCTTAGATTTTCTATATTACTTTCTACTCTTCCGTTAAACTTTGGTTTGGCTTCCAATAAACATTATATCTTCTAGCCTGAAAACTCTGATGACAAGCAGTTAAATCATTACAAAGTCAAGAATTCATTCTTTTATGTACATTTTGACACAACGAACTAAACAACACACCGTTCAGTTTATCACTTAATGAGATCAATCATTTTCAGCTTCTGGAAATATCAGCACTTCAATAAATTGAAAAAGTGATCAGGTCTATAAATTGAAAAGATTTGTTGTTGTTGAAAGTGTTTATGGTATACAAGTAAATGTAGATCACTGCAATACCAAATGCCAAGGCTATTTCTCATCATTATAAATATTAAACTGTAGGCTTTAGAGGTGAGAAGCAGGTTGTGCCTTATTTACTAACCTTTTAAGTCTTGACTCAGTCATGTGTCAACTGTAAATAATTAGTTATAACAATCCTACTTTCTTTAAACTCTAGCACATCTCACCATAGACTGATAAGTGCATTCACTGAAATATGCCTTTGCAGGTGAAAAGCTTCATATACAATTCTTTAAAAAAACACATTAAACATTATTTTTTACAAAAGCCATGAGGAATAGAAAGTTTAAAATTGCCTCTGACTTAAAACCATCAAAAACCAATGGGGCTGGTGGTCCTAAGTCACTTAGGCTCTTTTGAGAATTCCACCCAAAGTCTGAAAACTTCATAAAAACCCAACAGCAATAAAATCACCAATTAACCAACTAAAGACACAAGGGCCAACATTTTCCAAAATGGCTGCTTAAAGTAAGACTTACATTCATACTTGGACACAAATATAAATGTCCTGATTTTCACAAGTACAGCGCACCCATAAATCCCAATAAATTCAATGGGAGCAGTGGTACTAAGTACTTTTATTTATATGCTTAACTATGGTCTTAGGAGACTAACTTTAGGCACACAGGTATAACTAGTTTGACCATAACATTTATAAAACAACATTAGACTAAACATTGTTAGGAGACCACACATTCTCATATCTTGACTAATACTAATCACAAACATAACTTGAACAATTAAAAATTCAAATTTTATTTCCATATTTTCTCAAAAGACTTAAGGGAGCCTTTTACTTTATAAGTAGTCTTTTCTGATGGTAAATAGATATCAAAGACATTAATCCATTCTTCTGTTAATTAAACTGATTTTTTTCTTCCAGTAATAATGCATAATACAATTCTGAGTTACTGGATAAGGTGACTAGAATGCATTTTACTTTATCTTCATCCAAGAGAAGTGTGGATAGACTATGAATATTAATGAAAACCTTGCATGCCACAGTGTCTAAGGTGCTCACCATAATTCTGCGTATTTGGGGAGTTAGTAATAGGGGTGTTTTGCAATCGGTTACCTGACAAGACACAGCGTAGTTTTGCCACTGAGTTCAATGGAAAAAGGATCAAATTAATGATATACATCTATGGGTGCCACTTTGGGGTAGAGAGCCAAATTCTTGTATCCATTACACTGGTCTAAATCTGGAGGGACTCCTCTGATATGTGAAGGAGTTGCATCAGATTAAGACCATGTAATTGAGAAAAGAATATGACTGTATTGAATGCAATGAATCCACAGGCCATTTAATGGTCTAAAGAAATTCTCCTTATTCACAGAGGTGTTCATTCACAATGCAATAATCAAAATAGTGACTTGATAGTTATACTTCTTCCATGGGGCTCACTGAAGACATTTTTGTTCATCAAGGGTTATTCTTTCAAAATCAAATTGTAATCATTTTGAAATACACACACAATTTTGGCAGTTAAAGAATGTGAGTATGTTTGGGGGCCCCAGAATTCAGAGCCCCTGCATTACTGTTGATAATAGAATGTGGCAAGGGATAGAAAGCAAGGCAGCAGTCACATGTAAAGCTACATTTCTTTACTCTTATTCTATTTTGTAAAGTAGTTCTCCTTATGTTTTATCCCATTCCTACTGAAGTTAATTTGAGTGGAATCAGGATTTTTTCCCTCTTATCCTACACGTTGTCACACTGACTTTTCAGTGTCATTGCTAAATTAAAAAGAGGCTTATAAATTATCTCAGAATAACAAATTTGCCAAAAATAACAGCAAACAAGCTTAGGGTTGTAAGGGGGCACTGACCTCTTGAGTACCGCCTTGCAGCTGGGTGCAGTATTGCAGTCCTTTCCCCACGCCTGGCACTTCCTATAGGAAGTCTGCCTACTTCTGCTGATCTTCAGGGACTTGGCCCTTTGACCAGGTCACAGTCAAAATGAACCTCTTCCAGGGTAGCAAGGAATCCAACAAATAAAACAGTCTATCTGCCTCAGCAGTCTTCAGTTCCAGCTCTGGGCCCTTTAAATTCTGCCCTTTGCTCAGGCTTTCAAACAAGCCCTGTCCCCTTCCTCAAAAAGAACAGGAGTACTTGTGGCACCTTAGAGACTAAACACATTTATTTGAGCATAAGCTTTCGTGGGCTACAGCCCACTTCATCGGATGCATAGAATGGAACATATAGTAAGGATATATATATACACACACACACACACATACAAAGAACATGAAAAGATGGTAGTTGCCCTACCAACTCTAAGAGGCTAATTAATTAAGATGAGCAATTATCAGCAGGAGTAAAAAAACTTTTGTAGTGATAATTAAGATGGCCCATTTCAGACAGTTTGACAAGAAAGTGTGAGGATACTTAACATGGGGAAATACATTCAATGTGTGTAATGGACACAAATCTGACATCAGGAATCATAACATTCAAAAACCAGTAGGAGAACACTTCAACCTCTCTGGTCACTCAGTAACAGACTTAAAGGTGGCAATCTTGCAACAGAAAAGCTTCAAAAACAGACTCCAATGAGAAACTGCTGAACTTGAATTAATATGCAAACTAGATATCATCAATTTAGGCTTGAATAGAGACTGGGAATGGCTGAGCCACTACACACATTGAATCTATTTCCCCATGTTACTACAAGTTTTTTTTCTCCTGCTGATAATTGCTCATCTTAATTAATTAGCCTCTTAGAGTTGGTTGGGCAACTCCCACCTTTTCATGTTTTCTGTATGTGTATATATATCTCCTTAGGATATGTTCCATTCTATGCATCGGATGAAGTGGGATGTAGCCCACAAAAGTTTATGCTCTAATAAATGTGTTAGTCTCTAAGGTGCCACAAGGACTCCTGATACAGACTAACACGGCTGCTGCTCTGAAACCTGTCCCCTTCCTGTGGCTCAGGCTAGGCTTTTCCCCACTTCTCAAGGTTTCCACCACTTGGCCTGTAGGAGAACCAAGGCACACTCATTACTCCAGGTCCCAACCCAGGGACCCTATAAACAGCAGCCACATGCTGCCAAATTTAATTCATTGCTGCTACTTCCCTGGGCCTCTTTGCACCTGGCCCCTTTACCTTCACCCTTAGCTCAGGGACAAAGTTCTCAGGTCCCTCTTTCCCTGCAAACCCAGCTATGCAAGTGCAGCCAGAGCTAGACCCTGGCTGGTCCTACGGCTCCTGCAGCCAGAGAAGTGCACGCTTCTCTGCTCCTCTGGCCCCAGCCAGATCTGCCCTCGTAGGGCCTTGCAGTTTCTTTTATCTGAGCCTGCTGAGCTCTGATTGGCTGTCTCTAGCCCTTGGAGGATCAGGTCTCTTTCATTTCCAGGATGGCTGCTGCAGAGAGTCCTCTCTAGACAGGTCTGAAAGACCCATTTTTGCTATTCCTTTCCTCTCATATTGCTACGTCTTAGAGTTAGATGTGGTAGGACTGTGGGGCCTCCTGCAGGGACCTGCAAAGACCAGGTACAACCTGTCATAAGGGTGAAATTCATCTCTCTGCAAAGAGCCAGCCCAAGGTGAACTTCAGTCAAGTGTGGCCCACTGCTCAGGAGTGAATTTCGCCTTTAAAAAGTACATAAATCATTTTCATTTCCCCAGGTGGCTTAGGACAATACTTCTTAGTATTGGCCATAATAGTTGCTACCATGATAGTCTCACTGAAGCCAATAGGACTACTCACTGCAATAAGCTGAGCTGGTTAGAAAATTTTAGTTGGAAAACTTCTGATGAAAAATAGGAAACTATTTCAACCATACTCTCCCCTCCCCCCCAACATTCCCATTTTCTGACCATATCTAATAGAAAGCATCATGTACAGTAGCAAGTACTTGTAGAGCAGACCCTTAGGGTGGAATTCAATCAATGACTGCTATGCTGGTGACTAAACTTCCAGGCAGCCAATGGGCTAAGAGACTAAACTCAGTTTCAACAAATCTTTTCTTGAGGTTGAACCTTGCACTTAGCATGCTTTTGGCCCTTAATGAACAAATAACCAATCATAATATACAATTAATAATGGTATTGGGGATGCCAGGGTACTTTAATTGATGTACTGGGTAGTGATGTGAGGCTTCCTGGGGGAGGTTGTTTAGGAGACCTGAGCTTCCATTATTATTAGTTATTGTGGTAATGTCCAAAACATGATACATACTTTCCAAACACAGAGGAAAACAGCCCGCGCCCCCAAATAGTGAGGCACCGATAGTCAGTGAAGAAGTTTGAGGCCTTCCAGATAAAGTACTTTTTCTGCCTGTGGTTGGGCTGCACGGCTCTTGATAGAGTATTTTCTGTCCTGAAGCTTCATAACCAATAAAAATCTACCAATTCTAAGCTTTTTGTAAGTCCCCTACCCTCCACCTCCTTCTTCTTCTTCCTTAACTGGACAGAAAGACAGTTTTACAAAACTGGTTTTCCTTCCTAATGAAAAATTTAAGCCAGAAATACCCTGAGAATTTTTACATTTCTGCTCAATACTGTAGCAATTTGGAAGCAAATGTTTCTGAGGATGAAACAAATTTCAGTTGATGAACAGCAAATGTCCTTCTGAATTCTTCTGAGGGAATGCAATTATTGTATCATGTAAACACTACTTAATATGCATACTGTAGCC
Source organism: Malaclemys terrapin pileata (assembly GCF_027887155.1). Classification (NCBI taxonomy): domain Eukaryota; kingdom Metazoa; phylum Chordata; order Testudines; family Emydidae; genus Malaclemys; species Malaclemys terrapin. The sequence continues at coordinate 85,945,192 of NC_071509.1, read as the reverse complement.
TTCTAGGTTTAGGATTTTCTATTACCAATTACCAGTGATACATATGCAATTTTAACTTTGTTCCCTTGTTTTATTTTGGCTTAAAAATCATATTTTAAAAATACTGTTTCTTTTTGCCTTCTAGTCTAAAGCTTTTACGCTTCATGATTTCAAGGTTTTTCAAAACCATCAAGACTAGAAACTTTTTTTTAAAGAAATGAAAGCTCAGATTCTCACATAACTGGATAACTCCAGGAAAAAACCAAAACCAAAAACACCCCCCAACCCCACCAAATATCATGAGATTTGCAGTAAAATCATGAGTTGGCAACAGTCGGTATACTGTTAATTTTATATATTTATTAAATGTGTAGCAAAGCTTTTGAAAGGAATATAACTGAGTTCTATTGTTTTTCATACTGTGATGTGGTGGTGAAGTAGAAAAATATTTTAATGAATAGAACTGGACTGATTGATCTGTTTGTGTTGATTATATGGTGTTGTTACAGGTTTACGTAAATGTATGTAGACCTTGCAATTTTGTTGTTTAACTACAATGTGTAGCTACTAACAGATGTAGGTTTTTACTGTGAGTAATGTTGTAGCATATGTTCATGTTTTAGTACTTTGGAAATAGATCCCTTGGAGAGGAAATGGGATTTTATGATCTTCTAGGCTTTTGTAATGTTGACCTTTATATGTAATTTTACCAAATTGGAGGGGCAAAGTTAAGGTAGTATAAGTTGTGTGGGATGATAGTGAATGATGAACAATTACACAGCAGTAAAAAGTGGCCAAATCCCTAAGATGCTCACTTCCATACTTTCCAATGATGGGACTTTTAAAAAGATGTGATATTTGTAAACAGAGAATGTTTGTAACATTATTTTGTGGGTTTGCTGGGATTGTGTTGAAACACTTACAAAAACTTTGTTGCAAAAACCTTAACTATTTTGTACTTTCCCCCCTCAATGAGCACCAATATGAGCTGTGCTGTAACAGCATTTATAAGGCCCACATTGTTGGGCTCCCCTCCTGCAGAGTTTAATAAGGTCATAGGGGATAGATTGTATGCGTGACATATATCCGACTGGAATGTGTGTGTAGTAGATGATGGAGGTGGAGGCTTTTATCCAATTTTAAATGGACAACTTTAAATGCATGAAGTTTTGTATCTAAAACATTTTAATCTTTTGCAATTTAATAGAGCTCTGCCTTTTCCTGTCTTATTCCTGTCACTTTCTAGATCTCCCCTGGTGCATCACTCCTTCAAGCATGTCTCTGGAAGTTGGTCTGAGCCAGAGAGAATCCTGACCTAGGATTCAGGAACAAAGAGTTTCCTGTGTCACATCTTTATACCATTGCTATAATGAGCTGCTAGTTCTCCACCAACCTGATTGTGGGGTATGTACATTCCATCTCTCTCATCTTTCTCTAATCTCTTTGTAATTCTCCTACTACTATCTTCTGCCCCAAAAGGGACACAATGAAAGGTAACTTTGTTGAACAAAGTCAACATGGAGTTCATAAACCAAACTATTCTGAAGATAGGATAAGAAAAAGAAAGGTAGGAACATTTAAAAAAAAAAAATCAACAGAATTATTTCAAGCCCTGTAACTTTGAAATTCTTATTTGGAATAAGAAAGACTCTATACCCTGATGCATGATGTAGTAATTTCAAGTGGATTAATTTATACCTGGGAAAGTTAGAGTGTAGGCTGAATATCAGACTCCTAAAAGGAATCTGGTTAAAATTAAAAATGAAGCAGTTATTGCTGCCTTATACTACAGTAGAAATTTACAAACAAGTAATCTTTGGCTACTAAGTCAAAGCACTTAGGACTTTATCCTTAGCATCCAATATATGAACACCAACCAACTCAATTATAGAGTGATTTGAGTTGTATTAATCTCCATTTGCAAAGTAGAGATGTACTATGGATCTCTAATTCAGGCTTTAGATATCCATTCTAACACTTGTGGTTAATTTTTGCTTCAGCTTGATCCCTTAACTAATTATTTTACAGTAATACATTTACACCAAATATTTTATAAGGCATAGAATGGGATGATAATAAAAAGAAACCAACCTGATGAAGTGCTCATTCATTAATCTCATGATACCATAACTGTTTAACTCATATTCCATATAACTTTCATATCTCCTGTTATGATTACTGATGACTTAATGGCACTGCTAACTAACACTACCAGATAATGAAAACAGTAACTGAAATTACTTTGACTGGATAGTAGGATGTGAAAATGCAACTATGTCTCGTGGAGCAGTGCACTGGAGAATTTATTTTTCACAAGAAAGCAGATGACTAGCTGTTCCCACATTGTGCAGATCAATCTGTTTAATCAGTTGTTACACAATGAAAGTGAAGGAGAAACCTTGGTGTGGATTCATTGATTAATCTCTGAAATCTGTCTCTAGGTGTCCATGTTCCTATCTGGCTTAGATTTTCATGGCACTATATCCTAACATAACTAAACCTGAAGCTGCCTGGGGAACAGCTTCCTTCCTGAGGGCAAGCTCTTCAGACAGAGTATGTTGTGCAAGACAGTTGCACTGCAGCATACCTTTTTTGGCCATATTTCTATCATATGGTGCTCCACTTTATTAAGGCTCTTAATTCTCTTCTGCAACTAGAACTGTACCTGTTTGATTGTTTTCCTTTAGGCTTGCAGAGCTTTCTTACATTAAATTTATGATTTTTAGGGAAGAAATTAATGAAAAACAGTAACAGAGAGATAAAGGGAGTAGATGAGTAAAACTGGTTAGTAGTCATAATACACAAGGAAGAAAAAAATGTAGTTGAACAGTTGGTGAAGCTAAGGGTATTATTTGTAACACCTGGTAAAAGTATCAATTAAACTATAAATTGAGCTGATCCACAATAGACATGGTTGTTTAGCAAGAGACCAGCACCAGAAAAATGACAAGAGGGAAACAGCAGTAGTGCATCCCTGATAGGGAAAATTGGTCTCAAAATGGCTCTTTGAAGGAGTCATCAGATGAGGCCAATGGAGATGGCAGAGGACAGTTGTGCAAAGTTTGCTAGGAAATAAAACCCAACTCAAGAACTATAAATCTGATAAAACTATGTAGAGAGGGGGATTCCAATAAATCCTGAGCAGGACATCTTACTTGGTAAGTTATTAGTATGAATTAAGGAAAGAGATTTGTGTAGAGATGAGAATTTCTGTCCAGTTTTAAATAAGGATTCTTCCCCTTTTCCATCCACTCCAGAAAAAAAAAAAAAAACCACACACACACACAGGTGAAAGCTGTGTCATATTGCATGCACACCAGGGGGCATTTGCTATCTTTTGAGTTGACTTTGCAACTCTAATTATGTTCTTGTGACATAGCTTGTGTATGTATTTTCCTAGGTTTTTTTTAAAAAGCAAAATAAACAACAAAAAGAAATTCCATCATGTGACATCATATTGACACCCAACCCTGCTGATAACCCAGGAGGATCTTTAGATCCACCACAAGAGATATCTTCTTCGTAGCTTTTCCCAAAAAGGAAGTGAGAAAAGATGGTACAGTTAAACTGACGGACGCTGTATTGCAAGGAAGAACCTTGAATTTAGCTCAAAGCCCTCAAAGCTTAGCAGTTTCCCAGACTCACTCACTGTGTGTGTGTGTGTGTGTGTGTGTGTGTGTGTGTGTGTGTGTGTGTGTGTGTGTGTGTGTGTGTGTGTGTGTGTGTGTGTGTGTGTGTATATGTCTGTATGGCAAGTTTCTGCTGACTGCACATCTGCAGTGCACCAGCTTGCCACACAGTAACATTCACTGCACTATAGCAGTGTCCACATAAAGTCCTGGAGCATGGTTTGGCTTACTACTACTGAAAGCACTGTATGCCAAGCCACACTCCAGGACTTTCGTTGTGCTCTAGCAGTGTCCATGGGGGACGTTACTGTGTGGCAGCCTTGTGCAGTGTAGATTCATACACTGACTTTCTGTGTAGTTATGCAACTTCAGCTATGTAAATAACATAGCTGAAGTCAATGTACTTAGACCTACTCACTGCGGTGAGTTGACTGCTGCCATTCCCCTGTCGACTCTGCCTGCACCTCTCGCAACGATGGAGTACAGGAGTCTAGACTAGACATGATAAATCGACCCCCGCTGGATCGATCGCACTGAATTAGGAACCGGACTGGGAAGTCCCAGTTCCTATACCGCAAATCACTTTATTGAATTTCATTGTATTGATTTCGTACAGACGCAAAGTACTACACTTAAGAAAGAAAAAAATCAAATGCACAACTACAAAATGGAGAATAACTGGCTAAATCAGGGGTTGGCAATCTTTCAGAAGTAGTGTGCCGAATCTTCATTTATTCACTCTAATTTAAGGTTTCGCATGCCCGTAATACATTTTAATGTTTTTAGAAGGTCTCTTTCTATAAGTCTATGATATATAACTAAACTATTGTTGTATGTAAAGTAAATAAGGTTTTAAAAATGTTTAAGAAGCTTCATTTAAAATTAAATTAAAATTCAGAGCCCCCCAGACCGGTGGTCAGGACCTGGGCAGTGTGAGTGCCATTGAAAATCAGCTCGCGTGCTGCCTTTGGCACACATGCCATAGGTTGCCTACCCCTGGGCTAGATGCTAGTACTGCTGAAAAGGATCTGGGGTTACAGTGGATCACAAAATTGAATCAGTCAACAATGTGATGCAGTTTCAAAAAAGGCTAATATTATTCTGGGATTCAACAGAAGTGTCACATGTAAGACATGGGAGATAATTGTCCTTGACTGATCAGCACTGATGAGGCCTCAGCTGGAGTATTAAGTCTAGTTTGGGTGCCACATTTTAAGAAAGATATGGACAAATTGGAAAGAGTCCATAGGAGAGCAACACAACTGACAAAGGGTTTAGAAAACGCTGACTAGGAAGAAAGGTTAAAAAAACTGGGTATATTTAGTACTGAGAGAAGAACATGGATTGGGGAACCTGATAAGTCAACAAGTATGTTAATCGCTGTTATAAATAAGATGATGATTAGTTTTCCATGTCAGTTGAAGGGAAGACAAGAAGTAAACCACTATATCTGCAGCAAGGGAGATTTAGGTTAGAAATTAGGGAAAAATTTCTAAACTATAAGGGTAGTTGTGACATTGCACTTTATATGATTTTTCTAAATATATGCTAATGAGTGAAATAAATGTAACTGGAATATGCTTTATGCAAAAGTCTCTTGTCTCTATTATTACAAAGCTTATAATCTACTGAGTGTGGTCATCCTATTTGTATAAATGTATCACTCTTGTATTTGAAACTAGGAATATGAAATATAACTGAGGGCCTATTGTAATTATGGTGGTTTGGAAACTTGATGGCTCCTATCAACCAGGACAATTGACTGTGGATGGCTCTGTTTGCAGGCAAGCCTTCCTGTGAGTCAGGCTGGGAGGAATGAAGGCTTGAAGTCTTATAGTTACATGTGATAATGTCACCTGAACTGGAATCCATCTTTAACCTGGTGTCTTTCCATTGAGAAGGAGGGGTGGGAACCCAGAAAGGGACAACGGATTCCCGCCTTATGCAAAAGATATATAAAGGGGTGGAACAGAACAAAGGGGAGAGAGGAGCCATCATGAAGAATCCCCTAGCTACCACCTGAGCTGGAACAAGAGATGTACCAGGGGAAAGAATTGTGCCCAGGCCTGGAAGGTGTCCAGTCTGAGGAAAAAATTTACAGAAGCATCTCGAAGGGTGAGATTATCTGTATTCAGTTTGATTAGACATATATTTGCGTGTTTTATTTTATTTTGCTTGGTGACTTACTTTGTTCTGTCTGTTACTACTTGGAACCACTTAAATCCTACTTTCTGTATTTAATAAAATTACTTTTTACTTATTAATTAACTCAGAGTATGTGTTAATACCTGGGTGGGCAAACAGCTGTGCATCTCTCTCTATCAGTGTTATAGAGGGCGAACAATTTATGAGTTTACCCTGCATAAGCTTTATCCAGGGTAAAATGGATTTATTTGGGTTTAGACCCCACTGGGAGTTGGGCATCTGAGTGTTAAAGACAAGAACACTTCTGTTAGCTGCTTTTGGTTAAGTCTGCAGCTTTGGGGCCAGTAATTCAGATCCTGGGTCTTTGTTGGAGCAGACGGGCATCTCTGGCTCAGCAAGACAGGGTGTTGGTCCCGAGCTGCCAGGGAAAGCAGGAGCAGAAGTAGTCTTGGCACATCAGTTGGCAGCTCCCAAGGGGGGGCGGGCTCTGTGATCCAACCCGTCACAGTAGTTAAGCTCTAAAATAGGCTTCCAAGGGAATCCTTGTGATTGGAGGTTTTTAGGAACCGGTTCGACAAACACCTGCCAGGGACCTGGTCATGCTTCAGTGTGAGGGGAATGAGTAGAAGACCTCATGAGGTCCCTTCTAGTCCCACATTTCTATGATTATTATGAAAAAAAAGCAGAAAGAAGAAATAAACAAAAACCTAAGTTCTTTACAAAGAAAGAGAACATAAAGGGAGAAAAGGTGCCGGAGCTAATGAATTTACAGGCCAAATCCTACAAAGGGGTCTCATGGGGCATAAGGTCCTGCCCACATGGTACCCTTTGCAGGATCATGACCTAAACAGATGAGTATAAAAGCAACATGGAATAGAATGTGACAAAAACCAGGGACAATACAAATACTTCCCATAAACGTAGTGTTAAAGTAAAGGATCTCTGACACATTATTTGGCACAACATCTAACAAATTTTATGAGCATAGCCCACACAGGGCCATGCCCAAAGTGACACACTGCATTGTAGTGCATTGGTCCAAAGATGCTGTCTCAGCTGGAAAGGAATTGACTGTAGGAATCAAAGGGAATTCCAGTGTAATGCTGAAGAAAACTAATGTCAAGATTAAAGATCACTAGCTTTTTCAAAAATTAGTGTTTCTATAGCCAACCACTAAACATCTGGTCTGTGAACCGTTTGCTTGTCTGACTAACTACCTTTATAAGGTGAAAATCTGTCCATCTTGAAAGATGCATAGTGTTCTCTAAGGCAGCTGGGGGATGCAGTGACTTAGTGGGCCTCCTGTGGATGCATCTGTGTAATGCCCCTAACAACTACATCCTCCTCTGCTAGTGAACTCCCTCCTGCATGTGTAACCCACTCTAGAAGAGTGCACGGGTCTTTGGCCAGCTTGAATGCCTGATCCACTATGAAGAATAAGGGTCTACTAGAGCTGCTAATGGAGTTACTCATAGGCTCTTGATTTCAGTGCTGAAGATCTTGGGGTTGAGCCCCTCTGATGAGGGTCATTGTTAAGTAGTGCTGTCTCTGGGCAGCTGATGTTTTTGGGTGTAATATCTGTAATAGCTACATTATTCAAAGGGGTAGAGACCTTGGCACATCATCCTCAGTGGGGCAAAGGGAACAGAAATCTTCCCATAGGCTACTGTTATGGATATCTGGCCTTGTTTAGTGCTTGTTCTGATCAGATAGCTTTTCTCACCATTGCTATGCTCAGGTGCGCAATCAGTCCCAGAAGTGCTGGTTAGACAACCCCTAGCTACAAGTTACTCTTAGAACAGGAGAAAGATTTAAAAGAGACAAAAATGTATTTTTAAAATACAAGTAGCTCCCTTTTTTATAGCTTTTAGGTTGCCAAATAGTAAGCTTACTTAAATGAACCAGTAGCTTCTTAAACAAAAGGTGACGTTTTCAGAAGCACCTATGGCCCAGCTCCCCAAAGGTATTTAGGTGCCTGCCTCCCATTAATTTTTTCTTTCTAAATATATTTGAGATGAGCCTTAGACACCTAAATGCCTACATCACTTTTGAAAACTGAACTTAGGAGTCTAAGGGTACGTCTTCATTATAAGTGCTGCAGCTACTCCACTGTGGTGTCGACACTTGCTACCCTGACAGACGGTTTATTTTTTTTTTAATCACTGTAGTGAATCTACCCCCTTCCCCAGAGTGTGGTATCTACACAGGGGCTTAGGTTGACTTAACTATGTCTCTCAAGGGTGTGAATTTTTCTCACATCTGAGCAACATCACTAGGTCGACCTAAGTTTTAGGTATAGACCAGACCAGACCTAAGTCACATACGTATTTTTGAAAATAATAACCAGTTTCAAATACAATAAACATCAACACACTTTAGCCGTCCTTTAGCATTCACTTATAATGTCTCACTCCGAGGTAGCTTCCAAAATCCATGAAAGACTAACTTAACTAAGCAATGCGATTTCTATAATAAGTGTAAAAAAAAAAAAATCGGAATTGGGGCAAAATCTCTCACTAAACAGATATACACTCACTTATCCAGACTTTTATAACTTCTCGATAGCAGAAACCCTTCAAGCCTTTTCTGGCTGCTGCCACACATGGGTCTATTCTTCTGATGGCCTTCTGGCTGTCTGGTGCAGCTTTCCTAGGAGGCTTCTTATTTAATTATTCCCCCTCCTTTCCTGCCAATAGCTCATGAGGCTTTGGAAGTGGAGTGAGGGTAAATGAAAGTAATCCCTATGTTTTAGGTCAGTTACACACATAATGAGCATTGCTGACTCAAAGGAGGTGACCTGTGTTGCATCCAGCTCAACATATAGCTTTGGGAATGATGATGCTTTTTGTTTGCAAGTTCTGGTTTTCATTGCTTTGCTATTTACAAGGAAAGACTTAAATAAATATAATCTCCACCTTATTATCCCAGCCACCCTAAAAGTCTCATTTCACATGCTGTTCAGATAACTGAAAAAACAGCTGAACAATTTAAAAAGAAAATATTGGTGATAAAAGTGCATTCCAGGTTGAGATTCTGCATGCCAAGTTTCAGTCTAGATTGAATTTTTATGGCTGAGTTATAAACCCGCTAAAATATGGTGTTATACTGGAAATGTTGACTCAACCTTTACACACACCCTAATGTAATTCTAAGTGATCTAAAATACCATATATGGAAAGCTAAGATAAGTGGATTTTCACTATAAAGAATCAGTAGGAGATAGAAAGTAAACCTTTTAGCTAAGTATTTTTACTTTGTTTTAATTTTGACTAAAAAGCAAGCCATATTCAGTGACGAGTATTAATGTTGCAATTGATACTTGGTGTAAGATTAAATTACATTTTAAATCTTTTTGGAAACTTAAAATCATACCTTTGGGAAGTTCATTCTTCCAGAAAGTCAGTGTTATGGAATCGGGTACATATGTCCTATTCTTGACTTTACAACAGACTTCCTGGACAATCTTAGGCAAGTGACATAACCTCTCTGTACCTTCACTTCTTCCTCTGTAAAAATCTATTTAGGTTCTTACAGTGATACCGATCACCACTGGATACGAATGCCTGCTTATGGATAAAACTAATGTGAAATCAATCACTGCAATAAGTCTAGGTTTCCTTATTTCTCCTGAGCGAGTTGCGGGTTTGTAGCACATATTATCCAAATCTCAAACCAAACTCAGACTAAAAACTTGAGTGTTTTGTGGTTATAGCTATTTGTTTCAGTCTGTTCTGGCTGAAAGGTTTCTACAATTTTTAATTTTTTTTTCAAACATTTCTCAAAACAGGAAGCTCATTGAAGTTGACTCCTTCCTATTAATGGTTTCAACAAATTGGTATTTTCTGATGGGAAAAAATGGCTGAAAAATTTGTGGCCAGCTATACTAAATTGCACCTAAATTATTTCCAGAGGAAAGTGGAGTCCAAGTTTTTGAGTTTGGATTCAAATATGTTTGAGGTTCCTAAAGTTTGACAAATGTTGCCCCTTATTAAAAATAATTTCCCCTGCCCCAGCACTTTGTTTTCAGACAGAAGAACAAACAGAGAGAAATATAGGAAAATTCTTTTAAAAACACAAAAAAGCCTATTCTTGCAGTATTTCTGATCTGAACAAAAGCTGGTGTGTGTGAGTGTGAATGTGAGTGTGAGTGATTCTCAGACAGAAGAGGCACAGATAATATGGATAAGCTTTGAATTTTTGAATGCTCTGTCCAAACTGAACCTCTGAACTTCTCAAGGTTTGTTCATTGTAGCTGTGACATTATTTTAAAGCTACTCAACTATCCTGAAATGACCTGGAAAAGCACTTCCAACAAAACATTGTAGATTTTTATGAGATCAATTTCAATCATAATCAGGCAGTTATTCCTAACATACTTATCTCTGAGTGTGGTATCCAGCATGTGAAGAAATTTAATTTGTGTGCTGTAATATACTTTAGATCTTTAATAAATATTTTTAGAAAATGCCTTCTTACCTATAGCAGTCATAACATTGGCTTGTGTTTAACCACCAGCTCACTCACTCTTCCTTATAATTTGTGCAATAAATGGTGTCATTATAACATGAGCTAATAAGAGGAAAGTTACATTATGTTAAAAAATAAAATAAATAATAATAATATTGCAGACTTTAAAGCAAATATTTCTCTACAAATGTGCAGTAGATCGTTGCAAATGAATTGAAAACTGCATATGTTGATCACAACCATGATCAGTTTTTAAAGTGAAGACACTTGGAAGAAAAATGTTTATTCAAATTAAAACAAAATATTTTCTTCTTTACTGTTCCTGTACTTTATTTCTGAAGCAAACAGATGCCAATTCTGCAAGAAATACTATATGATTTTTTTCAATCTCAATATAATTTCTGAATGTTAATTCCCTGGG